>NC_134357.1:597204085-597564085 GCF_048569485.1 Anomaloglossus baeobatrachus | reverse complement strand
TTGGTTGGATGTGGAGGTCCTGGGCTGGTCACCTGTGGTCTGCAGTTGTGAGGTCGGTTGGATGTGGAGGTCCTGGGCTGGTTACATGTGATCTGCGGTTGTGTGGTCGGTTGGATGTGGAGGTCCTGGGCTGGTTACATGTGGTCTGCAGTTGTGAGGTCGGTTGGATGTGGAGGTCCTGGGCTGGTTACATGTGGTCTGCAGTTGTGAGGTTGGTTGGATGTGGAGGTCCTGGACTGGTCACATGTGGTCTGCAGTTGTGAGGTCGGTTGGATGTGGAGATGCTGGGCTGGTTACATGTAATCTGCGGTTGTGAGGTCGGTTGGATGTGGAGGTCCTGGGCTGGTTACATGTAATCTGCAGTTGGGAGGTCGGTTGGATGTGGAGATGCTGGGCTGGTTACATGTGATCTGCGGTTGTGAGGTCGGTTGTATGTGGAGGTCCTGGGCTGGTCACATGTGGTCTGCAGTTGGGAGGTCGGTTGGATGTGGAGATGCTGGGCTGGTTACATGTGGTCTGCAGTTGTGTGGTCGGTTGGACGTGCAGGTCCTGGGCTGGTTACATGTGGTCTGCAGTTGTGAGGTCGGTTGGATGTGGAGGTCCTGGGCTGGTTACATGTGGTCTGCGGTTGTGAGGTCGGTTGAATGTGGTGGTCCTGGGCTGGTTATACGTGGTCTGCGGTTGTGAGGTCGGTTGGATGTGGAGGTCCTGGGCTGGTTACATGTGGTCTGCAGTTGTGAGGTTGGTTGGATGTGGAGGTCCTGGGCTGGTCACATGTGGTCTGCGGTTGTGAGGTCGGTTGGATGTGGAGGTCCTGGGCTGGTTACATGTGGTCCGCAGTTGTGAGGTCGGTTGGATGTGGAGGTCCTGGGCTGGTCACATGTGGTCTGTGGTTGTGAGGTCGGTTGGATGTGGAGGTCCTGGGTTGGTTACATATGGTGTGCGGTTGTGAGGTCGGTTGGATGTGGAGGTCCTGGGCTGGTTACATGTGGTCTGCGGTTGTGAGGTCGGTTGGATGTGGAGGTCCTGGGCTGGTTACATGTGGTCTCCAGTTGTGAGGTCGGTTGGATGTGGAGGTCCTGGGCTGGTCACATGTGGTCTGCAGTTGGGAGGTCGGTTGGATGTGGAGGTCCTGGGCTGGTCACATGTGGTCTGCAGTTGTGAGGTCGGTTGGATGTGGAGGTCCTGGGCTGGTCACATGTGGTCTGCAGTTGTGAGGTCGGTTGAATGTGGAGGTCCTGGGCTGGTCGCATGTGGTCTGCAGTTGGGAGGTCGGTTGGATGTGGAGGTCCTGGGCTGGTCACATGTGGTCTGCAGTTGGGAGGTCGGTTGGATGTGGAGGTCCTGGGCTGGTCACATGTGGTCTGCAGTTGTGAGGTAGGTTGGATGTGGAGGTCCTGGGCTGGTTACATGTGGTCTGCAGTTGGGAGGTCGGTTGGATGTGGAGGTCCTGGGCTGGTCACATGTGGTCTGCGGTTGTGAGGTCGGTTGGATGTGGAGGTCCTGGGCTGGTTACATGTGGTCTGCGGTTGTGAGGTCGGTTGGATGTGGAGGTCCTGGGCTGGTTACATGTGGTCTCCGGTTGTGAGGTCGGTTGGATGTGGAGGTCCTGGGCTGGTTACATGTGGTCCGCAGTTGTGAGGTCGGTTGGATGTGGAGGTCCTGGGCTGGTCACATGTGGTCTGCAGTTGGGAGGTCGGTTGGATGTGGAGATGCTGGGCTGGTTACATGTGGTCTGCAGTTGTGTGGTCGGTTGGACGTGCAGGTCCTGGGCTGGTTACATGTGGTCTGCAGTTGTGAGGTCGGTTGGATGTGGAGGACCTGGGCTGGTCACATGTAGTCTGTGGTTGTGAGGTCGGTTGGATGTGGAGGTCCTGGGTTGGTTACATATGGTGTGCGGTTGTGAGGTCGGTTGGATGTGGAGGTCCTGGGCTGGTTACATGTGGTCTGCGGTTGTGAGTTTGGTTGGATGTGGAGGTCCTGGGCTGGTCACATGTGGTCTGCAGTTGGGAGGTCGGTTGGATGTGGAGGTCCTGGGCTGGTCACATGTGGTCTGCAGTTGTGAGGTCGGTTGGATGTGGAGGTCCTGGGCTGGTTACATGTGGTCTGCAGTTGGGAGGTCGGTTGGATGTGGAGGTCCTGGGCTGGTCACATGTGGTCTGCGGTTGTGAGGTCGGTTGGATGTGGAGGTCCTGGGCTGGTTACATGTGGTCTGCAGTTGGGAGGTCGGTTGGATGTGGAGGTCCTGGGCTGGTCACATGTGGTCTGCGGATTGTGAGGTCGGTTGGATGTGGAGGTCCTGGGCTGGTCACATGTGGTCTGCGGATTGTGAGGTCGGTTGGATGTGGAGGTCCTGGGCTGGTTACATGTGGTCTGCGGTTGTGAGGTCGGTTGGATGTGGAGGTCCTGGGCTGGTCACATGGGGTCTGCGGTTGTGAGGTCGGTTGGATGTGGAGGTCCTGGGCTGGTCACATGTGGTCTGCGGTTGTGAGGTCGGTTGGATGTGGAGATGCTGGGCTGGTTACATGTGGTCTGCGGATTGTGAGGTCGGTAGGATGTGGAGGTCCTGGGCTGGTCACATGTGGTCTGCGGTTGTGAGGTCGGTTGGATGTGGAGGTCCTAGGCTGGTCACATGTGGTCTGCGGTTGTGAGGTCGGTTGGATGTGGAGGTCCTGGGCTGGTTGTAAAAGTGTGTCCCTCCCCCGCCTGTGCTCATGTTTTAATAGTCTGTCTCTCCTTGGTTGTAACATTATATCCCCCCAGCCTGTATCATATTGCAATTAGGCTTCAGCAGTAACTATTGTCCTTGATTTGGTGGGGGTTGCATATATATTGTTCTCCTCTGCTGGGGGATTGTTTGTTCTTCTCAGCATGGAACTTCTCCAACCACAACTTGGTAAACAGAACAGAGCCAGGAGTCTAAAGTCCATTCATGAATCAGATGTCTAGAAGGAGGTGTGCCCACCTAAGGGGCTGATCCCAAGAGAGAAGAACATTGAGACCCATGTTAGGTTAGTTGGATATCGGCTGGAGAAGGATGAGGACCTATGGCTGAGGCTGGATCATAGAGAATGTGTATGGACTGTTGCAGACTGGAGATCAGTGGCCACGTGGGATTGCGTTTTATGGTTCCCCCTGTTGGACTCAAGGAACTCATATAAGGACCATTGCCCTATTTTCCCTGGCATCGGAATACCAGGCGGTGCCCCTGGATCTTTTTCCTTTGTGTGGACTCTAAAGAACCATTTTATTATTGGATGTTTTATGCTCCCTGTCTCATTAAATCTTCTTGGATTGTTCCTTGGCCTGGTGTCCCTTACTGCTCTGTCGCATACCCCGTCACACTGGTTACATGTGGTCTGCAGTTGGGAGGTCGGTTGGATGTTGAGGTCCTGGGCTGGTCACATGTGGTCTGCGGTTGTGAGGTCGGTTGGATGTGGAGATGCTGGGCTGGTTACATGTAGTCTGCAGTTGTGAGGTCGGTTGGATGTGGAGGTCCTGGGCTGGTCACATGTGGTCTGCGGTTGTGAGGTCGGTTGGATGTGGAGGTCCTGGGCTGGTCACATGTGGTCTGCGGTTGTGAGGTCGGTTGGATGTGGAGATGCTGGGCTGGTTACATGTAGTCTGCAGTTGTGAGGTCGGTTGGATGTGGAGGTCCTGGGCTGGTCACATGTGGTCTGCGGTTGTGAGGTCGGTTGGATGTGGAGGTCCTGGGCTGGTCACATGTGGTCTGCGGTTGTGAGGTCGGTTGGATGTGGAGATGCTGGGCTGGTTACATGTAGTCTGCAGTTGTGAGGTCGGTTGGATGTGGAGGACCTGGGCTGGTTACATGTGGTCTGCAGTTGTGAGGTCGGTTGGATGTGGAGGTCCTGGGCTGGTTACATGTGATCTCCGGTTGTGAGGCCGGTTGGATGTGGAGGTCCTGGGCTGGTCACATGTGGTCTGCGGTTGTGAGGTCGGTTGGATGTGGAGGTCCTGGGCTGGTTACATGTGGTCTGCTGTTGTGAGGTCGGTTGGATGTGGAGATGCTGGGCCGGTTACATGTGGTCTGCGGTTGTGAGGTCGGTTGGATGTGGAGGTCCTGGGCTGGTCACATGTGCTCTGCGGTTGTGAGGTCGGTTGGATGTGGAGATGCTGGGCTGGTTACATGTAGTCTGCAGTTGTGAGGTCGGTTGGATGTGGAGGTCCTGGGCTGGTCACATGTGGTCTGTGGTTGTGAGGTCGGTTGGATGTGGAGGTCCTGGGCTGGTTACATGTGGTCCGCAGTTGTGAGGTCGGTTGGATGTGGAGGTCCTGGGCTGGTCACATGTGGTCTGTGGTTGTGAGGTCGGTTGGATGTGGAGGTCCTGGGTTGGTTACATATGGTGTGCGGTTGTGAGGTCGGTTGGATGTGGAGGTCCTGGGCTGGTTACATGTGGTCTGCGGTTGTGAGGTCGGTTGGATGTGGAGGTCCTGGGCTGGTTACATGTGGTCTCCAGTTGTGAGGTCGGTTGGATGTGGAGGTCCTGGGCTGGTCACATGTGGTCTGCAGTTGGGAGGTCGGTTGGATGTGGAGGTCCTGGGCTGGTCACATGTGGTCTGCAGTTGTGAGGTCGGTTGGATGTGGAGGTCCTGGGCTGGTCACATGTGGTCTGCAGTTGTGAGGTCGGTTGAATGTGGAGGTCCTGGGCTGGTCGCATGTGGTCTGCAGTTGGGAGGTCGGTTGGATGTGGAGGTCCTGGGCTGGTCACATGTGGTCTGCAGTTGGGAGGTCGGTTGGATGTGGAGGTCCTGGGCTGGTCACATGTGGTCTGCAGTTGTGAGGTAGGTTGGATGTGGAGGTCCTGGGCTGGTTACATGTGGTCTGCAGTTGGGAGGTCGGTTGGATGTGGAGGTCCTGGGCTGGTCACATGTGGTCTGCGGTTGTGAGGTCGGTTGGATGTGGAGGTCCTGGGCTGGTTACATGTGGTCTGCGGTTGTGAGGTCGGTTGGATGTGGAGGTCCTGGGCTGGTTACATGTGGTCTCCGGTTGTGAGGTCGGTTGGATGTGGAGGTCCTGGGCTGGTTACATGTGGTCTGCAGTTGTGAGGTCGGTTGGATGTGGAGGTCCTGGGCTGGTCACATGTGGTCTGCAGTTGGGAGGTCGGTTGGATGTGGAGATGCTGGGCTGGTTACATGTGGTCTGCAGTTGTGTGGTCGGTTGGACGTGCAGGTCCTGGGCTGGTTACATGTGGTCTGCAGTTGTGAGGTCGGTTGGATGTGGAGGACCTGGGCTGGTCACATGTAGTCTGTGGTTGTGAGGTCGGTTGGATGTGGAGGTCCTGGGTTGGTTACATATGGTGTGCGGTTGTGAGGTCGGTTGGATGTGGAGGTCCTGGGCTGGTTACATGTGGTCTGCGGTTGTGAGTTTGGTTGGATGTGGAGGTCCTGGGCTGGTCACATGTGGTCTGCAGTTGGGAGGTCGGTTGGATGTGGAGGTCCTGGGCTGGTCACATGTGGTCTGCAGTTGTGAGGTCGGTTGGATGTGGAGGTCCTGGGCTGGTTACATGTGGTCTGCAGTTGGGAGGTCGGTTGGATGTGGAGGTCCTGGGCTGGTCACATGTGGTCTGCGGTTGTGAGGTCGGTTGGATGTGGAGGTCCTGGGCTGGTTACATGTGGTCTGCAGTTGGGAGGTCGGTTGGATGTGGAGGTCCTGGGCTGGTCACATGTGGTCTGCGGATTGTGAGGTCGGTTGGATGTGGAGGTCCTGGGCTGGTCACATGTGGTCTGCGGATTGTGAGGTCGGTTGGATGTGGAGGTCCTGGGCTGGTTACATGTGGTCTGCGGTTGTGAGGTCGGTTGGATGTGGAGGTCCTGGGCTGGTCACATGGGGTCTGCGGTTGTGAGGTCGGTTGGATGTGGAGGTCCTGGGCTGGTCACATGTGGTCTGCGGTTGTGAGGTCGGTTGGATGTGGAGATGCTGGGCTGGTTACATGTGGTCTGCGGATTGTGAGGTCGGTAGGATGTGGAGGTCCTGGGCTGGTCACATGTGGTCTGCGGTTGTGAGGTCGGTTGGATGTGGAGGTCCTAGGCTGGTCACATGTGGTCTGCGGTTGTGAGGTCGGTTGGATGTGGAGGTCCTGGGCTGGTTGTAAAAGTGTGTCCCTCCCCCGCCTGTGCTCATGTTTTAATAGTCTGTCTCTCCTTGGTTGTAACATTATATCCCCCCAGCCTGTATCATATTGCAATTAGGCTTCAGCAGTAACTATTGTCCTTGATTTGGTGGGGGTTGCATATATATTGTTCTCCTCTGCTGGGGGATTGTTTGTTCTTCTCAGCATGGAACTTCTCCAACCACAACTTGGTAAACAGAACAGAGCCAGGAGTCTAAAGTCCATTCATGAATCAGATGTCTAGAAGGAGGTGTGCCCACCTAAGGGGCTGATCCCAAGAGAGAAGAACATTGAGACCCATGTTAGGTTAGTTGGATATCGGCTGGAGAAGGATGAGGACCTATGGCTGAGGCTGGATCATAGAGAATGTGTATGGACTGTTGCAGACTGGAGATCAGTGGCCACGTGGGATTGCGTTTTATGGTTCCCCCTGTTGGACTCAAGGAACTCATATAAGGACCATTGCCCTATTTTCCCTGGCATCGGAATACCAGGCGGTGCCCCTGGATCTTTTTCCTTTGTGTGGACTCTAAAGAACCATTTTATTATTGGATGTTTTATGCTCCCTGTCTCATTAAATCTTCTTGGATTGTTCCTTGGCCTGGTGTCCCTTACTGCTCTGTCGCATACCCCGTCACACTGGTTACATGTGGTCTGCAGTTGGGAGGTCGGTTGGATGTTGAGGTCCTGGGCTGGTCACATGTGGTCTGCGGTTGTGAGGTCGGTTGGATGTGGAGATGCTGGGCTGGTTACATGTAGTCTGCAGTTGTGAGGTCGGTTGGATGTGGAGGTCCTGGGCTGGTCACATGTGGTCTGCGGTTGTGAGGTCGGTTGGATGTGGAGGTCCTGGGCTGGTCACATGTGGTCTGCGGTTGTGAGGTCGGTTGGATGTGGAGATGCTGGGCTGGTTACATGTAGTCTGCAGTTGTGAGGTCGGTTGGATGTGGAGGTCCTGGGCTGGTCACATGTGGTCTGCGGTTGTGAGGTCGGTTGGATGTGGAGGTCCTGGGCTGGTCACATGTGGTCTGCGGTTGTGAGGTCGGTTGGATGTGGAGATGCTGGGCTGGTTACATGTAGTCTGCAGTTGTGAGGTCGGTTGGATGTGGAGGACCTGGGCTGGTTACATGTGGTCTGCAGTTGTGAGGTCGGTTGGATGTGGAGGTCCTGGGCTGGTTACATGTGATCTCCGGTTGTGAGGCCGGTTGGATGTGGAGGTCCTGGGCTGGTCACATGTGGTCTGCGGTTGTGAGGTCGGTTGGATGTGGAGGTCCTGGGCTGGTTACATGTGGTCTGCTGTTGTGAGGTCGGTTGGATGTGGAGATGCTGGGCCGGTTACATGTGGTCTGCGGTTGTGAGGTCGGTTGGATGTGGAGGTCCTGGGCTGGTCACATGTGCTCTGCGGTTGTGAGGTCGGTTGGATGTGGAGATGCTGGGCTGGTTACATGTAGTCTGCAGTTGTGAGGTCGGTTGGATGTGGAGGTCCTGGGCTGGTCACATGTGGTCTGTGGTTGTGAGGTCGGTTGGATGTGGAGGTCCTGGGCTGGTTACATGTGGTCTGCAGTTGTGAGGTCGGTTAGATGTGGAGGTCCTGGGCTGGTCACATGTGGTCTGCGGTTGTGAGGTCGGTTGGATGTGGAGGTCCTGGGCTGGTCACATGTGGTCTGCGGTTGTGAGGTCGGTTGGATGTGGAGGTCCTGGGCTGGTCACATGTGGTCTGCAGTTGTGAGGTCGGTTGGATGTGGAGGTCCTGGGCTGGTTACATGTGGTCTGCAGTTGGGAGGTCGGTTGGATGTGGAGGTCCTGGGCTGGTCACATGTGGTCTGCGGTTGTGAGGTCGGTTGGATGTGGAGGTCCTGGGCTGGTTACATGTGGTCTGCAGTTGGGAGGTCGGTTGGATGTGGAGGTCCTGGGCTGGTCACATGTGGTCTGCGGATTGTGAGGTCGGTTGGATGTGGAGGTCCTGGGCTGGTCACATGTGGTCTGCGGATTGTGAGGTCGGTTGGATGTGGAGGTCCTGGGCTGGTTACATGTGGTCTGCGGTTGTGAGGTCGGTTGGATGTGGAGGTCCTGGGCTGGTCACATGGGGTCTGCGGTTGTGAGGTCGGTTGGATGTGGAGGTCCTGGGCTGGTCACATGTGGTCTGCGGTTGTGAGGTCGGTTGGATGTGGAGATGCTGGGCTGGTTACATGTGGTCTGCGGATTGTGAGGTCGGTAGGATGTGGAGGTCCTGGGCTGGTCACATGTGGTCTGCGGTTGTGAGGTCGGTTGGATGTGGAGGTCCTAGGCTGGTCACATGTGGTCTGCGGTTGTGAGGTCGGTTGGATGTGGAGGTCCTGGGCTGGTTGTAAAAGTGTGTCCCTCCCCCGCCTGTGCTCATGTTTTAATAGTCTGTCTCTCCTTGGTTGTAACATTATATCCCCCCAGCCTGTATCATATTGCAATTAGGCTTCAGCAGTAACTATTGTCCTTGATTTGGTGGGGGTTGCATATATATTGTTCTCCTCTGCTGGGGGATTGTTTGTTCTTCTCAGCATGGAACTTCTCCAACCACAACTTGGTAAACAGAACAGAGCCAGGAGTCTAAAGTCCATTCATGAATCAGATGTCTAGAAGGAGGTGTGCCCACCTAAGGGGCTGATCCCAAGAGAGAAGAACATTGAGACCCATGTTAGGTTAGTTGGATATCGGCTGGAGAAGGATGAGGACCTATGGCTGAGGCTGGATCATAGAGAATGTGTATGGACTGTTGCAGACTGGAGATCAGTGGCCACGTGGGATTGCGTTTTATTGTTCCCCCTGTTGGACTCAAGGAACTCATATAAGGACCATTGCCCTATTTTCCCTGGCATCGGAATACCAGGCGGTGCCCCTGGATCTTTTTCCTTTGTGTGGACTCTAAAGAACCATTTTATTATTGGATGTTTTATGCTCCCTGTCTCATTAAATCTTCTTGGATTGTTCCTTGGCCTGGTGTCCCTTACTGCTCTGTCGCATACCCCGTCACACTGGTTACATGTGGTCTGCAGTTGGGAGGTCGGTTGGATGTTGAGGTCCTGGGCTGGTCACATGTGGTCTGCGGTTGTGAGGTCGGTTGGATGTGGAGATGCTGGGCTGGTTACATGTAGTCTGCAGTTGTGAGGTCGGTTGGATGTGGAGGTCCTGGGCTGGTTACATGTAGTCTGCAGTTGTGAGGTCGGTTGGATGTGGAGGTCCTGGGCTGGTCACATGTGGTCTGCGGTTGTGAGGTCGGTTGGATGTGGAGATGCTGGGCTGGTTACATGTAGTCTGCAGTTGTGAGGTCGGTTGGATGTGGAGGTCCTGGGCTGGTCACATGTGGTCTGCGGTTGTGAGGTCGGTCGGATGTGGAGGTCCTGGGCTGGTCACATGTGCTCTGCGGTTGTGAGGTCGGTTGGATGTGGAGATGCTGGGCTGGTTACATGTAGTCTGCAGTTGTGAGGTCGGTTGGATGTGGAGGTCCTGGGCTGGTCACATGTGGTCTGTGGTTGTGAGGTCGGTTGGATGTGGAGGTCCTGGGCTGGTTACATGTGGTCTGCAGTTGTGAGGTCGGTTAGATGTGGAGGTCCTGGGCTGGTCACATGTGGTCTGCGGTTGTGAGGTCGGTTGGATGTGGAGGTCCTGGGCTGGTCACATGTGGTCTGCGATTGTGAGGTCGGTTGGATGTGGAGGTCCTGGGCTGGTTACATGTGGTCTGCAGTTGTGAGGTCGGTTGGATGTGGAGGTCCTGGGCTGGTTACATGTGGTCTGCGGTTGTGAGGTTGGTTGGATGTGGAGGTCCTGGGCTGGTCACATGTGGTCTGCGGTTCTGAGGTCGGTTGGATGTGGAGGTCCTGGGCTGGTCACACGTGGTCTGCGGTTGTGAGGTCGGTTGGATGTGGAGGTCCTGGGCTGGTTACATGTGGTCTGCAGTTGTGAGGTCGGTTGGATGTGGAGGTCCTGGGCTGGTTACATGTGATCTGCAGTTGTGAGGTCGGTTGGATGTGGAGGTCCTGGGCTGGTTACATGTGGTCTGTGGTTGTGAGGTCGGTTGGATGTGGAGGTCCTGGGCTGGTTACATGTGGTCTGCAGTTGGGAGGTCGGTTGGATGTTGAGGTCCTGGGCTGGTCACATGTGGTCTGCGGTTGTGAGGTCGGTTGGATGTGGAGATGCTGGGCTGGTTACATGTAGTCTGCAGTTGTGAGGTCGGTTGGATGTGGAGGTCCTGGGCTGGTCACATGTGGTCTGCGGTTGTGAGGTCGGTTGGATGTGGAGGTCCTGGGCTGGTCACATGTGGTCTGCGGTTGTGAGGTCGGTTGGATGTGGAGATGCTGGGCTGGTTACATGTAGTCTGCAGTTGTGAGGTCGGTTGGATGTGGAGGTCCTGGGCTGGTCACATGTGGTCTGCGGTTGTGAGGTCGGTCGGATGTGGAGGTCCTGGGCTGGTCACATGTGCTCTGCGGTTGTGAGGTCGGTTGGATGTGGAGATGCTGGGCTGGTTACATGTAGTCTGCAGTTGTGAGGTCGGTTGGATGTGGAGGTCCTGGGCTGGTCACATGTGGTCTGCGGTTGTGTGGTCGGTTGGATGTGGAGGTCCTGGGCTGGTTACATGTGGTCTGCAGTTGTGAGGTCGGTTAGATGTGGAGGTCCTGGGCTGGTCACATGTGGTCTGCGGTTGTGAGGTCGGTTGGATGTGGAGGTCCTGGGCTGGTCACATGTGGTCTGCGATTGTGAGGTCGGTTGGATGTGGAGGTCCTGGGCTGGTTACATGTGGTCTGCAGTTGTGAGGTCGGTTGGATGTGGAGGTCCTGGGCTGGTTACATGTGGTCTGCGGTTGTGAGGTTGGTTGGATGTGGAGGTCCTGGGCTGGTCACATGTGGTCTGCGGTTCTGAGGTCGGTTGGATGTGGAGGTCCTGGGCTGGTCACACGTGGTCTGCGGTTGTGAGGTCGGTTGGATGTGGAGGTCCTGGGCTGGTTACATGTGGTCTGCAGTTGTGAGGTCGGTTGGATGTGGAGATGCTGGGCTGGTTACATGTGGTCTGCGGTTGTGAGGTCGGTTGGATGTGGAGGTCCTGGGCTGGTCACATGTGGTCTGCGGTTGTGAGGTCGGTTGGATGTGGAGGTCCTGGGCTGGTTACATGTGGTCTGCGGTTCTGAGGTCGGTTGGATGTGGAGGTCCTGGGCTGGTTACATGTGGTCTGCGGTTGTGAGGTCGGTTGGATGTGGAGGTCCTGGGCTGGTTACATGTGGTCTGTGGTTGTGAGGTTGGTTGGATGTGGAGGTCCTGGGCTGGTCACATGTGGTCTGCGGTTCTGAGGTCGGTTGGATGTGGAGGTCCTGGGCTGGTCACATGTGGTCTGCGGTTGTGAGGTCGGTTGGATGTGGAGGTCCTGGGCTGGTCACATGTGGTCTGCGGTTCTGAGGTCGGTTGGATGTGGAGGTCCTGGGCTGGTCACACGTGGTCTGCGGTTGTGAGGTCGGTTGGATGTGGAGGTCCTGGGCTGGTTACATGTGGTCTGCAGTTGTGAGGTCGGTTGGATGTGGAGATGCTGGGCTGGTTACATGTGGTCTGCGGTTGTGAGGTCGGTTGGATGTGGAGGTCCTGGGCTGGTCACATGTGGTCTGCGGTTGTGAGGTTGGTTGGATGTGGAGGTCCTGGGCTGGTCACATGTGGTCTGCGGTTCTGAGGTCGGTTGGATGTGGAGGTCCTGGGCTGGTCACATGTGGTCTGCGGTTGTGAGGTCGGTTGGATGTGGAGGTCCTGGGCTGGTCACATGTGGTCTGCGGTTCTGAGGTCGGTTGGATGTGGAGGTCCTGGGCTGGTCACACGTGGTCTGCGGTTGTGAGGTCGGTTGGATGTGGAGGTCCTGGGCTGGTTACATGTGGTCTGCAGTTGTGAGGTCGGTTGGATGTGGAGATGCTGGGCTGGTTACATGTGGTCTGCGGTTGTGAGGTCGGTTGGATGTGGAGGTCCTGGGCTGGTCACATGTGGTCTGCGGTTGTGAGGTTGGTTGGATGTGGAGGTCCTGGGCTGGTTACATGTGGTCTGCGGTTGTGAGGTCGGTTGGATGTGGAGGTCCTGGGCTGGTTACATGTGGTCTGCAGTTGTGAGGTCGGTTGGATGTGGAGGTCCTGGGCTGGTTACATGTGGTCTGCAGTTGTGAGGTCGGTTGGATGTGGAGGTCCTGGGCTGGTCACATGTGGTCTGCGGTTGTGAGGTCGGTTGGATGTGGAGGTCCTGGGCTGGTCACATGTGGTCTGCGGTTGTGAGGTTGGTTGGATGTGGAGGTCCTGGGCTGGTCACATGTGGTCTGCGGTTCTGAGGTCGGTTGGATGTGGAGGTCCTGGGCTGGTCACATGTGGTCTGCGGTTGTGAGGTCGGTTGGATGTGGAGGTCCTGGGCTGGTCACATGTGGTCTGCGGTTCTGAGGTCGGTTGGATGTGGAGGTCCTGGGCTGGTCACACGTGGTCTGCGGTTGTGAGGTCGGTTGGATGTGGAGGTCCTGGGCTGGTTACATGTGGTCTGCAGTTGTGAGGTCGGTTGGATGTGGAGATGCTGGGCTGGTTACATGTGGTCTGCGGTTGTGAGGTCGGTTGGATGTGGAGGTCCTGGGCTGGTCACATGTGGTCTGCAGTTGTGAGGTCGGTTGGATGTGGAGGTCCTGGGCTGGTTACATGTGGTCTGAGGTTGTGAGGTCGGTTGGATGTTTTGCCAAATTCTTTGAAACGCCATTGGAGGCGACTTATGGTGGAGAAATGAACATTCAATCCACGGGACAGCTCTGGTGGACATTTTTCCTATCAGCCGCCACCGGCACGACCCTCAGAACCTGCGACATCTGTGACATTGAGCTGTGTGATAAAACTGCACATTTTAGGGAGGCCATTTATTGTGGCAGCCTAAGGCGCACCTGTGCAATAATCCTGCTGTGTAATCAGCATCTTGATCAGCGGCACCAGTGAGGTGGAGGATTGTCTCCGCAGAGGACACGTGATCATTATTTGAGGGATAAAGGCCTCCTGGGTCCATAGAAAAAGTCTGAGATCTAAGGGGCACTTTACACACTACGACACTGCTAGCCGATGCTGCGCTGCCGAGCGCGATAGTCCCCGCCCCGTCACAGCTGCGATATCTTGTGAATCCTGGCGTAGTGAACATTATCGCTACGGCAGCTTCACGCGCACTCACCTGCCCCGCGACGTCGCTCTGGCCGGTGACCCGCCTCCTTCCTAAGGGGGAGGGTCGTGCGGCGTCACAGCGACGTCACACGTCAGGCGGCCAATAGAAGCGGAGGGGCGGAGATGAGCGGGACGTAAACATCCCGCCCACCTCCTTCCTTCCGCATTGCCGCAGGACGCAGGTAGGAGATGTTCCTCGCTCCTGCGGCTTCATACACAGCCATGTGCGCTGCCGCAGGAACGAGGAACAGCATCGTCACATCGGTCCTTCCCAAATTCTGGAAATGTCGGACCCTGCAGCGATCACCCGATTGTGACGCTTTTGCGCTCATTAATCGTAGTAAAAAGGATTCACACACTACGATATCGACAGCAACGCTGGATGTGCGCCACTTTCGATTTAACCCCACCGACACCGCACCTGCGATATCATAGTGTGCAAAGTGCCCCTAAGAGTTCAGCTCCGGAGAAATGGGAGGAAACAGAAGAGTGGAGTTTATATTTATGGTTAGGATAGACAGTGTAAACCCTTAATTTCCCTCCGCTCTCTATACAGACACATCTGCAGGTTTTCCCTCCGCTCTCTATACAGACACATCTGCAGGTTTTCCCCTCCTCTCTCTATACAGACACATCTGCAGGTTTTCCCCTCCGCTCTCTATACAGACACATCTGCAGGTTTTCCCCTCCGCTCTCTATACAGACACATCTGCAGGTTTTTCCCTCCGCTCTCTATACAGACACATCTGCAGGTTTTCCCCTCCGCTCTCTATACAGACACATCTGCAGATTTTCCCCTCCGCTCTCTATACAGACACATCTGCAGGTTTTCCCTCTGCTCTCTATACAGACACATCTGCAGGTTTTCCCCTCCGCTCTCTATACAGACACATCTGCAGATTTTCCCCTCCGCTCTCTATACAGACACATCTGTAGATTTTTCCCCTCCGCTCTCTATACAGACACATCTGCAGGTTTTTCCCTCCGCTCTCTATACAGACACATCTGCAGGTTTCCCCTCCACTCTCTATACAGACACATCTGCAGGTTTTCCCCTCCACTCTCTATACAGACACATCTGCAGGTTTTTCCCTCCTCTCTATACAGACACATCTGCAGGTTTTTCCCTCCTCTCTATACAGACACATCTGCAGGTTTTCCCCTCCACTCTCTATACAGACACATCTGCAGGTTTTCCCCTCCACTCTCTATACAGACACATCTGCAGGTTTTCCCCTCCACTCTCTATACAGACACATCTGCAGGTTTTCCCCTCCACTCTCTATACAGACACATCTGCAGGTTTTTCCCTCCTCTCTATACAGACACATCTGCAGGTTTTCCCCTCCACTCTCTATACAGACACATCTGCAGGTTTTCCCCTCCACTCTCTATACAGACACATCTGCAGATTTTCCCTCCACTCTCTATACAGACACATCTGCAGGTTTCTCCCTCTTCTCTATACAGACACATCTGCAGGTTTTTTCCTCCGCTCTCTATACAGACACATCTGCAGGTTTTTCCCTCCGCTCTCTATACAGACACATCTGTAGGTTTTTCCTCCACTCTATATACAGACACATCTGCAGGTTTTTCCTCCACTCTGCATACAGACACATCTGCAGGTTTTTCCCTCCACTCTCTATACAGACACATCTGCAGGTTTTCCCCTCCACTCTCTATACAGACACATCTGCAGGTTTCTCCCTCTTCTCTATACAGACACATCTGCAGGTTTTTCCCTCCGCTCTCTATACAGACACATCTGCAGGTTTTTCCCTCCGCTCTCTATACAGACACATCTGCAGGTTTTTCCTCCACTCTATATACAGACACATCTGCAGGTTTTTCCTCCACTCTGTATACAGACACATCTGCAGGTTTTTCCCTCCGTTCTCTATACAGACACATCTGCAGGTTTTCCCCTCCACTCTCTATACAGACACATCTGCAGGTTTTCCCCTCCACTCTCTATACAGACACATCTGCAGGTTTTCCCCTCCACTCTCTATACAGACACATCTGCAGGTTTTCCCCTCCACTCTCTATACAGACACATCTGCAGGTTTTCCCTCCACTCTCTATACAGACACATCTGCAGGTTTCTCCCTCTTCTCTATACAGACACATCTGCAGGTTTTTCCCTCCGCTCTCTATACAGACACATCTGCAGGTTTTTCCCTCTGCTCTCTATACAGTCATCTCCAGGTTTTCCCCTCCACTCTCTATACAGACACATCTGCAGGTTTTTTCCTCCGCTTTCTATTTAGACACATCTGCAGGTTTTTCCCTCCTATACAGACACATCTGCAGGTTTTTCCCTCCGCTCCCTATACAGACACATCTGCAGGTTTTCTCTCCACTCTCTCTACAGACACATCTGCAGGTTTTTCCCTCCGCTCGCTATACAGACACATCTGCAGGTTTTCCCTCTGCTCTCTATACAGACACATCTGCAGGTTTTCCCCTCTGCTCTCTATACAGACACATCTGCAGGTTTTTCCCTCCGCTCTCTATACAGACACATCTGCAGGTTTTTCCCTCCGCTCTCCATACAGACACATCTGCAGGTTTTCCCTCTTTCTATGCAGACACTTCTGCAGGTTTTTCCCTCCGCTCTATATAAAGACACATCTGCAGGTTTTTCCCTACGCTCTCTATACAGACACATCTGCAGGTTTTTCCCTCCGTTCTCCATACAGACACATCTGCAGGTTTTTCCCTCCGCTCTCTATAAAGACACATCTGCAGGTTTTTCCCTCCGCTCTCTATAAAGACACATCTGCAGATTTTCCCTCCGCTCTCTATACAGACACATCTGCAGGTTTTTCCCTCCGCTCTCTATACAGACACATCTGCAGGTTTTCTGTCCGCTCTCTATACAGACACATCTGCAGGTTTTTCCCTCTGTATACAGACACTTCTCGCACACCGGGGCTGCTCTGCACAGATGTGAGCGCCCTTCTGTCCAGAGGCTGCAGGACAGGAGACATTGTAGACTCGTGGGGACATCGTAGACTTGGGGGACGTCAGTGACGAGAGCCATGAATATCCAGCTCTATAGTAACCTCGCCCCTTGGCCCTCGCCCCTCGGCTGCAGCAGACTCCCCCTGTTCCCTATGTGATTGCAGGACCCCTATGAGCAGGGCGCGGTGTTTATCGGGAGCGAGGAGGAGGGGCACCAGGTGACAGAAGGATTACCCAGTGGAATGAAAGGAAATAAGTGGACGGCGGGAATCACCCTCAGGACACCCCAGCGGGACTTTATCTTCACCTGCCAGAACAGCGCGGAGCAAAGAGATTGGCTGCAGGCGCTGCGAGATATCACTGCCAGACCAATGAGCACCCACGATACAGGTATGTGACATCACTGCCCGACCAATGAGCACCCACGATACAGGTATGTGACATCACCGCCCAACCAATGAACACCCACGATACAGGTATGTGACATCACCGCCAGACCAATGAACACCCACGATACAGGTATGTGACATCACCGCCCGACCAATGAGCATCCACGATACAGGTATGTGACATGACCGCCCGACCAATGAGCACCCACGATACAGGTATGTGACATCACTGCCCGACCAATGAGCACCCACGATACAGGTATGTGACATCACTGGACTGACTAATGACATCATCAGTGCTTACTGTGAAGATGGATGCAGATTTACCCTCCAGTCACCTCCAGAGCTGCACTCACTATTCTGCTGTTACATCGTGTCTTATCCTCCAGAGCTGCAGTCACTATTCTGCTGTTACATTGTTACATTGTGTCTTATCCTCCAGTCACCTCCAGAGCTGCACTCACTATTCTGCTGTTACATCATGTCTTATCCTCCAGTCACCTCCAGAGCTTCAGTCACTATTTTGCTGTTACATCATGTCTTATCCTCCAGTCACCTCCAGAGCTGCACTCACTATTCTGCTGTTACATCGTGTCTTATCCTCCAGTCACCTCCAGAGCTGCAGTCACTATTCTGCTGTTACATTGTGTCTTATCCTCCAGTCACATCCAGAGCTTCAGTCACTATTCTGCTGTTACATCATGTCTTATCCTCCAGTCACATCCAGAGCTGCAGTCACTATTCTGCTGTTACATCGTGTCTTATCCTCCGGAGCTGCACTCACTATTCTGTTGTCAGAACATGACAGTTGACCCCGTGTATATTGATGTGTCGTCCTCTGTCACACAGGAGGCCGCGCTCCAGAAAACAACTCTTAGCGGAAGGAGATGAAACTGAAAAAGAGTGAGAGGAAGTCCTATGTAAATATGATGGCCAACGCCCCCGGAAAGAGACACTAGAGACCGATCCTGAGGCCCAAGAGACCCTCAAATGTCACAGGGACGAGCCGCAACCAGCGACGAAACCACAGCAATAAACAAACGGAAAAGACAACCCCGATCTCCCAAATATCAGATAACATAGCAGATATCACCTGCAGTCCTATGTAACACCACAGATAACACAGTGATATCTCTGAGTACAGATAATGTAGTAGATGTCACCTGCAGTCCTATGTAACACCACAGATAACACAGTGATATCTCTGAGTACAGATAATGTAGTAGATGTCACCTGCAGTCCTATGTAACACCACAGATAACACAGTGATATCTCTGAGTACAGATAATGTAGTAGATGTCACCTGCAGTCCTATGTAACACCACAGATAACACAGTGATATCTCTGAGTACAGATAATGTAGTAGATGTCACCTGCAGTCCTATGTAACACCACAGATAACACAGTGATATCTCTGAGTACATGACTGATGGACTAGTGAATTGCGCTCCTGGAAACCTAATAAATAAGACACCACACACTGCGTGACATGGATTAAAATTTTGGCCACAGCAGCCCTTTATTTTTTATAAGAAAAAACATCAACAAGAAAAAACAAGATTATCGGCCCAGAGATGTGGTTGTTATAAATCCCAGCCCCATATCCCCCTCCGCCGTGTACACCTAGCTCAAGGGGGAATCTGGGTATACCCCTTGATCATTTTCCTTGTGTCCGCTGAGCTCCTCCCCAGGGACCCATCTATTCCACTGTCCACTGAGCTCCTCCCCAGGGACCCATATTCCACTGTCCGCTGAGCTCTGGCCCAGGGACCCCATTAAAAACATAATTCTCCAACCAACAAAGAGGGGGTTTAAACAACCACATCCCGCCGCCAAATGCTGCTGTAACATACAATATTAAAATGTTAATACAATATTAATATGTTGATATGACATTGTCAATTTGGATACATTACTGATAACAATTGATACAATACGATACAATACTAATAATGTTGATAAAATACCGATGATGTTGAATACCAATAACATTGTTAGAATATTGACAGTGTTGCAAAGTCCTGATATTGATACATTTCCCTTTATTATAGGGAGGGTGGGTGGGACAACTGCTGGTTCAGTCTTTGAGTCCAGGACAAAGGAATGACACCTTAACATGGGACCTATTTCTTATATGGCCCCTGCCCCCATCTCTCCTCCTGCTCGCCCACCACCACATTCCTTAGGTAAAACCCCCCATCCCTTACTCCTTAACCCTTTCCTGGATCTATCACTGCCTCAGTCATGTACGTTACGGCTATCTGCCTTCACTCTGCTTGACTGATGGACTAGTGAATTGCGCTCCTGGTAACCTAATAAATAAGACACCACACACTGCGTGACATGGATTAAAATTTTGGCCACAGCAGCCCTTTATTTTTAATAAGAAAAAACATCAACAAGAAAAAACAAGATTATCGGCCCAGAGATGTGGTTGTTATAAATCCCAGCCCCATATCCCCCTCCGCCGTGTACACCTAGCTCAAGGGGGAATCTGGGTATACCCCTTGATCATTTTCCTTGTGTCCGCTGAGCTCCTCCCCAGGGACCCATCTATTCCACTGTCCGCTGAGCTCCTCCCCAGGGACCCATATTCCACTGTCCGCTGAGCTCTGGCCCAGGGACCCCATTAAAAACATAATTCTCCAACCAACAAAGAGGGGGTTTAAACAACCACATCCCGCCAAGACTCGCTCTTGTGACACCTTACAAGAGTGAGTTCCTCCACAACTTAATGGCTCGTTCTACTCCTTCTTGTATTCCCAACATCCATATATCAATGCCAATGTCATTAAGATGTACCTTATCATCTCTCCAAAATTGTTCCTTTGTATTTTCCAGCATCTGGTGACGTATGGCCACCCCTCCGTTTTCCAACACAAATTTTGTTATTTTTTTATTAACCTTTATCCTTGTATTATTGATGCGAGCCACTGATCGCGCTGTTCTCCACATTTGTCTAGCTACTATATCCGACCAGACCACCACTGTTTCTAGGTAAGACCTCCATAAATTCAACATATCAAGCTTTATGTTCCTAACTAAATGTCTTGATGTTCTTATTGCTAAATCATTACCACCTAAATGGATAAGTAAGACGTCCGGGGGGCGGTAGAACTCCACATGATACTGGATTTCTTTTAACAGCTGATGCCACTGCATTCCCCTCTTTCCTATCCATGTCACCCGTGCCAAGGAACTGGGCAACCCCAACTGTCTGCCATTAGGCCTGACTGCTGCACGTAAGGCCCCCCAAAAAACAAATGAATGTCCCATGATCCAAACCAGGCATTGCTGTTCAGCTAAAACAAAAGACAAAAACACAATTATCACACAATTGTCTAAATGAAGACACAACTACTATAGGATTACCACAATGTACACATATATATACATGTACGCCATTTATAATAAATGTACCCATATATATACATGTACGCCATTTATAATAAATGTACACATATATATACATGTACGCCATTTATAATAAATGTAATTGAATGTAACTCTTAAATCTGCTCGATTCCCATCTCCCGATTTTTTTAACTATGTCAGGCTCTAAGCCCCATCTAGCAGCTTCTGTGGCTGCTCCTATCCTAAATGAGTGTGAAGTGAATGCATTTGGAGACTCTCCCAATATTGTCAGGCATTTTTTAAGAACTGCTGTGAATTGAAATTGTGACAATGACTTACAATCCTCATGAATTAGTAATGAACCTTGGATATTTGGCCTTCTTAAGACATAGTTTCTAAAACAGATGACCGGGCAGGCCCTGGAACCGCTTAAAGGAAACAATGTGATCCATTTTCCTCTACCCTGTTGATCAGTTTTTGACTTTGCCAGAAAACATTCCAATCTGTCTGTGTACTGATGCACGTCCTCGGCTTGTAGACCCCCTCTGTCTGTGTACTGATGCATGTCCTCGGCTTGTAGACCCCCTCTGTCTGTGTACTGATGCATGTCCTCAGCTTGTAGACCCCCTCTGTCTGTGTACTGATGCACGTCCTCGGCTTGTAGACCCCCTCTGTCTGTGTACTGATGCATGTCCTCAGCTTGTAGACCCCCTCTGTCTGTGTACTGATGCACGTCCTCGGCTTGTAGACCCCCTCTGTCTGTGTACTGATGCATGTCCTCGTCTTGTAGACCCCCTCTGTCTGTGTACTGATGCACGTCCTCGGCTTGTAGACCCCCTCTGTCTGTGTACTGATGCACGTCCTCGGCTTGTAGACCCCCTCTGTCTGTGTACTGATGCATGTCCTCAGCTTGTAGACCCCCTCTGTCTGTGTACTGATGCACGTCCTCGGCTTGTAGACCCCGTCTGTCTGTGTACTGATGCATGTCCTCAGCTTGTAGACCCCCTCTGTCTGTGTACTGATGCATGTCCTCAGCTTGTAGACCCATCTGTCTGTGTACTGATGCACGTCCTCGGCTTGTAGACCCCCTCTGTCTGTGTACTGATGCACGTCCTCGGCTTGTAGACCCCCTCTGTCTGTGTACTGATGTATGTCCTCAGCTTGTAGACCCCCTCTGTCTGTGTACTGATGCACGTCCTCGGCTTGTAGACCCCCTCTGTCTGTGTACTGATGCATGTCCTCAGCTTGTAGACCCCCTCTGTCTGTGTACTGATGCACGTCCTCGGCTTGTAGACCCCCTCTGTCTGTGTACTGATGCACGTCCTCGGCTTGTAGACCCCCTCTGTCTGTGTACTGATGTATGTCCTCAGCTTGTAGACCCCCTCTGTCTGTGTACTGATGCACGTCCTCGGCTTGTAGACCCCCTCTGTCTGTGTACTGATGCATGTCCTCAGCTTGTAGACCCCCTCTGTCTGTGTACTGATGCACGTCCTCGGCTTGTAGACCCCGTCTGTCTGTGTACTGATGCATGTCCTCAGCTTGTAGACCCCGTCTGTCTGTGTACTGATGCACGTCCTCGTCTTGTAGACCCCCTCTGTCTGTGTACTGATGCACGTCCTCGGCTTGTAGACCCCCTCTGTCTGTGTACTGATGCACGTCCTCGGCTTGTAGACCCCCACTTCTGGTGGAGCTACTCGACACTAACTCACTGACTCTAAAAGCTCCAAAGAAGGCCAGTGTGAATGCACAACTAAAGAGAAACACTTCAAAGGGACTGCTCCAGACTCGGCCTCGTACACTCAGTATCTGCTGCAATAACTGGAAAGAAATCGGACGCCGTTTATCTCTGGTCTTCTTACAACTTTTCCTGTAACCCTTTAGGGCCTGCTTAACTAAAAAATGCTTTGTGTAATCAGTGACGTCGTGCAACTTAAACCAAAAAGCTAATCCAGACATTTTACTATCAATACTGGACAATGAAGAACCGTCCACAAAGGCCCTGCTAATGTAAAATAACAACAAGGAAACATTGTCATGTAACCTGGCATCATGTGCCACTAGAGCACACAAGTCTTCCCATTCCCTCCATGCTGACTGGTACCTCTGCCATGTGCTTACACCCACAGACCGTTCTATCAGAGCGTATGCAGTGTCACTGGCAGTGACCACAGAAAATCCGGACACTTCTTGCCTTGTACCTCTGCCATCGGGGCTAACGAACGGAATCTGTCCCACTGAAAACGAGACAGAGCATCAGCCACAGAATTGCAAACACCGGGGACATGCACAGCTGTAATCTGACAATGTGACTTTACACAGCGCAGCACTAGATGACGCAGCAACGTAACAACAGGCAGGGAAGACGCTGATTGTTTGTTGATGACTTCTACAACTCCCAAGTTATCACAATGAAATCTCACTTTTCGGTTTTGGAAAATATTGTACCAAATTTCACAAGCAACCACTATGGGGAACAATTCAAGGAGTACTAAGTTTCGTGTTAACCCATTGTTTCTCCAACTCTCTGGCCACCTATCTGCACACCACTGTCCCGAACAATATGCACCAAAACCAGTTGACCCCGCTGCATCAGTGTGGATGTCTAGATCAAAATTTGAAACCGGTGGTCTGATCCACAATGACCTCCCATTAAACTCCATTAAGAACTGTTCCCATACCGCCAGATTGTCCTTTAATGTTCTAGCCAGCCGCACAAAGTGATGTGGAAAGGTTATGCCTGAGGTAGCTGCAGCTAGGCGCCTACAAAAAACTCTACCCATTGGAATAATGCGACATGCAAAGTTCATTTTCCCTAACAGCGATTGTAGATCCTTTAATCTGATCTTACGGTGAGATCTAGCTTCTCTGACTGCCTCCAGCAGATCACTGACCTTGTCATCCGGTAATCTGCACTCCATTGCTTCACTGTCAATCAAAATTCCTAAAAACTTGATAAGTGTAGACGGGCCTTCTGTTTTATCTGATGCTAACGGTACTCCAAAACACTTAAAAACCGACTGAATCGCTGCCAATAATGAAGCACAAACAAATGACTTTGGTGGACCAATACATAGGAAATCATCTAGATAATGCAGGACAGAACGCACGCCGGCTTCCTTCTTTACTACCCACTCCAAAAATGTGCTAAATGATTCAAACAAGGAGCATGAGATGGAGCAGCCCATGGGTATACACAAGTCTACATAAAACCTTCCCTGCCACTGACAACCCAAGAGATGGAAGCTTTCTGGATGGACTGGTAGAGTCTAAAGGCAGCTTCAATGTCTGTTTTTGCCATTAAAGCTCCTCTGCCGTACTTCTGAACCCATGCAATCGCTGTATGAAATGAAGTATACGAGACTGTGCAAAGTTCCTGATCGATTCCATCATTAACTGAGCTTCCATGAGGGAAGGACAGATGATGGATCAGCCTAAACTTATTGGGTTCCTTCTTTGGGACCACCCCCAATGGAGAGACCCTTAAGTTTTCTATTGGCATTTTGGGGAATGGGCCTGCCATGCGGCCCAGGTCAATTTCTTTGTTTAGTTTTGTGGAGACAATGTGAGAATATGTATAAGCTGAAGCAAGGTTACGAGAACAGGTTAATGGGCCTGAAGTAGATGGGATCTTAAAACCTTCTGAGAAACCCTCCCCCAGCAATTGTGCTGCTTTTCTATCTGGGTACCTGCTTAGATAGCCCGCCATCTCCCCGAGTCTAATTGGGGTTTCCCCCTTTTTGGTTAATCTCTGCTGTTGGGGTTTTATTTCGTTTAAAGCATTTGGATAGGCTATGGTTTCCACTACAGAAGGTGCATTCATGTCTGTACCTGCATGTGTTTCCGAATCTGCACTGGCTATCATTGAACTGCCAGCAGCAACCTTTTCTGTTTGCTGCCGACAATCCGATTGCTGATGATCTGCCGACATAGCCCTGAAAGGGCTGATTAACCCCACGTGGCGCTGTCATGAGACGCATCCATAAACCAATATCTTTGTGATCCCAACGAATCCCTTGGCGACCAGCCTTTCGTTGGCGAAACTGCTCATCATAGCGCAGCCATGCTAAACCTCCATACACACGGTGCGCCTCCCCGATAGAATTCATGTAACAAAATAAGGCAGAGCAATGTTCAGGAGTTTTTTGGCCTATTACACTTGCTAATATGGCAAAGGCATGGAACCAATTGCTAAATGTTTGGGGGATGAGACAATACCGTCTTTCTTGTTCCTCTCTTTTCCTCTCATCAAACCTTACTCTATCCAAGTTATATTTTTCTAAGGGCAATAATGAAAATATTTCCACATATTCGTCGGCCCAAATCTTCTCCCTAACCTCCTGTTTCAAATGAATTCCTAGAGGACCCTCAAAACATACATATAATTCTCCTTTTGCTGCATCAGATAATGTAACCCCTTGTGAAATTACTGCGTCCTCCTGTGTGTCTGGATCAGCACACGACTGACTTACCACCTCCGATGTCCGGCGACCATTCCCGCACCATGCAGCAATAGGAGAAGAAGTTATGGGTAAGCTAGACTGACTCAAAGCCTCCTTAACCCCTGACACTAATTGCTGTACTACTGAATTAAGATCCCATCCTACATTGCCGGGACCTGTACCCCCAACTGCGCCCACTGGACTCATTACGGGTGTTGTTACACTAGATATAGGACAAGAAAAAGTGTTCTCACCAATACCTGGCTGCGTCCTAGGTTGACCAGCCGTCCGTGACGTATTAGTTATAGTCTCTACAGCCCCTTCATTATTGAAGTGCTGCGTGCTGCTGCCCTCTAGTGGGGAGTCGTTATCTGTGTCATAGTCATTGTCTGGAATCTCTTCTGAGTCTTGTAGCTGTAGATTTATTGCCTGACTCACATCCTGAGCCGGCCGAGGAAGTCTTTGTTTGGTTAAAGTACTTTTGCGCAGTTGTCTTTTTGGATTCCTACCACTCCTCGTGTAATGAGAACCCGGATCCGGAAATGTTGTGTGTCCTAAGCCCATCCCCCCGTGTTGGTTTATTTCCTGGGGTGAGGCCGTATGATGTCCTCTAGAATGATGCAAAGTTTGTTGAGGAAGTTCTAAGGATCCATCCTGGGCTGTCGTCACGTCAGTTGTAGCTTGTGTGGCTGCTTCTCTGGCTGGCACATCAGTAGAGCTGGACTTTCTCCTTGCACTTCTTGGTGTCTCTCTGGTTAGATGGTCGGGCTCTTTTCTCTGTCCCTTGTTATTCTTGTACTGTAGTTTCCTTCCTGGTTTGTAAGCAGGATCAGAGGCCGTGCTGCGCTTTGCTCTTTTCCTAGAAGTAACGGAAGGACTGATGATCCTATTGTGAGTCCTATTGGCCATTTCAGAAGTTAGTCTCTCAGGAGGTCTGGATCTTCTTAGAGTTTGATGTTCAGAAAGTTCAGAAGGGACAGATGCTGTATCCCGGGCATTCTTCAGCAATTCGTCTAGCTGGGCCTGAATCCATTCGGGCCTACATGTCAAAGCCGCGGCCTGAACGCTCTTCAGCAAGGCATCCATACTGCTGGTTCAGTCTTTGAGTCCAGGACAAAGGAATGACACCTTAACATGGGACCTATTTCTTATATGACCCCTGCCCCCATCTCTCCTCCTGCTCGCTCGCCCACCACCACATTCCTTAGGTAAAACCCCCCATCCCTTACTCCTTAACCCTTTCCTGGATCTATCACTGCCTCAGTCATGTACGTTACGGCTATCTGCCTTCACTCTGCTGATAATGTAGTAGATGTCACCTGCAGTCCTATGTAACACCACAGATAACACAGTGATATCTCTGAGTACAGATAATGTAGTAGATGTCACCTGCAGTCCTATGTAACACCACAGATAACACAGTGATATCTCTGAGTACAGATAATGTAGTAGATGTCACCTGCAGTCCTATGTAACACCACAGATAACACAGTGATATCTCTGAGTACAGATAATGTAGTAGATGTCACCTGCAGTCCTATGTAACCCCACAGATAACACAGGGATATCTCTGAGTACAGATAATGTAGTAGATGTCTCCTGCAGTCCTATGTAACACCACAGATAACACAGTGATATCTCTGAGTACAGATAATGTAGTAGATGTCTCCTGCAGTCCTATGTAACACCACAGATAACACAGTGATATCTCTGAGTACAGATAATGTAGTAGATGTCACCTGCAGTCCTATGTAACACCACAGATAACACAGTGATATCTCTGAGTACAGATAATGTAGTAGATGTCACCTGCAGTCCTATGTAACACCACAGATAACACAGTGATATCTCTGAGTACAGATAATGTAGTAGATGTCACCTGCAGTCCTATGTAACACCACAGATAACACAGTGATATCTCTGAGTACAGATAATGTAGTAGATGTCACCTGCAGTCCTATGTAACACCACAGATAACACAGTGATATATCTGAGTACAGATAATGTAGTAGATGTCACCTGCAGTCCTATGTAACACCACAGATAACACAGTGATATCTCTGAGTACAGATAATGTAGTAGATGTCACCTGCAGTCCTATGTAACACCACAGATAACACAGTGATATCTCTCTGAGTACAGATAATGTAGTAGATGTCACCTGCAGTCCTATGTAACACCACAGATAACACAGTGATATCTCTGAGTACAGATAATGTAGTAGATGTCACCTGCAGTCCTATGTAACACCACAGATAACACAGTGATATCTCTGAGTACAGATAATGTAGCAGATATCACCTGCAGTCCTATGTAACACCACAGATAACACAGTGATATCTCTGAGTACAGATAATGTAGTAGATGTCACCTGCAGTCCTATGTAACACCACAGATAACACAGTGATATCTCTCTGAGTACAGATAATGTAGTAGATGTCACCTGCAGTCCTATGTAACACCACAGATAACACAGTGATATCTCTGAGTACAGATAATGTAGTAGATGTCACCTGCAGTCCTATGTAACACCACAGATAACACAGTGATATCTCTGAGTACAGATAATGTAGCAGATATCACCTGCAGTCCTATGTAACACCACAGATAACACAGTGATATCTCTGAGTACAGATAATGTAGTAGAGAGGGGAGGGGAGGAGAGAGGGACTGATATAGATGGAGAATGTGAGCTGTACATAGGGGAGGGGAGGAGAGAGGGACTGATATGGATGGAGAATGTGAGCTGTACATGGAGAGAGGAGGAGAGAGGGACTGATATGGATGGAGAATGTGAGCTGTACATGGGGAGGGGAGGAGAGAGGGACTGATATGGATGGAGAATGTGAGCTGTACATGGGAGAGGGGAGGAGAGAGGGACTGATATGGATGGAGAATGTGAGCTGTACATGGGGGAGGGGAGGAGAGAGGGACTGATATGGATGGAGAATGTGAGCTGTACATGGGGGAGGGGAGGAGAGAGGGACTGATATAGATGGAGAATGTGAGCTGTACATGGAGGAGGGGAGGAGAGAGGGACTGATATGGATGGAGAATGTGAGCTGTACATGGAGGAGGGGAGGAGAGAGGGACTGATATGGATGGAGAATGTGATCTGTACATGGGGGAGGGGAGGAGAGAGGGACTGATATAGATGGAGAATGTGAGCTGTACATGGGGGAGGGGAGGAGAGAGGGACTGATATGGATGGAGAATGTGATCTGTACATGGGGGAGGGGAGGAGAGAGGGACTGATATAGATGGAGAATGTGAGCTGTACATGGGGAGGGGAGGAGAGAGGGACTGATATAGATGGAGAATGTGAGCTGTACATGGGGGATGGGAGGAGAGAGGGACTGATATGGATGGAGAATGTGAGCTGTACATGGGGGAGGGGAGGAGAGAGGGACTGATATAGATGGAGAATGTGAGCTGTACATGGGGAGGGGAGGAGAGAGGGACTGATATAGATGGAGAATGTGAGCTGTACATGGGGGATGGGAGGAGAGAGGGACTGATATGGATGGAGAATGTGAGCTGTACATGGGGGAGGGGAGGAGAGAGGGACTGATATAGATGGAGAATGTGAGCTGTACATGGGGAGGGGAGGAGAGAGGGACTGATATGGATGGAGAATGTGAGCTGTACATGGGGGGAGGGGAGGAGAGAGGGACTGATATAGATGGAGAATGTGAGCTGTACATGGGGAGGGGAGGAGAGAGGGACTGATATAGATGGAGAATGTGAGCTGTACATGGGGGATGGGAGGAGAGAGGGACTGATATGGATGGGGAATGTGAGCTGTACATGGAGGAGGGGAGGAGAGAGGGACTGATATAGATGGAGAAGGTGAGCTGTACATGGGGGATGGGAGGAGAGAGGGACTGATATGGATGGAGAATGTGAGCTGTACATGGGGGAGAGGAGAGAGGGACTGATATGGATGGAGAATGTGAGCTGTACATGGGGGATGGGAGGAGAGAGGGACTGATATGGATGGAGAATGTGAGCTGTACATGGGGGATGGGAGGAGAGAGGGACTGATATGGATGGAGAATGTGAGCTGTACATGGGGGAGAGGAGAGAGGGACTGATATGGATGGAGAATGTGAGCTGTACATGGGGGATGGGAGGAGAGAGGGACTGATATGGATGGAGAATGTGAGCTGTACATGAAGGGGAGGAGAGAGGGACTGATATGGATGGAGAATGTGAGCTGTACATGGGGAGGAGAGGAGAGAGGGACTGATATAGATGGAGAATGTGAGCTGTACATGGAGGAGGGGAGGAGAGAGGGACTGATATGGATGGAGAATGTGAGCTGTACATGGGGAGGAGAGGAGAGAGGGACTGATATAGATGGAGAATGTGAGCTGTACATGGGGAGGGGAGGAGAGAGGGACTGATATGGATGGAGAATGTGAGCTGTACATGGGGAGGGGAAGAGAGAGGGACTGATATGGATGGAGAATGTGAGCTGTACATGGGGAGGGGAGGAGAGAGGGACTGATATGGATGGAGAATGTGAGCTGTACATGGGGGAGGGGAGGAGAGAGGGACTGATATGGATGGAGAATGTGAGCTGTACATGGAGGAGGGGAGGAGAGAGGGACTGATATAGATGGAGAATGTGAGCTGTACATGGGGGAGGAGGGGAGGAGAGAGGGACTGATATAGATAGAGAATGTGAGCTGTACATGGGGGAGAGGAGAGAGGGACTGATATAGATGGAGAATGTGAGCTGTACATGGGGAGGAGGGGAGGAGAGAGGGACTGATATAGATGGAGAATGTGAGCTGTACATGGGGGAGGGGAGGAGAGAGGGACTGATATAGATGGAGAATGTGAGCTGTACATGGGGAGGAGGGGAGGAGAGAGGGACTGATATAGATGGAGAATGTGAGCTGTACATGGGGAGGGGAGGAGAGAGGGACTGATATGGATGGAGAATGTGAGCTGTACATGGGGAGGGGAGGAGAGAGGGACTGATATAGATGGAGAATGTGAGCTGTACATGGGGGAGGGGAGGAGAGAGGGACTGATATGGATGGAGAATGTGAGCTGTACATGGGGAGGGGAGGAGAGAGGGACTGATATGGATGGAGAATGTGAGCTGTACATGGAAGGGAGGAGAGAGGAACTGATATGGATGGAGAATGTGAGCTGTACATGGGGGAGGGGAGGAGAGCGAGACTTATATGGATGGAGAATGTGAGCTGTACATGGGGGAGGGGAGGAGAGAGGGACTGATATAGATGGAGAATGTGAGCTGTACATGGAGGAGGGGAGGAGAGAGGGACTGATATGGATGGAGAATGTGAGATGTACATGGGGAGGGGAGGAGAGAGGGACTGATATGGATGGAGAATGTGAGCTGTACATGGGGAGGAGGGGAGGAGAGAGGGACTGATATAGATGGAGAATGTGAGCTGTACATGGGGAGGAGGGGAGGAGAGAGGGACTGATATAGATGGAGAATGTGAGCTGTACATGGGGAGGGGAGGAGAGAGGGACTGATATGGATGGAGAATGTAAGCTGTACATGGGGAGGGGAGGAGAGAGGGACTGATATGGATGGAGAATGTGAGCTGTACATGGGGGAGGGGAGGAGAGAGGGACTGATATGGATGGAGAATGTGAGCTGTACATGGAGGAGGGGAGGAGAGAGGGACTGATATAGATAGAGAATGTGAGCTGTACATGGGGGAGGAGGGGAGGAGAGAGGGACTGATATAGATAGAGAATGTGAGCTGTACATGGGGGAGAGGAGAGAGGGACTGATATAGATGGAGAATGTGAGCTGTACATGGGGAGGAGGGGAGGAGAGAGGGACTGATATAGATGGAGAATGTGAGCTGTACATGGGGAGGAGGGGAGGAGAGAGGGACTGATATGGATGGAGAATGTGAGCTGTACATGGGGGAGGGGAGGAGAGAGGGACTGATATGGATGGAGAATGTGAGCTGTACATGGGGAGGGGAGGAGAGAGGGACTGATATAGATGGAGAATGTGAGCTGTACATGGAGGAGGGGAGGAGAGAGGGACTGATATGGATGGAGAATGTGAGCTGTACATGGGGAGGGGAGGAGAGAGGGACTGATATAGATGGAGAATGTGATCTGTACATGGGGAGGGGAGGAGAGAGGGGCTGATATAGATGGAGAATGTGAGCTGTACATGGGGAGGGGAGGAGAGAGGGGCTGATATGGATGGAGAATGTGAGCTGTACATGGAGGAGGGGAGGAGAGAGGGACTGATATAGATGGAGAATGTGAGCTGTACATGGGGGAGGGGAGGAGAGAGGGACTGATATGGATGGAGAATGTGAGCTGTACATGGGGGAGGGGAGGAGAGAGGGGCTGATATAGATGGAGAATGTGAGCTGTACATGGGGAGGGGAGGAGAGAGGGGCTGATATGGATGGAGAATGTGAGCTGTACATGGAGGAGGGGAGGAGAGAGGGACTGATATGGATGGAGAATGTGAGCTGTACATGGGTGAGAGGAGGAGAGAGGGACTGATATAGATGGAGAATGTGATCTGTACATGGGGGAGGGGAGGAGAGAGGGACTGATATGGATGGAGAATGTGAGCTGTACATGGGGGAGAGGAGAGAGGGACTGATATGGATGGAGAATGTGAGATGTACATGGGGAGGGGAGGAGAGAGGGACTGATATGGATGGAGAATGTGAGCTGTACATGGGGGATGGGAGGAGAGAGGGACTGATATGGATGGAGAATGTGAGCTATACATGGAGGAGGGGAGGAGAGAGGGACTGATATAGATGGAGAATGTGATCTGTACATGGGGGAGAGGAGAGAGGGACTGATATGGATGGAGAATGTGAGCTGTACATGGGGGAGGGGAGGAGAGAGGGACTGATATAGATGGAGAATGTGATCTGTACATGGGGGAGGGGAGGAGAGAGGGACTGATATAGATGGAGAATGTGAGCTGTACATGGGGGAGGGGAGGAGAGAGGGACTGATATAGATGGAGAATGTGATCTGTACATCGGGAGAGGAGAGAGGGACTGATATGGATGGAGAATGTGAGATGTACATGGGGAGGAGAGGAGAGAGGGACTGATATGGATGGAGAATGTGAGCTGTACATGGAGAGGGGAGGAGAGAGGGACTGATATGGATGGAGAATGTGAGCTGTATATGGGGGAGGGGAGGAGAGAGGGACTGATATGGATGGAGAATGTGAGCTGTACATGGGGGATGGGAGGAGAGAGGGACTGATATGGATGGAGAATGTGAGCTGTACATGGGGGAGGGAAGGAGAGAGGGACTGATATAGATGGAGAATGTGAGCTGTACATGGGGAGGGGAGGAGAGAGGGACTGATATAGATGGAGAATGTGAGCTGTACATGGGTGAGAGGAGGAGAGAGGGACTGATATGGATGGAGAATGTGAGCTGTACATGGGGGAGGGGAGGAGAGAAGGACTGATATAGATGGAGAATGTGAGCTGTACATGGGGGAGCGGAGGAGAGAGGGACTGATATGGATGGAGAATGTGAGCTGTACATGGAGGAGGGGAGGAGAGAGGGACTGATATAGATGGAGAATGTGAGCTGTACATGGGGGAGGGGAGGAGAGAGGGACTGATATGGATGGAGAATGTGAGCTGTACATGGGGAGGGGAGGAGAGAGGGACTGATATGGATGGAGAATGTGAGCTGTACATGGAGGAGGGGAGGAGAGAGGGACTGATATGGATGGAGAATGTGAGCTGTACATGGGGGAGGGGAGGAGAGAGGGACTGATATAGATGGAGAATGTGAGCTGTACATGGGGAGGGGAGGAGAGAGGGACTGATATAGATGGAGAATGTGATCTGTACATGGGGGAGGGGAGGAGAGAGGGACTGATATGGATGGAGAATGTGAGCTGTACATGGGGGAGAGGAGAGAGGGACTGATATGGATGGAGAATGTGAGCTGTACATGGGGGAGGGGAGGAGAGAGGGACTGATATAGATGGAGAATGTGATCTGTACATGGGGGAGAAGAGGAGAGAGTGACTGATATAGATGGAGAATGTGATCTGTACATGGGGGAGGGGAGGAGAGAGGGACTGATATAGATGGAGAATGTGAACTGTACATGGGGGAGAAGAGGAGAGAGGGACTGATATAGATGGAGAATGTGAGCTGTACATGGGGAGGGGTGGAGAGAGGGACTGATATGGATGGAGAATGTGAGCTGTACATGGGGGAGGGGAGGAGAGAGGGACTGATATGGATGGAGAATGAGAGCTGTACATGGGTGAGAGGAGGAGAGAGGGACTGATATGGATGGAGAATGTGAGCTGTACATGGGGGAGGAGGAGAGAGGGACTGATATGGATGGAGAATGTGAGCTGTACATGGAGGAGGGGAGGAGAGAGGGACTGATATGGATGGAGAATAGGAGCTGTACATGGGGAGGGGAGGAGAGAGGGACTGATATGGATGGAGAATGTGAGCTGTACATGGAGGAGGGGAGGAGAGAGGGACTGATATAGATGGAGAATGTGAGCTGTACATGGAGAGAGGAGGAGAGAGGGACTGATATGGATGGAGAATGTGAGCTGTACATGGAGGAGGGGAGGAGAGAGGGACTGATATGGATGGAGAATGTGAGCTGTACATGGGGAGGAGAGGAGAGAGGGACTGATATAGATGGAGAATGTGAGCTGTACATGGAGAGAGGAGGAGAGAGGGACTGATATGGATGGAGAATGTGAGCTGTACATGGAGGAGGGGAGGAGAGAGGGACTGATATGGATGGAGAATGTGATCTGTACATGGGGAGGGGAGGAGAGAGGGACTGATATGGATGGAGAATGTGAGCTGTACATGGGGAGGGGAGGAGAGAGGGACTGATATGGATGGAGAATGTGATCTGTACATGGGGAGGGGAGGAGAGAGAGACTGATATGGATGGAGAATGAGAGCTGTACATGGGAGAGGGGAGGAGAGAGGGACTGATATGGATGGAGAATGTGAGCTGTACATGGAGGAGGGGAGGAGAGAGGGACTGATATGGATGGAGAATGTGAGCTGTACATGGGGAGGGGAGGAGAGAGAGACTGATATGGATGGAGAATGTGAGCTGTACATGGGGGAGGGGAGGAGAGAGGGACTGATATGGATGGAGAATGTGAGCTGTACATGGAGGAGGGGAGGAGAGAGGGACTGATATAGATGGAGAATGTGAGCTGTACATGGGGGGGAGGAGAGAGGGACTGATATGGATGGAGAATGTGAGCTGTACATGGGGGAGGGGAGGAGAGAGGGACTGATATGGATGGAGAATGTGAGCTGTACATGGAGGAGGGGAGGAGAGAGGGACTGATATAGATGGAGAATGTGAGCTGTACATGGGGGAGGGGAGGAGAGAGGGACTGATATAGATGGAGAATGTGATCTGTACATGGGGGAGGGGAGGAGAGAGGAACTGATATGGATGGAGAATGTGAGCTGTACATGGGGGAGGGGAGGAGAGAGGGACTGATATGGATGGAGAATGTGAGCTGTACATGGGGGAGGGGAGGAGAGAGGGACTGATATGGATGGAGAATGTGAGCTGTACATGGGGGAGAAGAGGAGAGAGTGACTGATATGGATGGAGAATGTGAGCTGTACATGGAGGAGAGGAGGAGAGAGGGACTGATATGGATGGAGAATGTGAGCTGTACATGGGGGAGGGGAGGAGAGAGAGACTGATATGGATGTAGAATGTGATCTGTACATGGGGGAGGGGAGGAGAGAGGGACTGATATGGATGGAGAATGTGAGCTGTACATGGGGGAGGGGAGGAGAGAGGGACTGATATGGATGGAGAATGTGAGGTGTACATGGGGAGGGGAGGAGAGAGGGACTGATATAGATGGAGAATGTGAGCTGTACATGGGGGAGGGGAGGAGAGAGGGACTGATATGGATGGAGAATATGAGCTGTACATGGGGAGGGGAGGAGAGAGGGACTGATATGGATGGAGAATGTGAGCTGTACATGGGGGAGGGGAGGAGAGAGGGACTGATATGGATGGAGAATGTGAGCTGTACATGGGGAGAGGAGGAGAGAGGGACTGATATGGATGGAGAATGTGAGCTGTACATGGGGAGAGGAGGAGAGAGGGACTGATATGGATGGAGAATGTGAGCTGTACATGGGGTAGGGGAGGAGAGAGGGACTGATATGGATGGAGAATGTGAGCTGTACATGGGGGAGGGGAGGAGAGAGGGACTGATATAGATGGAGAATGTGATCTGTACATGGGGGAGAAGAGGAGAGAGTGACTGATATGGATGGAGAATGTGAGCTGTACATGGGGGAGGGGAGGAGAGAGGGACTGATATGGATGGAGAATGTGAGCTGCACATGGGGGAAGGGAGGAGAGAGGGACTGATATGGATGGAGAATGTGAGCTGTACATGGGGGAGGGGAGGAGAGAGGGACTGATATAGATGGAGAATGTGAGCTGTACATGGAGGGGAGGAGAGAGGGACTGATATGGATGGAGAATGTGAGCTGTACATGGGGAGGGGAGGAGAGAGGGACTGATATGGATGGAGAATGTGATCTGTACATGGGGGAGGGGAGGAGAGAGGGACTGATATAGATGGAGAATGTGATCTGTACATAGGAGAGGAGAGAGGGACTGATATAGATGGAGAAGGTGAGCTGTACATGGGGGAGGGGACGAGAGAGTAACTGATATGGATGGAGAATGTGAGCTGTACATGGGGGAGGGGAGGAGAGAGGGACTGATATAGATGGAGAATGTGATCTGTACATGGGGAGGGGAGGAGAGAGGAACTGATATGGATGGAGAATGTGAGCTGTACATGGAGGAGGGGAGGAGAGAGGGACTGATATGGATGGAGAATGTGAGCTGTACATGGGGGAGGGGAGGAGAGAGGGACTGATATAGATGGAGAATGTGAGCTGTACATGGGGGAGGGGAGGAGAGAGGGACTGATATAGATGGAGAATGTGATCTGTACATGGGGAGGGGAGGAGAGAGGGACTGATATGGATGGAGAATGTGAGCTGTACATGGGAGAGGGGAAGAGAGAGGGACTGATATGGATGGAGAATGTGAGCTGTACATGGAGGAGGAGAGGAGAGAGGGACTGATATGGATGGAGAATGTGAGCTGTACATGAGGAGGGGAGGAGAGAGGGACTGATATAGATGGAGAATGTTAGCTGTACATGGGGGAGGGGAGGAGAGAGGGACTGATATGGATGGAGAATGTGAGCTGTACATGGGGGAGGGGAGGAGAGAGGGACTGATATGGATGGAGAATGTGAGCTGTACATGGGGAGGGGAGGAGAGAGGGACTGATATGGATGGAGAATGTGAGCTGTACATGGGGGAGGGGAGGAGAGAGGGACTGATATAGATGGAGAATGTGAGCTGTACATGGGGAGGGGAGGAGAGAGGGACTGATATGGATGGAGAATGTGAGCTGTACATGGGGGAGGGGAGGAGAGAGAGACTGATATGGATGGAGAATGTGAGCTGTACATGGGGGAGGGGAGGAGAGAGGGACTGATATAGATGGAGAATGTGATCTGTACATGGGGGAGAAGAGGAGAGAGTGACTGATATGGATGGAGAATGTGAGCTGTACATGGAGGAGGGGAGGAGAGAGGGACTGATATGGATGGAGAATGTGAGCTGTACATGGGGGAGGGGAGGAGAGAGGGACTGATATGGATGGAGAATGTGAGCTGTACATGGGGGAGGGGAGGAGAGAGGGACTGATATAGATGGAGAATGTGAGCTGTACATGGGGAGGGAAGGAGAGAGGGACTGATATGGATGGAGAATGTGATCTGTACATGGGGAGGGGAGGAGAGAGGAACTGATATGGATGGAGAATGTGAGCTGTACATGGGGGAGGGGAGGAGAGAGGGACTGATATAGATGGAGAATGTGAGCTGCACATGGGAGAGGAGAGGAGAGAGGGACTGATATGGATGGAGAATGTAAGCTGTACATGGGGGAGGGGAGGAGAGAGGGACTGATATGGATGGAGAATGTGAGCTGTACATGGGGGAGGGGAGGAGAGAGGGACTGATATGGATGGAGAATGTGAGCTGTACATGGAGGAGGGGAGGAGAGAGGGACTGATATGGATGGAGAATGTGATCTGTACATGGGGAGGGGAGGAGAGAGGGACTGATATGGTTGGAGAATGTGAGCTGTACATGGGGGAGGGGAGGAGAGAGGGACTGATATGGATGGAGAATGTGAGCTGTACATGGGGGAGGGGAGGAGAGAGGGACTGATATGGATGGAGAATGTGAGCTGTACATGGGGGAGGGGAGGAGAGAGGGACTGATATGGATGGAGAATGTGAGCTGTACATGGGGGAGGGAAGGAGAGAGGGACTGATATGGATGGAGAATGTGAGCTGTACATGGGGGAGGGGAGGAGAGAGGGACTGATATGGATGGAGAATGTGAGCTGTACATGGGGGATGGGAGGAGAGAGGGACTGATATGGATGGAGAATGTGAGCTGTACATGGGGGAGGGGAGGAGAGAGAGATTGATATGGAAGGAGAATGTGAGCTGTACATGGGGGAGAGGAGAGAGGGACTGATATGGATGGAGAATGTGAGCTGTACATGGGGGAGGGGAGGAGAGAGGGACTGATATGGATGGAGAATGTGAGCTGTACATGGGGGAGAGGAGAGAGTGACTGATATGGATGGAGAATGTGAGCTGTACATGGGGGAGGGGAGGAGAGAGGGACTGATATGGATGGAGAATGTGAGCTGTACATGGGAGAGAGGAGGAGAGAGGGACTGATATGGATGGAGAATGTGAGCTGTACATGGGGGAGGGGAGGAGAGAGGGACTGATATGGATGGAGAATGTGAGCTGTACATGGGGGAGGGGAGGAGAGAGCGACTGATATAGATGGAGAATGTGAGCTGTACATGGGGGAGGGGAGGAGAGAGCGACTGATATAGATGGAGAATGTGAGCTGTACATGGGGGAGGGGAGGAGAGAGGGACTGATATGGATGGAGAATGTGAGCTGTACATGGGGGAGGGGAGGAGAGAGGGACTGATATGGATGGAGAATGTGAGCTGTACATGGGGGAGGGGAGGAGAGAGCGACTGATATAGATGGAGAATGTGAGCTGTACATGGGGGATGGGAGGAGAGAGGGACTGATATGGATGGAGAATGTGAGCTGTACATGGGGGAGAGGAGAGAGGGACTGATATGGATGGAGAATGTGAGCTGTACATGGGGGAGGGGAGGAGAGAGGGACTGATATAGATGGAGAATGTGAGCTGTACATGGGGGAGGGGAGGAGAGAGGGACTGATATAGATGGAGAATGTGAGCTGTACATGGGGGAGGGGAGGAGAGAGGGACTGATATAGATGGAGAATGTGAGCTGTACATGGGGAGGGGAGGAGAGAGGACTGATATGGATGGAGAATGTGAGCTGTACATGGAGGTGAGGAGAGAGGGACTGATATGGATGGAGAATGTGAGCTGTACATGGGGGATGGGAGGAGAGAGGGACTGATATAGATGGAGAATGTGAGCTGTACATGGGGAGGGGAGGAGAGAGGGACTGATATGGATGGAGAATGTGAGCTGTACATGGGGAAGGGAGGAGAGAGGGACTGATATGGATGGAGAATGTGAGCTGTACATGGAGGAGGGGAGGAGAGAGGGACTGATATGGATGGAGAATGTGAGCTGTACATGGAGGAGGGGAGGAGAGAGGGACTGATATGGATGGAGAATGTGAGCTGTACATGGAGGAGGGGAGGAGAGAGGGACTGATATGGATGGAGAATGTGAGCTGTACATGGAGGAGGGGAGGAGAGAGGGACTGATATGGATGGAGAATGTGAGCTGTACATGGGGGAGGGGAGGAGAGAGGGACTGATATAGATGGAGAATGTGAGCTGTACATGGGGGAGGGGAGGAGAGAGGGACTGATATAGATGGAGAATGTGAGCTGTACATGGAGGAGGGGAGGAGAGAGGGACTGATATGGATGGAGAATGTGAGCTGTACATGGGGGAGGGGAGGAGAGAGGGACTGATATGGATGGAGAATGTGAGCTGTACATGGGGAGGGGAGGAGAGAGGGACTGATATGGATGGAGAATGTGAGCTGTACATGGGGGAGGGGAGGAGAGAGGGACTGATATAGATGGAGAATGTGAGCTGTACATGGGGAGGGGAGGAGAGAGGGACTGATATGGATGGAGAATGTGAGCTGTACATGGGGGAGGGGAGGAGAGAGGGACTGATATAGATGGAGAATGTGAGCTATACATGGGGAGGGGAGGAGAGAGGGACTGATATGGATGGAGAATGTGAGCTGTACATGGAGGAGGGGAGGAGAGAGGGACTGATATGGATGGAGAATGTGAGCTGTACATGGGGAGGGGAGGAGAGAGGGACTGATATGGATGGAGAATGTGAGCTGTACATGGGGGAGGGGAGGAGAGAGGGACTGATATAGATGGAGAATGTGAGCTGTACATGGGGAGGGGAGGAGAGAGGACTGATATGGATGGAGAATGTGAGCTGTACATGGGGGAGGGGAGGAGAGAGGGACTGATATGGATGGAGAATGTGAGCTGTACATGGAGGAGGGGAGGAGAGAGGGACTGATATAGATGGAGAATGTGATCTGTACATGGGGGAGAAGAGGAGAGAGTGACTGATATAGATGGAGAATGTGATCTGTACATGGGGGAGGGGAGGAGAGAGGGACTGATATAGATGGAGAATGTGAGCTGTACATGGGGAGGGGAGGAGAGAGAGACTGATATGGATGGAGAATGTGAGCTGTACATGGGGGAGGGGAGGAGAGAGGGACTGATATAGATGGAGAATGTGATCTGTACATGGGGGAGAAGAGGAGAGAGTGACTGATATGGATGGAGAATGTGAGCTGTACATGGGGGAGGGGAGGAGAGAGGGACTGATATGGATGGAGAATGTGAGCTGCACATGGGGGAAGGGAGGAGAGAGGGACTGATATGGATGGAGAATGTGAGCTGTACATGGGGGAGGGGAGGAGAGAGGGACTGATATAGATGGAGAATGTGAGCTGTACATGGAGGGGAGGAGAGAGGGACTGATATGGATGGAGAATGTGAGCTGTACATGGGGAGGGGAGGAGAGAGGGACTGATATGGATGGAGAATGTGATCTGTACATGGGGGAGGGGAGGAGAGAGGGACTGATATAGATGGAGAATGTGATCTGTACATAGGAGAGGAGAGAGGGACTGATATAGACGGAGAAGGTGAGCTGTACATGGGGGAGGGGAGGAGAGAGTAACTGATATGGATGGAGAATGTGAGCTGTACATGGAGGAGGGGAGGAGAGAGGGACTAATATGGATGGAGAATGTGAGCTGTACATGGGGAGGGGAGGAGAGAGGGACTGATATGGATGGAGAATGTGAGCTGTACATGGAGGAGGGGAGGAGAGAGGGGCTGATATGGATGGAGAATGTGAGCTGTACATGGGGGAGGGGAGGAGAGAGGGACTGATATAGATGGAGAATGTGATCTGTACATGGGGAGGGGAGGAGAGAGGAACTGATATGGATGGAGAATGTGAGCTGTACATGGGGGAGGGGAGGAGAGAGGGACTGATATAGATGGAGAATGTGAGCTGTACATGGGGGAGGGGAGGAGAGAGGGACTGATATAGATGGAGAATGTGATCTGTACATGGGGAGGGGAGGAGAGAGGGACTGATATGGATGGAGAATGTGAGCTGTACATGGGAGAGGGGAAGAGAGAGGGACTGATATGGATGGAGAATGTGAGCTGTACATGGAGGAGGAGAGGAGAGAGGGACTGATATGGATGGAGAATGTGAGCTGTACATGAGGAGGGGAGGAGAGAGGGACTGATATGGATGGAGAATGTGAGCTGTACATGGGGGATGGGAGGAGAGAGGGACTGATATGGATGGAGAATGTGAGCTGTACATGGAGGAGGGGAGGAGAGAGGGACTGATATAGATGGAGAATGTGAGCTGTACATGGGGGAGGGGAGGAGAGAGGGACCGATATAGATGGAGAATGTGAGCTGTACATGGAGGAGGGGAGGAGAGAGGGACTGATATAGATGGAGAATGTGAGCTGTACATGGGTGAGAGGAGGAGAGAGGGACTGATATGGATGGAGAATGTGAGCTGTACATGGGGAGGGGAGGAGAGAGGGACTGATATGGATGGAGAATGTGAGCTGTACATGGGGAGGGGAGGAGAGAGGGACTGATATGGATGGAGAATGTGAGCTGTACATGGAGGAGGGGAGGAGAGAGGGACTGATATAGATGGAGAATGTGAGCTGTACATGGGGGAGGGGAGGAGAGAGGGACCGATATAGATGGAGAATGTGAGCTGTACATGGAGGAGGGGAGGAGAGAGGGACTGATATAGATGGAGAATGTGAGCTGTACATGGGTGAGAGGAGGAGAGAGGGACTGATATGGATGGAGAATGTGAGCTGTACATGGGGAGGGGAGGAGAGAGGGACTGATATGGATGGAGAATGTGAGCTGTACATGGGGAGGGGAGGAGAGAGGGACTGATATGGATGGAGAATGTGAGCTGTACATGGAGGAGGGGAGGAGAGAGTGACTGATATAGATGGAGAATGTGAGCTGTACATGGGGGAGGGGAGGAGAGAGGGACCGATATAGATGGAGAATGTGAGCTGTACATGGGGTAGGGGAGGAGAGAGGGACTGATATAGATGGAGAATGTGAGCTGTACATGGAGGAGGGGAGGAGAGAGGGACTGATATGGATGGAGAATGTGAGCTGTACATGGGGGAGGGGAGGAGAGAGGGACTGATATAGATGGAGAATGTGAGCTGTACATGGAGGAGGGGAGGAGAGAGAGACTGATATGGATGGATAATGTGATCTGTACATGGGGGAGGGGAGGAGAGAGGGACTGATATGGATGGAGAATGTGAGCTGTATATGGGGGAGGGGAGGAGAGAGGGACTGATATGGATGGAGAATGTGAGCTGTACATGGAGGAGGGGAGGAGAGAGGGACTGATATGGATGGAGAATGTGAGCTGTACATGGGGGAGGGGAGGAGAGAGGGACTGATATGGATGGAGAATGTGAGCTGTACATGGGGGAGGGGAGGAGAGAGGGACTGATATGGATGGAGAATGTGAGCTGTACATGGGGGAGAGGAGAGAGGGACTGATATGGATGGAGAATGTGAGCTGTACATGGGGGAGGGAAGGAGAGAGGGACTGATATGGATGGAGAATGTGAACTGTACATGGGGGAGAGGAGAGAGGGACTGATATGGATGGAGAATGTGAGCTGTACATGGGGGAGGGGAGGAGAGAGGGACTGATATGGATGGAGAATGTGAGCTGTACATGGAGGAGGGGAGGAGAGAGGGACTGATATGGATGGAGAATGTGAGCTGTACATGGGGGAGGGGAGGAGAGAGGGACTGATATGGATGGAGAATGTGAGCTGTACATGGAGGAGGGGAGGAGAGAGGGACTGATATGGATGGAGAATGTGAGCTGTACATGGTGGAGGGGAGGAGAGAGGGACTGATATGGATGGAGAATGTGAGCTGTACATGGGGGAGAAGAGGAGAGAGGGACTGATATGGATGGAGAATGTGAGCTGTACATGGGTGAGAGGAGGAGAGAGGGACTGATATGGATGGAGAATGTGAGCTGTACATGGGGAGGGGAGGAGAGAGGGACTGATATGGATGGAGAATGTGAGCTGTACATGGGGAGGGGAGGAGAGAGGGACTGATATGGATGGAGAATGTGAGCTGTACATGGGGAGAGGAGGAGAGAGGGACTGATATGGATGGAGAATGTGAGCTGTACATGGGGGAGGGGAGGAGAGAGGGACTGATATGGATGGAGAATGTGAGCTGTACATGGGGAGGGGAGGAGAGAGGGACTGATATGGATGGAGAATGTGAGCTGTACATGGGGAGGGGAGGAGAGAGGGACTGATATGGATGGAGAATGTGAGCTGTACATGGGGAGGGGAGGAGAGAGGGACTGATATGGATGGAGAATGTGAGCTGTACATGGGGAGGGGAGGAGAGAGGGACTGATATAGATGGAGAATGTGAGCTGTACATGGGGAGAGGAGGAGAGAGGGACTGATATGGATGGAGAATGTGAGCTGTACATGGGGGAGGGGAGGAGAGAGGGACTGATATGGATGGAGAATGTGAGCTGTACATGGGGGAGGGGAGGAGAGAGGGACTGATATGGATGGAGAATGTGAGCTGTACATGGGGAGAGGAGGAGAGAGGGACTGATATGGATGGAGAATGTGAGCTGTACATGGGGGAGGGGAGCAGAGAGGGACTGATATGGATGGAGAATGTGAGCTGTACAGTGGGGTTCAGGCTCGAAAAATGACGTGAAAATCTCCGTGGTGAGTTCAGCGCTGTGCTCGTGGTGAGTTCAGCGCTGTGCTCGTGGTGAGTTTAGCGCTGTGCTCGTGGGTGAGTTCAGCGCTGTGCTCGTGGGTGAGTTCAGCGCTGTGCTCGTGGGTGAGTTCAGCGCTGTGCTCGTGGTGAGTTTAGCGATGTGCTCGTGGTGAGTTCAGCGCTGTGCTCGTGGTGAGTTCAGCGCTGTGCTCGTGGTGAGTTCAGCGCTGTGCTCGTGGTGAGTTCAGCGCTGTGCTCGTGGTGAGTTCAGCGCTGTGCTCGTGGTGAGTTCAGCGCTGTGCTCGTGGGTGAGTATAGCGCTGTGCTCGTGGGTGAGTTTAGCGCTGTGCTCGTGGGTGAGTTCAGCGCTGTGCTCGTGGGTGAGTTCAGCGCTGTGCTCGTGGTGAGTTTAGCGCTGTGCTCGTGGTGAGTTCAGCGCTGTGCTCGTGGTGAGTTCAGCGCTGTGCTCGTGGTGAGTTTAGCGCTGTGCTCGTGGTGAGTTTAGCGCTGTGCTCGTGGTGAGGTCAGCGCTGTGCTCGTGGTGAGTTCAGCGCTGTGCTCGTGGTGAGGTCAGTGCTGTGCTCGTGGGTGAGTTCAGCGCTGTGCTCGTGGGTGAGTTCAGCGCTGTGCTCGTGGGTGAGTTCAGTGCTGTGCTCCTGGGTGAGTTTAGCGCTGTGCTCGTGGGTGAGTTCAGCGCTGTGCTCGTGGTGAGTTCAGCGCTGTGCTCGTGGTGAGTTCAGCGCTGTGCTCGTGGGTGAGTTCAGCGCTGTGCTCGTGGTGAGTTTAGCGCTGTGCTCGTGGTGAGTTCAGCGCTGTGCTCGTGGGTGAGTTCAGCGCTGTGCTCGTGGTGAGTTCAGCGCTGTGCTCGTGGTGAGTTCAGCGCTGTGCTCGTGGTGAGTTCAGCGCTGTGCTCGTGGTGAGTTTAGCGCTGTGCTCGTGGTGAGTTCAGCGCTGTGCTCGTGGTGAGTTCAGCGCTGTGCTCGTGGTGAGTTCAGCGCTGTGCTCGTGTTGAGTTTAGCGCTGTGCTCGTGGGTGAGTTCAGCGCTGTGCTCGTGGGTGAGTTCAGCGCTGTGCTCGTGGTGAGTTCAGCGCTGTGCTCGTGGTGAGTTCAGCGCTGTGCTCGTGGTGAGTTCAGCGCTGTGCTCGTGGTGAGTTCAGCGCTGTGCTCGTGGTGAGTTCAGCGCTGTGCTCGTGGTGAGTTCAGCGCTGTGCTCGTGGTGAGTTCAGCGCTGTGCTCGTGGTGAGTTTAGCGCTGTGCTCGTGGTGAGTTTAGCGCTGTGCTCGTGGTGAGTTCAGCGCTGTGCTTGTGGTGAGTTCAGCGCTGTGCTCGTGGTGAGTTCAGCGCTGTGCTCGTGGTGAGGTCAGTGCTGTGCTCGTGGTGAGTTCAGCGCTGTGCTCGTGGTGAGTTTAGCGCTGTGCTCGTGGTGAGTTTAGCGCTGTGCTCGTGGTGAGTTCAGCGCTGTGCTTGTGGTGAGTTCAGCGCTGTGCTCGTGGTGAGTTCAGCGCTGTGCTCGTGGTGAGGTCAGTGCTGTGCTCGTGGTGAGTTCAGCGCTGTGCTCGTGGTGAGTTTAGCGCTGTGCTCATGTGTGAGTTTAGCGCTGTGCTCGTGGTGAGTTCAGCGCTGTGCTCGTGGTGAGTTCAGCGCTGTGCTCGTGGTGAGTTCAGCGCTGTGCTCGTGGTGAGTTCAGCGCTGTGCTCATGTGTGAGTTTAGCGCTGTGCTCGTGGTGAGGTCAGTGCTGTGCTCGTGGGTGAGTTCAGCGCTGTGCTCGTGGTGAGTTCAGCGCTGTGCTCGTGGTGAGTTCAGCGCTGTGCTCATGTGTGAGTTTAGCGCTGTGCTTGTGGTGAGTTCAGCGCTGTGCTCGTGGTGAGTTCAGCGCTGTGCTCGTGGTGAGTTCAGCGCTGTGCTCGTGGTGAGTTCAGCGCTGTGCTCGTGGTGAGTTTAGCGCTGTGCTCGTGGTGAGTGATGCGCTGTGCTTGTGGTGAGTTCAGCGCTGTGCTCGTGGTGAGTTCAGCGCTGTGCTCGTGGTGAGTTCAGCGCTGTGCTCGTGGTGAGTTCAGCGCTGTGCTCGTGGTGAGTATAGCGCTGTGCTCGTGGTGAGGTCAGTGCTGTGCTCGTGGTGAGTTCAGCGCTGTGCTCGTGGTGAGTTCAGCGCTGTGCTCGTGGTGAGTTCAGCGCTGTGCTCGTGGTGAGTTCAGCGCTGTGCTCGTGGTGAGGTCAGTGCTGTGCTCGTGGTGAGTTCAGCGCTGTGCTCGTGGTGAGTTCAGCGCTGTGCTCGTGGTGAGGTCAGTGCTGTGCTCGTGGTGAGTTCAGCGCTGTGCTCGTGGTGAGTTCAGCGCTGTGCTCGTGGTGAGTTCAGCGCTGTGCTCGTGGTGAGTTCAGCGCTGTGCTCGTGGTGAGTATAGCGCTGTGCTCGTGGTGAGTTCAGCGCTGTGCTCGTGGTGAGTTCAGCGCTGTGCTCGTGGTGAGTTCAGCGCTGTGCTCGTGGTGAGTTTAGCGCTGTGCTCGTGGTGAGTGATGCGCTGTGCTTGTGGTGAGTTCAGCGCTGTGCTCGTGGTGAGTTCAGCGCTGTGCTCGTGGTGAGTTCAGCGCTGTGCTCGTGGTGAGTTCAGCGCTGTGCTCGTGGTGAGTATAGCGCTGTGCTCGTGGTGAGGTCAGTGCTGTGCTCGTGGTGAGTTCAGCGCTGTGCTCGTGGTGAGTTCAGCGCTGTGCTCGTGGTGAGTTCAGCGCTGTGCTCGTGGTGAGTTCAGCGTTGTGCTCGTGGTGAGTTCAGCGCTGTGCTCGTGGTGAGTTTAGCGCTGTGCTCGTGGTGAGTTCAGCGCTGTGCTCGTGGTGAGTTCAGCGTTGTGCTCGTGGTGAGTTCAGCGCTGTGCTCGTGGGTGAGTTCAGCGCTGTGCTCGTGGTGAGTTCAGCGCTGTGCTCGTGGTGAGTTCAGCGCTGTGCTCGTGGTGAGGTCAGTGCTGTGCTCGTGGTGAGTTCAGCGCTGTGCTCGTGGTGAGTTCAGCGCTGTGCTCGTGGTGAGTTCAGCGCTGTGCTCGTGGTGAGTTCAGCGCTGTGCTCGTGGTGAGGTCAGTGCTGTGCTCGTGGTGAGTTCAGCGCTGTGCTCGTGGGTGAGTTCAGCGCTGTGCTCGTGGTGAGTTCAGCGCTGTGCTCGTGGTGAGTTTAGCGCTGTGCTCGTGGTGAGTTCAGCGCTGTGCTTGTGGTGAGTTCAGCGCTGTGCTCGTGGTGAGTTCAGCGCTGTGCTCGTGGTGAGTTCAGCGCTGTGCTCGTGGTAAGTTCAGCGCTGTGCTTGTGGTGAGTTTAGCGCTGTGCTCGTGGTGAGTATAGTGCTGTGCTCGTGGTGAGTTCAGCGCTGTGCTCGTGGTGAGGTCAGTGCTGTGCTCGTGGTGAGTTCAGCGCTGTGCTCGTGGTGAGTTCAGCGCTGTGCTCGTGGTGAGTATAGTGCTGTGCTCGTGGTGAGTTCAGCGCTGTGCTCGTGGTGAGGTCAGTGCTGTGCTCGTGGTAAGTTCAGCGCTGTGCTTGTGGTGAGTTTAGCGCTGTGCTCGTGTGATGCGCAGCATTGTGCGCGCTGTAGTTAGTATTTGATCATCTCATATTTGGCTCACATTGAGCGTTCTCAGATGTTTTGTTCACGGAGAATTACAATAAAACAAGCTCCTCCTCCTCCTCCTCCTCCGGACGTGTTTTCTTATCGGCCAAACACAAGACCCTTCTACAGGTGATGGGCGGTGTTTGTGTAGCATGTCCTGAGATATATTGAGAGTTATGACAGAGGTCAGTTGGCTGTCACTGAACATATCCCCAACTTCCCCCGCAGCCAGGAGAACACACATCCTGCTCTGCCAGGGATCAGCAACTGGGAAGGTGTCAAAATCCAATCAGGACAGTCCCTGAAGTAGAAGGAAGCCCCCTGCGGAGTGGAGCATTCAGCAGGATATAGGGGCGGGCTAGTCCTCTGCTTACAAGTTTTATAATCTTGCTTCAATCAGAATCCCGCAGCCTTTCGGAGCCGTTAGAAAAGTTTCATTATTGGGGCGTGCGTCGCCCAAACAAATTAGATAGGCACATTTTCATATCCCTGAGGGCCGTACGCACGTAACACATATTTCGGCTAAACTGTGTGATGTGCGTAGCCCTCCATTATTAATAACTGGCCACAGGAAGCTGCAGGACTCTCATATTTCCTATCAAAACGGAGATCAATTCACAACAAAAATGAGGGTCATATTTTCTGTGTGAGTAGCTCAGGGGCAGAGCTAAGCTGGGAAATATAACGTTAGATTATTCTCAGCCAGCAGCAGGGGGAGGGAATTCCCAGCCAGGATGATGTCACGAGAGGGAGGGAATTCACAGCCATGATGATGTCACGAGGGGGAGGGAATTCCCAGCCATGATGATGTCACGAGGGGGGCCGTATGAGCCCAAGACAGAAAAGATAAATGTTAGGTGCAGGGGTCTGCGCTTTGTATTTCACGTGTTTCATTCATGTAGTGAAGGATACCTGAAACGTCCCTGGCCCCACACAGCACCCCCCTGCATGGACCAAACCCTCAACCCTAAGGTAATTGATACTATGCCTGCTTGTGATCCATAACTCACCTATAAATGTATTCTGACATATATATATTTTCTGTAAATGCCACCTTGTATATATTGTAGTATCTAGTGTGCCCTTAAGGCGATTGAATGTATATAATTAATCTTGGGCTGTTCTGTTATCTCGATCCTGAATTCCACGTCTGTGGGCTCAGCGTAATAGTTATCGTAATCGATTGGTGGCAGCGAGTTTATGCTAATTTTCATTGTGGGGCAACCAGTGAGATCTGGGGAGGATTAGATATATTCCGCTCACAGGAGTCGTTGGAATATATACCTTACTCTCACCGGGAACCCTTCAATCATCAGCATAGTAGAATAGCGGCCTCCTTGCTTATTGTCGGGAAATTCCATAATTGGCCTGACTATAAGAGGGGCGCTAGAGAGCGCGTCACGTGCTCTGTCTGGTGGAAAGAGGGGGGTGTTCCTTCCTCTTCCTCCCCCTTTCCCTGACATATTGGTGGCATAGCAGTGGGATCGAGATAATAGTGTGTGTGAGTGTGAGACCCATACTCCCAGACACTAAAGACTGCCTGCAGCAGCTGTGGCTGCCGGGGTCTTCAGACCAGACCAACACTAGAGTGTCAGAGTGCAGATACTGTGCGGTGTGTGGAGGCATCAGGTGGCAGTTCTGTGTCAGTGACCAAAGTCTGCAACAATGGCTGATGGCACAAGGAGCAAAGCCAAACAAATGGCAGATGCTCTGGCCAGAGGCGATGAGGAGGTTATCCATGAGCCCTCCAGGAGCCCGATGCCAGAGAACCGCTCTGCAGAGGACATCGCACAACCTGGCCATTATGGACACGGCGAGGAGGAGCCCACCCAAGGATCCACAAGGAGCCAGATGCCAGCCCTCCACTCTGCAGCGGGTCGTTCATCACCTGGCTCTGCAGCGTGCCGCAGCTCACCACTTGCCAATCAACCCAGCCAGGTAGGCTCGGATGCCCTTCTACAAATGGCTCTGGCCCTACTCCAGGCTGGAGACCTACAAGAGCCTCATGGCAGAGCGCAAGGCAGAGCATGACGCCGCAGAGCAACAGGCAGAGTGCAAGGCTGCAGAGCGTCTGGCGGAGCGTGAGGACGCAGAGCAAGATCGACAGGCGGAGCGTGACCACCAGTTGCAGCTAGCTCAGCTCCAGCCCTCGGCATCCACCCGGGACAATCGAGGTTCCAAGCCTCCAAAGGTCCGTGTTGAGGACTTCCCAGTGCTGGAGAAGGATGGAGACTTGGTCTCTTTCTTGATAGCCTTTGAACGGACTTGCCTGCAGCACCATCTGGACAAGGACCAGTGGGCCAAGTACCTGACCCCCCGTTTAAGGGGTAAGGCCCTGAATATGTGACGCCCTGACAAAATGAGGGTGTCACAGATGACTGCACCCCTCTTCTAGGTGCAGGAATCTCTCCTCTTTGGACCTCCATTACCATCCCCTTCCTGGTGCACAACATCAGCCAGCAACGCCTAGTCACCCCCCATCACAATAGGGACACATCAGTGGGCGGGACCAAGCGGATAGCAACGCCCACCTAGGGTTCTGAGGTGTAATGGGAGGGGCCAGAGTGAGTTTTTCAGTTGGAGACAGTGTGAGACAGTGAGAGTGTGGAGAGCTGGAGTCGGAGAGTGATGGTTGACAGGTGTTGGAGCCCCTGGGCTGACAGAGGACTGGGTGGCAGTCAGTGGACAAGGCCACAGGCGACGGAGATCCGGTCGCGGGAGACCTTAAGCGGACTGGGTCAGGGTTGTAGCCCGCCGGTATCGACGGCGGGAATCCAGTCCGGAGGCCGTGCACAGTCGGGGTGCCTGGACCCAAGGGCTAGGAGCAGGTTTAAGCCCCTTACCAATTAACCAGCCAGGGACAAGATTCCAAGTCTTGTCCCACAGAAGGCCCAGACAGAGCGAGACAGAAGCCCAACGAGGGGGATAGGGCTCCAAAATTGCCTTTGTGACGCCCTGGCCTATCAGGTCATCACAGGGTATTGTGCAATTTGCCCTTCAGCACAGTATCCAAGTCCTCCTTGGTTACAGATCCCTGTTCTTTGGTGTTACTGAGATCAGAGCCAGTAAAAAACCCTAGGAACACTTTACACCACATCCACCAGACACACCATTGCGGGGCCTGAAAGGAATAGGGCCACCCACTTGGGGGGTTGGTAAGGGAAGGTGAGAAGTGTCAAAAGTGGAGGAGTTGTGAAGTGACTCTTGAGAGGAGAGGTCACAGGTAGGAGCAGGGCTCCTGAAGTCTCCTAGGTGGCAGACGTTGGTCTGGGCCTGGAACCCCAGTCGCAGGGAATCGTATCAAGGGGCACGGATCTGCCGAGGAGGGCAGCCGGCGGCCTTGAGCCATCTCCGGGCAGGGGCCAGAGCACGACGGGGTACGTGGACCTCAGGCCGGAAAGTAGCTTCACGCATCCCGGTAATTTACCCGACGGGGGTGAAGTCTTCAAGATTCATCCCTCACCCGCTCCAAAATTGGGGTACTAACACACCGATGGGATAGGACTTTTCCCAAAACACAGTCCAGAAAATCCCAAGCGTGAACTCTGAGAGCAAGCTCACTCTGTTAACCATACGGGCGAGTGGGACCCGACAAGTTCCACACTATAGGGTCCAAACAGTGAACAAGGTGCCACGGAAAAGGTCACAGGCGTGCTCCCTCCTTGCTGCAGAAGTGCTCAGAATTCTGGTTTTCAAGCTGTCGGTGTCATTATTCCTGGATTGAGTGAGTACGCAGAAAACCCTTTCCTCCCCAACGGCACCCCTTCACTGCCATCACCGGGCCCCGGAGCACAACCCCCTACCCACGGAGGGGTTAAACACCTTGCTGCCATACCCCCGCCACCGGGCTCCCCAACAGCAGCGGTGGTATCACACCTTACTACGCACCGTGGGTGGCGTCATGAACTTCCAATCCCCTGTACATACTCCCCTTCTTTAAACTCGAGTGTCCGCGCGAACCCTTGGGTCCGGAGATCCCTCGAGCCACCATGGTTCCGGATCCGAGCGGCTCGGCCGCTGACACGGGGGCGGTACACCTGCTAAGATCCCACGGGTCAGTTCTCGCAGGCCACAGCACTCAAAGGACAATAACACCAGGAGTAGACTTCCCTGTTCCACACAGAATAGTCAGAGTAACAATCTTAAACACAATGAAAAAAAGAGGAAAAAATGCCGGCTTACCAAGTAGATTCAATGCATAGGCTGCTATTCCATATAGACGCTCAGCAACGGGTAAATGGCAGTGTCAAGGGAGGAATTTTGGGTAAATATAGCTAATGGTATCTTCATACAGGGTACGCAGAGACGGTGCCGTATTAGCTATATATCAGAGCCGATATTAATGAATCAGACAATGAATACATGAGACATGTTCTCCTTGAGCCAGCGTCACCAACTGACCAACTTGTGCATTCGATAGATCCAATTATACAGTATGCATCAATAACCTTGAAGCCAGAACACAGAACTTAGGGAGAATTCTACTCCCCAATTTCTCCCAGCATGTTATGAAACACATCTTTATTCGTTAAAACATTCTTTCTGTGTGAACATTACTGATAAGACTTTTGCTCATTATTATAAAACTTTCACTGTTTGTACATCAGTTCACTCATCCTTGGTAACCCCTTCATGACTATACAGCTTAGAATCATATTATCGGTCTATGCAATTGCTACATAGACACACAGATAATTATGCAACTACATCTATATTTTGATTATTTATATACACAGATATTCTTATTACGTTTAAACAAACAAGCTATAGCTCAGACCACCTCCACAGCAGGACCTCTTGCCAACAATTGATATAAAGGAGGGATGGATCCAGCGAGCCAGGCTTGTGATGACTAAAAAATCTTTTTCTTTATTTCAAATATAGATTAAAAATCTTTTCAATAGCAGCATATTACATATACAGGCAGAGATGAAAAATTACTGCTGTAGAGCGCACGGCAAGACGCGTTTCGGCTAAACCTTTATCATTGCCATGATACAGTTTGCTATTTTACTGGGATATAAGAAGGAAAAACTCCTAAGGTAGGTGGTGCTATAGTTAATTAATCCGTAATTGATCACACTTGTGAGCTTCCACCTAACCATTTAAAATCAAGTATTGACCCTAAAAAATGCTGATACGCTAGCAGTAATATTTCTAAATAGTTTACAATACATGATATAACAGATTCTGTATACAAAAATGACATTGTGAGAAATGCCTGGAGACCGCTGATGGGTTGAAAGTAGAGGGGTTAATGGCACCAGAAATGTGCCTTCTGATTCTTTTCTCAGTTTTCCGGTTGTGCAGCCTATGTACTGTTTACAGCAGGATGTAAAGTCAATCAGATAGATAGATACACCCAAGTGTCGCCGGTCTCCACGGAAGAATTCACCCAAGTGTCGCCGGTGTCCAGGGAAAAATTCACCCAAGTGTCGCCGGTCTCCAGGGAAGAATTCACCCAAGTGTCGCCGGTCTCCAGGGAAGAATTCACCCAAGTGTCGCCGGTCTCCAGGGAAGATTTCACCCAAGTGTCGCCAGTCTCCAGGGAAGATTTCACCCAAGTGTCGCCGGTCTCCAGGGAAGAATTCACTCAAGTGTTGCCGGTCTCCAGGGAAAAATTTGCCCAAGTGTCGCCGGTCTCCACGGAAGAATTCACCCAAGTGTCGCCGGTGTCCAGGGAAAAATTCACCCAAGTGTCGCCGGTCTCCAGGGAAGAATTCACCCAAGTGTCGCTGGTCTCCAGGGAAGATTTCACCCAAGTGTCGCCGGTCTCCAGGGAAAATTTCACCCAAGTGTCGCCGGTCTCGAGGGAAGAATTCACCCAAGTGTCGCCGGTCTTCAGGGAAGAATTCACCCAAGTGTCGCTGGTCGATTTCACCCAAGTGTCGCCGGTCTCCAGGGAAGAATTCACCCAAGTGTCGCCGGTCTTCAGGGAAGAATTCACCCAAGTGTCGCTGGTCGATTTCACCCAAGTGTCGCCGGTCTCCAGGGAAGAATTCACCCAATTGTCGCCGGTCTCCAGGGAAGAATTCACCCAAGTGTCGCCGGTCTCCAGGGAAGAATTCACCCAAGTGTCTCCGGTCTCCAGAGAAGATTTCACCCAATGTCGCCGGTCTCCAGGGAAGAATTCACCCAAGTGTCCCCGGTCTCCAGGGAAGAATTCACCCAAGTGTCGCCAGTCTCCAGGGAAGATTTCACCCATTTCGCCGGTCTCCAGGGAAGAATTTGTGACGCCCTGGACTAGCCAGGTAGTCACAAACACAACATCACACACACCCCCTGCCCTGGATAGTCTACATCAGTCACACAAAATCCTTGTTGCCTCCTCCAGGGTCTGATGTCCACACCAGGTGGGGCGGAGCCAGGCGGTTGGCCCCACCCACCGAGGAGTTCACAGGCCTGGAGGTGGGAAAAAGCAGTGAGTTGAGTTTGGAGTTGAAAGTGAGAGGACAGAAACTGTTAGTGTCTGGGTAGGAGCCCAGGCACTGTCAGCAAGGTCGGCAGACGGTGGTGGCCGTCTGCAGGAGGTGGTACAAGTCAGCGGAACCGTAGGACCGGGGACGGGCGGTGGCCCGCCGGTACCAAACCGGGGAGCGGATCTGTACCAAGCACAAAGGCAGGGCAATCGGACCCCGACCAGGCTAGGAGCCGCCGACAACGGTCAAATCGGAGAGTGACCGGAACCCCAGGGGTTCCCTAACACCCAAGACCCGACAAAAGGCAACCGTCCACACCGTCAGGATAAAAAGCCACCGCCATAGGCTAGAGATCCAAGGGCCAGCGCCTCCGGGCAAACGGGCTCCCTCGGTACATATACGCCGGGGAGCGGACTACCGTTGAGAAACCATCGGAGTCAATACATTCTACGAAGGTGCAGGGAAAGACAGCCGCCATCACCTGTCCGGGGAGAGCAAAGACACTGCAGCCGGCTGCGGGACCCGTCCATCCAGCCGTTTGGTTTACCAGAGACTCTGTGAATCTGTGCCTGAGGGAGTACAACAGTGCCATCCGGCACCACGCCACCTCTGCAACCCTGTACCCCGGCCATAAATGCTTATTGGATTGAACAGCCATCGCTCGCTCTGTTGATTGTGTGATATGGGAGAAGAACCCCGTGACAGTCTCTTCTCCACATTCCCAGTGTTGGTGTATTCTGGTCAGGTCTCTTCTCCACATTCCCAGTGTTGGTGTATACTGGTCAGGTCTCTTCTCCACGTTCCCAGTGTTGGTGTATACTGGTCAGGTCTCTTCTCCATGTTCCCAGTGTTGGTGTATACTGGTCAGGTCTCTTCTCCACGTTCCCAGTGTTGGTGTATACTGGTCAGGTCTCTTCTCCACGTTCCCAGTGTTGGTGTATACTGGTCAGGTCTCTTCTCCACGTTCCCAGTGTGGGTGTATACTGGTCAGGTCTCTTCTCCATGTTCCCAGTGTTGGTGTATACTGGTCAGGTCTCTTCTCCACGTTCCCAGTGTTGGTGTATACTGGTCAGGTCTCTTCTCCACGTTCCCAGTGTTGGTGTATACTGGTCAGGTCTCTTTTCCACATTCCCAGTGTTGGTGTATACTGGTCAGGTCTCTTCTCCTCGTTCCCAGTGTTGGTGTATACTGGTCAGGTCTCTTCTCCATGTTCCCAGTGTTGGTGTATACTGGTCAGGTCTCTTCTCCATGTTCCCAGTGTTGGTGTATACTGGTCAGGTCTCTTCTCCATGTTCCCAGTGTTGGTGTATACTGGTCAGGTCTCTTCTCCACGTTCCCAGTGTTGGTATATACTGGTCAGGTCTCTTCTCCATGTTCCCAGTGTTGGTGTATACTGGTCAGGTCTCTTCTCTATGTTCCCAGTGTTGGTGTATACTGGTCAGGTCTCTTCTCCACATTCCCAATGTTGGTGTATGCTGGTCAGGTCTCTTCTCCACGTTCCCAGTGTTGGTGTATACTGGTCAGGTCTCTTCTCCACGTTCCCAGTGTTGGTGTATACTGGTCAGGTCTCTTCTCCACGTTCCCAGTCTTGGTGTATACTGGTCAGGTCTCTTCTCCACATTCCCAGCGTTGGTGTATACTGGTCAGGTCTCTTCTCCATGTTCCCAGTGTTGGTATATACTGGTCAGGTCTCTTCTCCACGTTCCCAGTGTTGGTGTATACTGGTCAGGTCTCTTCTCCACGTTCCCAGTGTTGGTGTATACTGGTCAGGTCTCTTCTCCACGTTCCCAGTGTTGGTGTATACTGGTCAGGTCTCTTCTCCACGTTCCCAGTGTCGGTGTATACTGGTCAGGTCTCATCTCCACGTTCCCAGTGTTGGTGTATACTGGTCAGTTCTCTTCTCCACGTTGCCAGTGTTGGTGTATACCGGTCAGGTCTCTTCTCCATGTTCCCAGTGTTGGTGTATACTGGTCAGGTCTCTTCTCCATGTTCCCAGTGTTGGTGTATACTGGTCAGGTCTCTTCTCCATGTTCCCAGTGTTGGTGTATACTGGTCAGGTCTCTTCTCCATGTTCCCAGTGTTGGTGTATACTGGTCAGGTCTCTTCTCCACGTTTCCAGTGTTGGTGTATACTGGTCAGGTCTCTTCTCCATGTTCCCAGTGTTGGTGTATACTGGTCAGGTCTCTTCCCCACGTTCCCAGTGTTGGTGTATACTGGTCAGGTCTCTTCTCCACGTTCCAGTGTTGGTGTATACTGGTCAGGACTCTTCTCCATGTTCTCAGTGTTGGTGTATACTGGTCAGGTCTTTTCTACACGTTCCCAGTGTTGGTGTATACTGATCAGGTCTCTTCTCCACGTTCCCAGTGTTTGTGTATACTGGTCAGGTCTCTTCTCCATGTTCCCAGTGTTGGTGTATACTGGTCAGGTCTCTTCTCCATGTTCCCAGTGTTGGTGTATACTGGTCAGGTCTCTTCTCCACGTTCCCAGTGTTGGTGTATACTGGTCAGGTCTCTTCTCCACGTTCCCAGTGTTGGTGTATACTGGTCAGGTCTCTTCTCCACGTTCCCAGTGTTGGTGTATACTGGTCAGGTCTCTTCTCCACGTGCCCAGTGTTGGTGTATACTGGTCAGGTCTCTTCTCCATGTTCCCAGTGTTGGTGTATACCGGTCAGGTCTCTTCTCCATGTTCCCAGTGTTGGTATATACTGGTCAGGTCTCTTCTACACGTTCCCAGTGTTGGTGTATACTGGTCAGGTCTTTTCTCCACGTTCTCAGTGTTGGTGTATATTGGTCAGTTCTCTTCTCCACGTTCCCAGTGTTGGTGTATACTGGTCAGGTCTCTTCTCCACGTTCCCAGTGTTGGTGTATACTGGTCAGTTCTCTTCTCCACGTTCCCAGTGTTGGTGTATACTGGTCAGGTCTCTTCTCCACGTTCCCAGTGTTGGTGTATACTGGTCAGGTCTCTTCTCCATGTTCCCAGTGTTGGTGTATACTGGTCAGGTCTCTTCTCCATGTTCCCAGTGTCGGTGTATACTGGTCAGGTCTCTTCTCCACGTTCCCAGTGTTGGTGTATACTGGTCAGGTCTCTTCTCCACGTTCCCAGTGTTGGTGTATACTGGTCAGGTCTCTTCCCCATGTTCCCAGTGTTGGTGTATATTGGTCAGGTCTCTTCTCCATGTTCCCAGTGTTGGTGTATACTGGTCAGGTCTCTTCCCCATGTTCCCAGTGTTGGTGTATATTGGTCAGGTCTCTTCTCCATGTTCCCAGTGTTGGTGTATACTGGTCAGGTCTCTTCTCCATGTTCCCAGTGTTGGTGTATATTGGTCAGGTCTCTTCTCCATGTTCCCAGTGTTGGTGTATACTGGTCAGGTCTCTTCTCCATGTTCCCAGTGTTGGTGTATACTGGTCAGGTCTCTTCTCCATGTTCCCAGTGTTGGTGTATACTGGTCAGGTCTCTTCTCCACGTTCCCAGTGTTGGTGTATACTGGTCAGGTCTCTTCTCCACGTTCCCAGTGTTGGTGTATACTGGTCGGGTCTCTTCTCCATGTTCCCAGTGTTGGTGTATACTGGTCAGGTCTCTTCTCCATGTTCCCAGTGTTGGTGTATACTGGTCAGGTCTCTTCTCCACGTTCTCAGTGTTGGTGTATACTGGTCAGGTCTCTTCTCCATGTTCCCAGTGTTGGTGTATACTGGTCAGGTCTCTTCTCCATGTTCCCAGTGTTGGTGTATACTGGTCAGGTCTCTTCTCCACGTTCCCAGTGTTGGTGTATACTGGTCAGGTCTCTTCTCCATGTTCCCAGTGTTGGTGTATACTGGTCAGGTCTCTTCTCCACGTTCCCAGTGTTGGTGTATACTGGTCAGGTCTCTTCTCCACGTTCCCAGTGTTGGTGTATACTGGTCAGGTCTCTTCTCCATGTTCCCAGTGTTGGTGTATACTGGTCAGGTCTCTTCTCCATGTTCCCAGTGTTGGTGTATACTGGTCAGGTCTCTTCTCCACGTTCCCAGTGTTGGTGTATACTGGTCAGGTCTCTTCTCCATGTTCCCAGTGTTGGTGTATACTGGTCAGGTCTCTTCTCCACGTTCCCAGTGTTGGTGTATACTGGTCAGGTCTCTTCTCCATGTTCCCAGTGTTGGTGTATACTGGTCAGGTCTCTTCTCCATGTTCCCAGTGTTGGTGTATACTGGTCAGGTCTCTTCTCCACGTTCCCAGTGTTGGTGTATACTGGTCAGGTCTCTTCTCCACGTTCCCAGTGTTGGTGTATACTGGTCAGGTCTCTTCTCCATGTTCCCAGTGTTGGTGTATACTGGTCAGGTCTCTTCTCCATGTTCCCAGTGTTGGTGTATACTGGTCAGGTCTCTTCTCCACGTTCCCAGTGTTGGTGTATACTGGTCAGGTCTCTTCTCCATGTTCCCAGTGTGGGTGTATACTGGTCAGGTCTCTTCTCCATGTTCCCAGTGTTGGTGTATACTTGTCAGGTCTCTTCTCCATGTTCTCAGTGTTGGTGTATACTGGTCAGGTCTCTTCTCCACGTTCCCAGTGTTGGTGTATACTGGTCAGGTCTCTTCTCCATGTTCCCAGTGTTGGTGTATACTGGTCAGGTCTCTTCTCCATGTTCCCAGTGTTGGTATATACTGGTCAGGTCCCTTCTCCATGTTCCCAGTGTTGGTGTATACTGGTCAGGTCTCTTCTCCATGTTCCCAGTGTTGGTGTATACTGGTCAGGTCTCTTCTTCATGTTCCCAGTGTTGGTGTATACTGGTCAGGTCTCTTTTCCACATTCCCAGTGTTGGTGTATACTGGTCAGGTCTCTTCTCCACGTTCCCAGTGTTGGTGTATACTGGTCAGGTCTCTTCTCCACGTTCCCAGTGTTGGTGTATACTGGTCAGGTCTCTTCTCCATGTTCCCAGTGTTGGTGTATACTGGTCAGGTCTCTTCTTCATGTTCCCAGTGTTGGTGTATACTGGTCAGGTCTCTTTTCCACATTCCCAGTGTTGGTGTATACTGGTCAGGTCTCTTCTCCACGTTCCCAGTGTTGGTGTATACTGGTCAGGTCTCTTCTCCACGTTCCCAGTGTTGGTGTATACTGGTCAGGTCTCTTCTCCATGTTCCCAGTGTTGGTGTATACTGGTCAGGTCTCTTCTTCATGTTCCCAGTGTTGGTGTATACTGGTCAGGTCTCTTCTCCACGTTCCCAGTGTTGGTGTATACTGGTCAGGTCTCTTCTCCATGTTCCCAGTGTTGGTGTATACTGGTCAGGTCTCTTCTCCATGTTCCCAGTGTTGGTGTATACTGGTCAGGTCTCTTCTCCACGTTCCCAGTGTTGGTGTATACTGGTCAGGTCTCTTCTCCACGTTCCCAGTGTTGGTGTATACTGGTCAGGTCTCTTCTCCATGTTCCCAGTGTTGGTGTATACTGGTCAGTCTCTTCTCCATGTTCCCAGTGTTGGTGTATACTGGTCAGGTCTCTTCTCCATGTTCCCAGTGTTGGTGTATACTGGTCAGTCTCTTCTTCATGTTCCCAGTGTTGGTGTATACTGGTCAGGTCTCTTCTCCATGTTCCCAGTGTTAGTGTATACTGGTCAGGTCTCTTCTCCATGTTCCCAGTGTTGGTGTATACTGGTCAGTTCTCTTCTCCACGTTCCCAGTGTTGGTGTATACTGGTCAGGTCTCTTCTCCACGTTCCCAGTGTTGGTGTATACTGGTCAGGTCTCTTCTCCATGTTCCCAGTGCTGGTGTATACTGGTCAGGTCTCTTCTCTATGTTCCCAGTGTTGGTGTATACTGGTCAGGTGTCTTCTCCATGTTCCCAGTGTTGGTGTATACTGGTCAGGTCTCTTCTCCATGTTCCCAGTGTTGGTGTATACTGGTCAGGTCTCTTCTCCATGTTCCCAGTGTTGGTGTATACTGGTCAGGTCTCTTCTCCATGTTCCCAGTGTTGGTATATACTGGTCAGGTCTCTTCTCCACGTTCCCAGTGTTGGTGTATACTGGTCAGGTCTCTTCTCCATGTTCCCAGTGTTGGTGTATACTGGTCAGGTCTCTTCTCCATGTTCCCAGTGTTGGTGTATACTGGTCAGGTTTCTTCTCCATGTTCCCAGTGTTGGTGTACACTGGTCAGGTCTCTTCTCCATGTTCCCAGTGTTGGTGTATACTGGTCAGGTCTCTTCTCCATGTTCCCAGTGTTGGTGTACACTGGTCAGGTCTCTTCTCCACGTTCCCAGTGTTGATATATAATGGTCAGGTCTCTTCTCCACGTTCCCAGTGTTGGTGTATACTGGTCAGGTCTCTTCTCCACGTTCCCAGTGTTGGTGTATACTGGTCAGGTCTCTTCTCCACGTTCCCAGTGTTGGTGTATACTGGTCAGGTCTCTTCTCCATGTTCCCAGTGTTGGTGTATACTGGTCAGGTCTCTTCTCCATGTTCCCAGTGTTGGTGTATATTGGTCAGGTCTCTTCTCCATGTTCCCAGTGTTGGTGTATATTGGTCAGGTCTCTTCCCCATGTTCCCAGTGTTGGTGTATACTGGTCAGGTCTCTTCCCCATGTTCCCAGTGTTGGTGTATACTGGTCAGGTCTCTTCTCCACGTTCCCAGTGTTGGTGTATACTGGTCAGGCCTCTTCTCCACGTTCCCAGTGTTGGTGTATACTGGTCAGGTCTCTTCTCCACGTTCCCAGTGTTGGTGTATACTGGTCAGGTCTCTTCTCCATATTCCCAGTGTTGGTGTATACTGGTCAGGTCTCTTCTCCATGTTCCCAGTGTTGGTGTATCCTGGTCAGGTCTCTTCTCCACGTTCCCAGTGTTGGTGTATACTGGTCAGGTCTCTTCTCCACGTTCCCAGTGTTGGTATATACTGGTCAGGTCTCTTCTCCATGTTCCCAGTGCTGGTGTATACTGGTCAGGTCTCTTCTCCATGTTCCCAGTGTTGGTGTATACTGGTCAGGTCTCTTCTCCACGTTCCCAGTGTTGGTGTATACTGGTCAGGTCTCTTCTCCATGTTCCCAGTGTTGGTGTATACTGGTCAGGTCTCTTCTCCACGTTCCCAGTGTTGGTGTATACTGGTCAGGTCTCTTCTCCATGTTCCCAGTGTTGGTGTATACTGGTCAGGTCTCTTCTCCATGTTCCCAGTGTTGGTGTATCCTGGTCAGGTCTCTTCTCCACGTTCCCAGTGTTGGTGTATACTGGTCAGGTCTCTTCTCCACGTTCCCAGTGTTGGCGTATACTGGTCAGGTCTCTTCTCCACGTTCCCAGTGTTGGCGTATACTGGTCAGGTCTCTTCTCCACGTTCCCAGTGTTGGCGTATACTGGTCAGGTCTCTTCTCCACGTTCCCAGTGTTGGCGTATACTGGTCAGGTCTCTTCTCCACGTTCCCAGTGTTGGTGTATACTGGTCAGGTCTCTTCTCCACGTTCCCAGTGTTGGTGTATACTGGTCGGGTCTCTTCTCCAGGTTCCCAGTGTTGGTGTATACTGGTCAGGTCTCTTCTCCACGTTCCCAGTGTTGGCGTATACTGGTCAGGTCTCTTCTCCACGTTCCCAGTGTTGGCGTATACTGGTCAGGTCTCTTCTCCACGTTCCCAGTGTTGGCGTATACTGGTCAGGTCTCTTCTCCACGTTCCCAGTGTTGGTGTATACTGGTCAGGTCTCTTCTCCATGTTCCCAGTGTTGGTGTATACTGGTCAGGTCTCTTCTCCACGTTCCCAGTGTTGGCGTATACTGGTCAGGTCTCTTCTCCACGTTCACAGTGTTGGTGTATACTGGTTCTGTCTCTTGGGAATGTATGGACACCCCCATCGATCCTGGTGAAATATCTAATGCCTTTGGTTGTGAAACAACCCCATAAAATCAGGCTTCCTCCTCCGAGCTTGACAGTTCCTTAGTTTCTCCATTCGTTCACCCCTTTTTACCTTGTTTCTTCCAGAACCATTTGCCCCCATCAGAGCCGTCTATTGATTTTCATCTCATCCCTCCAAATCACTTGTTTCTAATCTTCTAATATCCACTCTTTGGCAAGCTCAAAGCCAATGCATCGGCATAGTAGAATAGCGGCCTCCTTGCTTATCGTCCGGCAATTCCACAATTGGCCTGATTATAAGAGGGGCGCTAGAGAGCGAGTCACGTGCTCTGTCTGGTGGAAAGGGGGGTATTACGTGCTCGGTCGTTGGAAAGGGGGGTGTTACGTGCTCGGTCGGTGGAAAGGGGGGCTGTTCCTTCCTCTTCCTCCCCCCTTTCCCTGTCAGTTTGTTTTATAAATTGATGACATTATAGGACGTCTGAGCTGTGCTATGTAGATGAAAAAACAGAAAATACTTGTCACCGCTCCACCACCATCTGCAATTCCTGGTATAGGGGAAGGGGTGCACGGATCAGAGTCCAGATGGTCACCAGAAGAAGCAATCCAAAAAAATCCAACAAAAATCCAACAATCCCAAACCATGAAAAATCCCAAAACTTCATGTCCCATTTTATAATTCCATGGTTAGGACTCCATTAAAGGGAACAGATGACGCGTTTCGGGTCCTCGCTGATATAACTCTGTAGATCCCGTGACTGTGGCATGCACGCTCGTGGCTTCTCCAGCAGGTGGCGGCAGAGGACACGGAGAAGCTGACACTTTCGCTTCCTGGTAATGGAGGAGGACAGGCAGTTGGTGCTCCGGCTCCAGTCCCAGGACCTGCAGTGCTCCATCTGCTTCAATCACTATGTCCTCCCCTGCACCCTGCCCTGCGGTCACACCTTCTGTAAATGCTGCATAGACAAGCACTGGACGGAGAATGCAAAGTGCAATTGTCCCATTTGCCAGAGGATCTTCAAGGAGCGTCCGGAGCTGAACAAGAACACGGTCCTGGCCGACCTCCTGGACTCCCTGCAGACCCAGGATAGCAGAGCCCATGAGCACTGCCCGGCCTGCAATGGCCCTGGAGCCCAAAGACTGTGCCTGCCCTGTGGAGCGCCCCTCTGTGGTGACCACCTGGGGCTGCACCAGGATCACACAGGACGACATCGCCATCTGCTGGTGGATCTCATCACTACACCGTGGCCATGTAGGCAGCATGAGGGTGGGCTGGAGTATTTCTGTGTGTCCCACAGCGCCCCCTTGTGTGCAGCTTGTGCTCCACAGCATGAAGAGTGTCCTCCCGTGAATCTGCTGGAGCTGTACAGGAGAAAGAGGGTGAGTGCGGGAAGAACGGCGGATAAATCTATGCACTGATATTACTGACGCTGCTGGGGGCGAGAGCGGGAAAGGGTTAACACACACTGTCGCCTTTGAACTGACTGACTTCTGAATGTCCTTTATAAAAAGTGGAGCCCAAAACTGGATCCCGTATTCCAGATGTGGCCTCACAAGTGATCTATAGATGGGGAACAATACGCTGGGATCACGGGATCTAATCTCTCTTTTTATACACCCTAGAATCTTGTTTGCTTTAGCAGCTGCTGCCTGACATTGATGCTGCTGCTCAGCTTATTTATACCCAGAATCCTCCGCTCTTCCTCCTGACATTGAGAGCTGCTGCTCAGTTACTTGTACCCAGAATCCCCCGCTTTTCCTCCTGACATTGAGAGCTGCTGCTCAGTTACTTGTACCCAGAATCCTCCGCTCTTCCTCCTGACATTGAGAGCTGCTGCTCGGTTACTTGTACCCAGAATCCTCCGCTCTTCCTCCTGACATTGAGTGCTGCTGCTCAGTTACTTGTACCCAGAATCCTCCGCTCTTCCTCCTGACATTGAGAGCTGCTGCTCAGTTACTTGTACCCATAATCCTCCGCTCTCCCTCCTGACATTGATCTGCTGCTGCTCGGTTACTTGTACCCAGAATCCTCCGCTCTTCCTCCTGACATTGAGAGCTGCTGCTCAGTTACTTGTACCCAGAATCCTCCGCTCTCCCTCCTGACATTGAGAGCTGCTGCTCGGTTACTTGTACCCAGAATCCTCCGCTCTTCCTCCTGACATTGAGTGCTGCTGCTCAGTTACTTGTACCCAGAATCCCCAGCTCTTCCTCCTGACATTGAGAGCTGCTGCTCAGTTACTTGTACCCAGAATCCCCCGCTCTTCCTCCTGACATTGAGAGCTGCTGCTCAGTTACTTGTACCCAGAATCCCCCGCTCTTCCTCCTGACATTGAGAGCTGCTGCTCGGTTACTTGTACCCAGAATCCTCCGCTCTTCCTCCTGACATTGAGAGCTGCTGCTCGGTTACTTGTACCCAGAATCCTCCGCTCTTCCTCCTGACATTGAGAGCTGCTGCTCAGTTACTTGTACCCAGAATCCTCCGCTCTCCCTCCTGACATTGAGAGCTGCTGCTCGGTTACTTGTACCCAGAATCCTCCGCTCTTCCTCCTGACATTGAGTGCTGCTGCTCAGTTACTTGTACCCAGAATCCCCAGCTCTTCCTCCTGACATTGAGAGCTGCTGCTCAGTTACTTGTACCCAGAATCCTCCGCTCTTCCTCCTGACATTGAGAGCTGCTGCTCAGTTACTTGTACCCAGAATCCCCCGCTCTTCCTCCTGACATTGAGAGCTGCTGCTCGGTTACTTGTACCCAGAATCCTCCGCTCTTCCTCCTGACATTGAGAGCTGCTGCTCGGTTACTTGTACCCAGAATCCTCCGCTCTTCCTCCTGACATTGAGCTGCTGCTCGGTTACTTGTACCCAGAATCCTCCGCTCTTCCTCCTGACATTGAGAGCTGCTGCTCAGTTACTTGTACCCAGAATCCTCCGCTCTCTCTCCTGACATTGAGAGCTGCTGCTCAGTTACTTGTACCCAGAATCCTCCGCTCTTCCTCCTGACATTGAGCTGCTGCTCAGTTACTTGTACCCAGAATCCTCCGCTCTTCCTCCTGACATTGAGAGCTGCTGCTCGGTTACTTGTACCCAGAATCCCCCGCTCTTCCTCCTGACATTGAGAGCTGCTGCTCAGTTACTTGTACCCAGAATCCTCCGCTCTTCTCCTGACATTGAGAGCTGCTGCTCAGTTACTTGTACCCAGAATCCCCCGCTCTTCCTCCTGACATTGAGAGCTGCTGCTCGGTTACTTGTACCCAGAATCCTCCGCTCTTCCTCCTGACATTGAGAGCTGCTGCTCGGTTACTTGTACCCAGAATCCTCCGCTCTTCCTCCTGACATTGAGCTGCTGCTCGGTTACTTGTACCCAGAATCCTCCGCTCTTCCTCCTGACATTGAGAGCTGCTGCTCAGTTACTTGTACCCAGAATCCTCCGCTCTCTCTCCTGACATTGAGAGCTGCTGCTCAGTTACTTGTACCCAGAATCCTCCGCTCTTCCTCCTGACATTGAGCTGCTGCTCAGTTACTTGTACCCAGAATCCTCCGCTCTTCCTCCTGACATTGAGAGCTGCTGCTCAGTTACTTGTACCCAGAATCCTCCGCTCTCTCTCCTGACATTGAGAGCTGCTGCTCAGTTACTTGTACCCAGAATCCTCCGCTCTTCCTCCTGACATTGAGAGCTGCTGCTCAGTTACTTGTACCCAGAATCCTCCGCTCTCTCTCCTGACATTGAGAGCTGCTGCTCAGTTACTTGTACCCAGAATCCTCCGCTCTCTCTCCTGACATTGAGAGCTGCTGCTCGGTTACTTGTACCCAGAATCCCCCGCTCTTCCCCCTGACATTGAGAGCTGCTGCTCAGTTACTTGTACCCAGAATCCTCCGCTCTTCCTCCTGACATTGAGAGCTGCTGCTCAGTTACTTGTACCCAGAATCCTCCGCTCTTCCTCCTGACATTGAGAGCTGCTGCTCGGTTACTTGTACCCAGAATCCCCCGCTCTTCCTCCTGACATTGAGAGCTGCTGCTCAGTTACTTGTACCCAGAATCCTCCGCTCTTCCTCCTGACATTGAGAGCTGCTGCTCAGTTACTTGTACCCAGAATCCTCCGCTCTTCCTCCTGACATTGAGAGCTGCTGCTCAGTTACTTGTACCCAGAATCCTCCGCTCTTCCTCCTGACATTGAGAGCTGCTGCTCGGTTACTTGTACCCAGAATCCCCCGCTCTTCCTCCTGACATTGAGTGCTGCTGCTCGGTTACTTGTACCCAGAATCCTCCGCTCTTCCTCCTGACATTGAGTGCTGCTGCTCAGTTACTTGTACCCAGAATCCTCCACTCTTCCTCCTGACATTGAGCTGCTGCTCAGTTACTTGTACCCAGAATCCCCCGCTCTTCCTCCTGACATTGAGAGCTGCTGCTCGGTTACTTGTACCCAGAATCCTCCGCTCTTCCTCCTGACATTGAGAGCTGCTGCTCAGTTACTTGTACCCAGAATCCTCCGCTCTTCCTCCTGACATTGAGAGCTGCTGCTCAGTTACTTGTACCCAGAATCCCCCGCTCTTCCTCCTGACATTGAGTGCTGCTGCTCAGTTACTTGTACCCAGAATCCTCCGCTCTTCCTCCTGACATTGAGAGCTACTGCTCAGTTACTTGTACCCAGAATCCTCCGCTCTTCCTCCTGACATTGAGAGCTGCTGCTCGGTTACTTGTACCCAGAATCCTCCGCTCTTCCTCCTGACATTGAGAGCTGCTGCTCAGTTACTTGTACCCAGAATCCTCCGCTCTTCCTCCTGACATTGAGAGCTGCTGCTCAGTTACTTGTACCCAGAATCCTCCGCTCTTCCTCCTGACATTGAGAGCTGCTCAGTTACTTGTACCCAGAATCCTCCGCTCTTCCTCCTGACATTGAGCTGCTGCTCAGTTACTTGTACCCAGAATCCTCCGCTCTTCCTCCTGACATTGAGAGCTGCTGCTCGGTTACTTGTACCCAGAATCCTCCGCTCTTCCTCCTGACATTGAGTGCTGCTGCTCAGTTACTTGTACCCAGAATCCTCCGCTCTTCCTCCTGACATTGAGTGCTGCTGCTCGGTTACTTGTACCCAGAATCCTCCGCTCTTCCTCCTGACATTGAGAGCTGCTGCTCAGTTACTTGTACCCAGAATCCTCCGCTCTTCCTCCTGACATTGAGAGCTGCTGCTCAGTTACTTGTACCCAGAATCCTCCGCTCTTCCTCCTGACATTGAGAGCTGCTGCTCAGTTACTTGTACCCAGAATCCCCCGCTCTTCCTCCTGACATTGAGAGCTGCTGCTCGGTTACTTGTACCCAGAATCCTCTGCTCTTCCTCCTGACATTGAGTGCTGCTGCTCAGTTACTTGTACCCAGAATCCTCCGCTCTTTCCTGACATTGAGAGCTGCTGCTCAGTTACTTGTACCCAGAATCCTCCGCTCTTCCTCCTGACATTGAGAGCTGCTGCTCAGTTACTTGTACCCAGAATCCTCCGCTCTTCCTCCTGACATTGAGAGCTGCTGCTCAGTTACTTGTACCCAGAATCCTCCGCTCTTCCTCCTGACATTGAGTGCTGCTGCTCAGTTACTTGTACCCAGAATCCTCCGCTCTTCCTCCTGACATTGAGAGCTGCTGCTCAGTTACTTGTACCCAGAATCCTCCGCTCTTCCTCCTGACATTGAGAGCTGCTGCTCAGTTACTTGTACCCAGAATCCCCTGCTCTTCCCCCTGACATTGAGAGCTGCTGCTCAGTTACTTGTACCCAGAATCCTCCGCTCTTCCTCCTGACATTGAGAGCTGCTGCTCGGTTACTTGTACCCAGAATCCCCCGCTCTTCCTCCTGACATTGAGAGCTGCTGCTCGGTTACTTGTACCCAGAATCCTCCGCTCTTCCTCCTGACATTGAGAGCTGCTGCTCGGTTACTTGTACCCAGAATCCTCCGCTCTTCCTCCTGACATTGAGAGCTGCTGCTCAGTTACTTGTACCCAGAATCCTCCGCTCTTCCTCCTGACATTGAGCTGCTGCTCAGTTACTTGTACCCAGAATCCTCCGCTCTCCCTCCTGACATTGAGAGCTGCTGCTCAGTTACTTGTACCCAGAATCCTCCACTCTTCCTCCTGACATTGAGAGCTGCTGCTCAGTTACTTGTACCCAGAATCCCCCGCTCTCCCTCCTGACATTGAGTGCTGCTGCTCAGTTACTTGTACCCAGAATCCTCTGCTCTTCCTCCTGACATTGAGAGCTGCTGCTCAGTTACTTGTACCCAGAATCCCCCGCTCTTCCTCCTGACATTGAGAGCTGCTGCTCAGTTACTTGTACCCAGAATCCTCCGCTCTTCCTCCTGACATTGAGAGCTGCTGCTCAGTTACTTGTACCCAGAATCCCCCGCTCTTCCTCCTGACATTGAGAGCTGCTGCTCAGTTACTTGTACCCAGAATCCTCCGCTCTTCCTCCTGACATTGAGCTGCTGCTCGGTTACTTGTACCCAGAATCCCCCGCTCTTCCTCCTTACATTGAGAGCTGCTGCTCAGTTACTTGTACCCAGAATCCTCCGCTCTTCCTCCTGACATTGAGAGCTGCTGCTCAGTTACTTGTACCCAGAATCCTCCGCTCTTCCTCCTGACATTTAGAGCTGCTGCTCAGTTACTTGTACCCAGAATCCTCCGCTCTTCCTCCTGACATTGAGTGCTGCTGCTCAGTTACTTGTACCCAGAATCCTCCGCTCTTCCTCCTGACATTGAGAGCTGCTGCTCAGTTACTTGTACCCAGAATCCTCCGCTCTTCCTCCTGACATTGAGAGCTGCTGCTCAGTTACTTGTACCCAGAATCCTCCGCTCTTCCTCCTGACATTGAGAGCTGCTGCTCGGTTACTTGTACCCAGAATCCTCCGCTCTTCCTCCTGACATTGAGAGCTGCTGCTCGGTTACTTGTACCCAGAATCCTCCGCTCTTCCTCCTGACATTGAGAGCTGCTGCTCGGTTACTTGTACCCAGAATCCTCCGCTCTTCCTCCTGACATTGAGAGCTGCTGCTCAGTTACTTGTACCCAGAATCCCCCGCTCTTCCTCCTGACATTGAGTGCTGCTGCTCAGTTACTTGTACCCAGAATCCCCCGCTCTTCCTCCTGACATTGAGAGCTGCTGCTCGGTTACTTGTACCCAGAATCCCCCGCTCTTCCTCCTGACATTGAGTGCTGCTGCTCAGTTACTTGTACCCAGAATCCTCCGCTCTTCCCCCTGACATTGAGAGCTGCTGCTCAGTTACTTGTACCCAGAATCCTCCGCTCTTCCTCCTGACATTGAGAGCTGCTGCTCAGTTACTTGTACCCAGAATCCTCCGCTCTTCCTCCTGACATTGAGAGCTGCTGCTCAGTTACTTGTACCCAGAATCCTCCGCTCTTCCTCCTGACATTGAGTGCTGCTGCTCAGTTACTTGTACCCAGAATCCTCCGCTCTTCCTCCTGACATTGAGAGCTGCTGCTCAGTTACTTGTACCCAGAATCCTCCGCTCTTCCCCCTGACATTGAGAGCTGCTGCTCAGTTACTTGTACCCAGAATCCCCCGCTCTTCCTCCTGACATTGAGTGCTGCTGCTCGGTTACTTGTACCCAGAATCCTCCGCTCTTCCTCCTGACATTGAGAGCTGCTGCTCGGTTACTTGTACCCAGAATCCTCCGCTCTTCCTCCTGACATTGAGAGCTGCTGCTCGGTTACTTGTACCCAGAATCCTCCGCTCTTCCTCCTGACATTGAGAGCTGCTGCTCGGTTACTTGTACCCAGAATCCTCCGCTCTTCCTCCTGACATTGAGAGCTGCTGCTCAGTTACTTGTACCCAGAATCCTCCGCTCTTCCTCCTGACATTGAGAGCTGCTGCTCAGTTACTTGTACCTAGAATCCTCCGCTCTTCCTCCTGACATTGAGAGCTGCTGCTCGGTTACTTGTACCCAGAATCCTCCGCTCTTCCTCCTGACATTGAGAGCTGCTGCTCAGTTACTTGTACCCAGAATCCTCCGCTCTTCCTCCTGACATTGAATGCTGCTGCTCGGTTACTTGTACCCAGAATCCTCCGCTCTTCCTCCTGACATTGAGCTGCTGCTCAGTTACTTGTACCCAGAATCCCCCGCTCTTCCTCCTGACATTGAGTGCTGCTGCTCAGTTACTTGTACCCAGAATCCTCTGCTCTTCCTCCTGACATTGAGCGCTGCTGCTCAGTTACTTGTACCCACAATCCTCTGCTCTTCCTCCTGACATTGAGCTGCTGCTCAGTTACTTGTACCCAGAATCCTCCGCTCTTTCTCCTGACATTGAGCTGCTGCTCGGTTACTTGTACCCAGAATCCCCCGCTCTTCCTCCTGACATTGAGAGCTGCTGCTCAGTTACTTGTACCCAGAATCCTCCGCTCTTCCTCCTGACATTGAGTGCTGCTGCTCAGTTACTTGTACCCAGAATCCTCCGCTCTTCCTCCTGACATTGAGTGCTGCTGCTCAGTTACTTGTACCCAGAATCCTCCGCTCCTCCTCCTGACATTGAGTGCTGCTGCTCAGTTACTTGTACCCAGAATCCTCCGCTCTTCCTCCTGACATTGAGAGCTGCTGCTCGGTTACTTGTACCCAGAATCCCCCGGTCTTCCTCCTGACATTGAGTGCTGCTGCTCAGTTACTTGTACCTAGAATCCTCCGCTCTTCCTCCTGACATTGAGAGCTGCTGCTCGGTTACTTGTACCCAGAATTCTCCACTCTTCCTCTTGACATTGAGAGCTGCTGCTCAGTTACTTGTACCCAGAATCCTCCGCTCCTCCTCCTGACATTGAGTGCTGCTGCTCAGTTACTTGTACCCAGAATCCTCCGCTCTTCCTCCTGACATTGAGAGCTGCTGCTCGGTTACTTGTACCCAGAATCCCCCGGTCTTCCTCCTGACATTGAGAGCTGCTGCTCAGTTACTTGTACCCAGAATCCTCCGCTCTTCCTCCTGACATTGAGAGCTGCTGCTCAGTTACTTGTACCCAGAATCCTCCGCTCTTCCTCCTGACATTGAGTGCTGCTGCTCAGTTACTTGTACCCAGAATCCTCCGCTCTTCCTCCTGACATTGAGAGCTGCTGCTCAGTTACTTGTACCCAGAATCCTCCGCTCTTCCTCCTGACATTGAGTGCTGCTGCTCAGTTACTTGTACCCAGAATCCTCCGCTCTTCCTCCTGACATTGATGCTGCTGCTCAGTTACTTGTACCCAGAATCCTCCGCTCTTCCTCCTGACATTGAGAGCTGCTGCTCGGTTACTTGTACCCAGAATCCTCCGCTCTTCCTCCTGACATTGAGCTGCTGCTCGGTTACTTGTACCCAGAATCCTCCGCTCTTCCTCCTGACATTGAGAGCTGCTGCTCAGCTTATTTATACCCAGAATCCCCCGCTCTTCCTCCTGACATTGAGAGCTGCTGCTCGGTTACTTGTACCCAGAATCCTCCGCTCTTCCTCCTGACATTGAGAGCTGCTGCTCGGTTACTTGTACCCAGAATCCTCCGCTCTTCCTCCTGACATTGAGTGCTGCTGCTCAGTTACTTGTACACAGAATCCTCCACTCTTCCTCCTGACATTGAGTGCTGCTGCTCGGTTACTTGTACCCAGAATCCTCCGCTCTTCCTCCTGACATTGAGCGCTGCTGCTCGGTTACTTGTACCCAGAATCCTCCGCTCTTCCTCCTGACATTGAGTGCTGCTGCTCGGTTACTTGTACCCAGAATCCTCCGCTCTTCCTCCTGACATTGAGAGCTGCTGCTCAGTTACTTGTACCCAGAATCCTCCGCTCTTCCTCCTGACATTGAGTGCTGCTGCTCGGTTACTTGTACCCAGAATCCTCCGCTCTTCCTCCTGACATTGAGTGCTGCTGCTCAGTTACTTGTACCCAGAATCCCCCGCTCTTCCTCCTGACATTGAGTGCTGCTGCTCGGTTACTTGTACCCAGAATCCTCCGCTCTCTCTCCTGACATTGAGAGCTGCTGCTCAGTTACTTGTACCCAGAATCCCCCGCTCTTCCTCCTGACATTGAGAGCTGCTGCTCAGTTACTTGTACCCAGAATCCTCCGCTCTTCCTCCTGACATTGAGTGCTGCTGCTCAGTTACTTGTACCTAGAATCCTCCGCTCTTCCTCCTGACATTGAGTGCTGCTGCTCAGTTACTTGTACCCAGAATCCTCCGCTCTTCCTCCTGACATTGAGAGCTGCTGCTCGGTTACTTGTACCCAGAATCCTCCGCTCTTCCTCCTGACATTGAGCTGCTGCTCAGTTACTTGTACCCAGAATCCTCCGCTCTCTCTCCTGACATTGAGAGCTGCTGCTCGGTTACTTGTACCCAGAATCCTCCGCTCTTCCTCCTGACATTGAGTGCTGCTGCTCGGTTACTTGTACCCAGAATCCTCCGCTCTTCCTCCTGACATTGAGAGCTGCTGCTCAGCTTATTTATACCCAGAATCCCCCGCTCTTCCTCCTGACATTGAGAGCTGCTGCTCAGTTACTTGTACCCAGAATCCTCCGCTCTTCCTCCTGACATTGAGAGCTGCTGCTCAGTTACTTGTACCCAGAATCCTCCGCTCTTCCTCCTGACATTGAGAGCTGCTGCTCAGTTACTTGTACCCAGAATCCTCCGCTCTTCCTCCTGACATTGAGAGCTGCTGCTCAGTTACTTGTACCCAGAATCCTCCGCTCTTCCTCCTGACATTGAGAGCTGCTGCTCAGTTACTTGTACCCAGAATCCTCCGCTCTTCCTCCTGACATTGAGAGCTGCTGCTCGGTTACTTGTACCCAGAATCCTCCGCTCTTCCTCCTGACATTGAGAGCTGCTGCTCAGTTACTTGTACCCAGAATCCTCCGCTCTTCCTCCTGACATTGAGTGCTGCTGCTCAGTTACTTGTACCCAGAATCCTCCGCTCTTCCTCCTGACATTGAGAGCTGCTGCTCAGTTACTTGTACCCAGAATCCTCCGCTCTTCCTCCTGACATTGAGAGCTGCTGCTCAGTTACTTGTACCCAGAATCCTCCGCTCTTCCTCCTGACATTGAGTGCTGCTGCTCGGTTACTTGTACCCAGAATCCTCCGCTCTTCCTCCTGACATTGAGAGCTGCTGCTCAGTTACTTGTACCCAGAATCCTCCACTCTTCCTCCTGACATTGAGAGCTGCTGCTCAGTTACTTGTACCCAGAATCCTCCGCTCTTCCTCCTGACATTGAGAGCTGCTGCTCGGTTACTTGTACCCAGAATCCTCCGATCTTCCTCCTGACATTGAGAGCTGCTGCTCAGTTACTTGTACCCAGAATCCTCCGCTCTTCCTCCTGACATTGAGAGCTGCTGCTCGGTTACTTGTACCCAGAATCCTCCGCTCTTCCTCCTGACATTGAGAGCTGCTGCTCGGTTACTTGTACCCAGAATCCTCCGCTCTTCCTCCTGACATTGAGTGCTGCTGCTCAGTTACTTGTACCCAGAATCCTCCGCTCTTCCTCCTGACATTGAGAGCTGCTCCTCAGTTACTTGTACCCAGAATCCCCCGCTCTTCCTCCTGACATTGAGAGCTGCTGCTCAGTTACTTGTACCCAGAATCCCCCGCTCTTCCTCCTGACATTGAGAGCTGCTGCTCAGTTACTTGTACACAGAATCCTCCGCTCTTCCTCCTGACATTGAGAGCTGCTGCTCAGTTACTTGTACCCAGAATCCTCCGCTCTTCCTCCTGACATTGAGCTGCTGCTCAGTTACTTGTACCCAGAATCCTCCGCTCTTCCTCCTGACATTGAGTGCTGCTGCTCAGTTACTTGTACCCAGAATCCTCCGCTCTTCCTCCTGACATTGAGTGCTGCTGCTCGGTTACTTGTACCCAGAATCCTCCGCTCTTCCTCCTGACATTGAGTGCTGCTGCTCGGTTACTTGTACCCAGAATCCCCCGCTCTTCCTCCTGACATTGAGAGCTGCTGCTCAGTTACTTGTACCCAGAATCCCCCGCTCTTCCTCCTGACATTGAGTGCTGCTGCTCGGTTACTTGTACCCAGAATCCTCCGCTCTTCCTCCTGACATTGAGTGCTGCTGCTCAGTTACTTGTACCCAGAATCCCCCGCTCTTCCTCCTGACATTGAGCTGCTGCTCAGTTACTTGTACCCAGAATCCCCCGCTCTTCCTCCTGACATTGAGTGCTGCTGCTCAGTTACTTGTACCCAGAATCCTCCGCTCTTCCTCCTGACATTGAGTGCTGCTGCTCGGTTACTTGTACCCAGAATCCTCCACTCTTCCTCCTGACATTGAGTGCTGCTGCTCGGTTACTTGTACCCAGAATCCTCCACTCTTCCTCCTGACATTGAGAGCTGCTGCTCGGTTACTTGTACCCAGAATCCTCCGCTCTTCCTCCTGACATTGAGTGCTGCTGCTCAGTTACTTGTACCCAGAATCCTCCGCTCTTCCTCCTGACATTGAGAGCTGCTGCTCAGTTACTTGTACCCAGAATCCTCCGCTCTTCCTCCTGACATTGAGAGCTGCTGCTCGGTTATTTGTACCCAGAATCCTCCGCTCTTCCTCCTGACATTGAGTGCTGCTGCTCAGTTACTTGTACCCAGAATCCTCCGCTCTCTCTCCTGACATTGAGAGCTGCTGCTCAGTTACTTGTACCCAGAATCCTCCGCTCTTCCTCCTGACATTGAGAGCTGCTGCTCAGTTACTTGTACCCAGAATCCCCCGCTCTTCCTCCTGACATTGAGTGCTGCTGCTCAGTTACTTGTACCCAGAATCCTCCGCTCTTCCTCCTGACATTGAGAGCTGCTGCTCAGTTACTTGTACCCAGAATCCTCCGCTCTTCGTCCTGACATTGAGTGCTGCTGCTCAGTTACTTGTACCCAGAATCCTCCGCTCTTCCTCCTGACATTGAGTGCTGCTGCTCGGTTACTTGTACCCAGAATCCTCGGCTATTCCTCCTGACATTGAGTGCTGCTGCTCAGTTACTTGTACCCAGAATCCTCCGCTCTTCCTCCTGACATTGAGAGCTGCTGCTCAGTTACTTGTACCCAGAATCCTCCGCTCTTCCTCCTGACATTGAGTGCTGCTGCTCAGTTACTTGTACCCAGAATCCTCCGCTCTTCCTCCTGACATTGAGTGCTGCTGCTCGGTTACTTGTACCCAGAATCCTCCGCTATTCCTCCTGACATTGAGAGCTGCTGCTCGGTTACTTGTACCCAGAATCCCCCGCTCTTCCTCCTGACATTGAGTGCTGCTGCTCAGTTACTTGTACCCAGAATCCTCCGCTCTTCCTCCTGACATTGAGAGCTGCTGCTCAGTTACTTGTACCCAGAATCCTCCGCTCTTCCTCCTGACATTGAGAGCTGCTGCTCAGTTACTTGTACCCAGAATCCTCCGCTCTTCCTCCTGACATTGAGTGCTGCTGCTCAGTTACTTGTACCCAGAATCCTCCGCTCTTCCTCCTGACATTGAGAGCTGCTGCTCAGTTACTTGTACCCAGAATCCTCCGCTCTTCCTCCTGACATTGAGTGCTGCTGCTCAGTTACTTGTACCCAGAATCCTCCGCTCTCTCTCCTGACATTGAGAGCTGCTGCTTAGTTACTTGTACCCAGAATCCTCCGCTCTTCCTCCTGACATTGAGAACTGCTGCTCAGTTACTTGTACCCAGAATCCCCCGCTCTTCCTCCTGACATTGAGAGCTGCTGCTCAGTTACTTGTACCCAGAATCCTCCGCTCTTCCTCCTGACATTGAGAGCTGCTGCTCAGTTACTTGTACCCAGAATCCTCCGCTCTTCCTCCTGACATTGAGTGCTGCTGCTCGGTTACTTGTACCCAGAATCCTCCGCTCTTCCTCCTGACATTGAGAGCTGCTGCTCAGTTACTTGTACCCAGAATCCTCCGCTCTTCCTCCTGACATTGAGCTGCTGCTCGGTTACTTGTACCCAGAATCCTCCGCTCTTCCTCCTGACATTGAGAGCTGCTGCTCAGTTACTTGTACCCAGAATCCTCCGCTCTTCCTCCTGACATTGAGCTGCTGCTGCTCAGTTACTTGTACCCAGAATCCTCCGCTCTTCCTCCTGACATTGAGTGCTGCTGCTCGGTTACTTGTACCCAGAATCCTCCGCTCTTCCTCCTGACATTGAGAGCTGCTGCTCAGTTACTTGTACCCAGAATCCCCCGCTCTTCCTCCTGACATTGAGAGCTGCTGCTCAGTTACTTATACCCAGAATCCCCCGCTCTTCCTCCTGACATTGAGAGCTGCTGCTCGGTTACTTGTACCTAGAATCCCCCGCTCTTCCTCCTGACATTGAGCTGCTGCTCAGTTACTTGTACCCAGAATCCCCCGCTCTTCCTCCTGACATTGAGAGCTGCTGCTCAGTTACTTGTACCCAGAATCCCCCGCTCTTCCTCCTGACATTGAGAGCTGCTGCTCAGTTACTTGTACCCAGAATTCTCCGCTCTTCCTCCTGACATTGAGTGCTGCTGCTCGGTTACTTGTACCCAGAATCCTCCGCTCTTCCTCCTGACATTGAGTGCTGCTGCTCAGTTACTTGTACCCAGAATCCTCCGCTCTTCCTCCTGACATTGAGTGCTGCTGCTCAGTTACTTGTACCCAGAATCCTCCGCTCTTCCTCCTGACATTGAGCTGCTGCTCGGTTACTTGTACCCAGAATCCCCCGCTCTTCCTCCTGACATTGAGAGCTGCTGCTCAGTTACTTGTACCCAGAATCCTCCGCTCTTCCTCCTGACATTGAGAGCTGCTGCTCAGTTACTTGTACCCAGAATCCTCCGCTCTTCCTCCTGACATTGAGAGCTGCTGCTCAGTTACTTGTACCCAGAATCCTCCACTCTTCCTCCTGACATTGAGAGCTGCTGCTCAGTTACTTGTACCCAGAATCCTCCGCTCTTCCTCCTGACATTGAGACCTGGTGCTCGGTTACTTGTACCCAGAATCCTCCGCTCTTCCTCCTGACATTGAGAGCTGCTGCTCAGTTACTTGTACCCAGAATCCTCCGCTCTTCCTCCTGACATTGAGAGCTGCTGCTCAGTTACTTGTACCCAGAATCCTCCGCTCTTCCTCCTGACATTGAGTGCTGCTGCTCAGTTACTTGTACCCAGAATCCTCCGCTCTCTCTCCTGACATTGAGAGCTGCTGCTTAGTTACTTGTACCCAGAATCCCCCGCTCTTCCTCCTGACATTGAGAACTGCTGCTCAGTTACTTGTACCCAGAATCCCCCGCTCTTCCTCCTGACATTGAGAGCTGCTGCTCAGTTACTTGTACCCAGAATCCTCCGCTCTTCCTCCTGACATTGAGAGCTGCTGCTCGGTTACTTGTACCCAGAATCCTCCGCTCTTCCTCCTGACATTGAGAGCTGCTGCTCGGTTACTTGTACCCAGAATCCTCCGCTCTTCCTCCTGACATTGAGAGCTGCTGCTCAGTTACTTGTACCCAGAATCCTCCGCTCTTCCTCCTGACATTGAGAGCTGCTGCTCGGTTACTTGTACCCAGAATCCTCCGCTCTTCCGCCTGACATTGAGTGCTGCTGCTCAGTTACTTGTACCCAGAATCCTCCGCTCTTCCTCCTGACATTGAGAGCTGCTGCTCAGTTACTTGTACCCAGAATCCTCCGCTCTTCCTCCTGACATTGAGCTGCTGCTCAGTTACTTGTACCCAGAATCCTCCGCTCTTCCTCCTGACATTGAGAGCTGCTGCTCGGTTACTTGTACCCAGAATCCTCCGCTCTTCCTCCTGACATTGAGAGCTGCTGCTCAGTTACTTGTACCCAGAATCCTCCGCTCTTCCTCCTGACATTGAGAGCTGCTGCTCGGTTACTTGTACCCAGAATCCTCCGCTCTTCCTCCTGACATTGAGAGCTGCTGCTCAGTTACTTGTACCCAGAATCCTCCGCTCTTCCTCCTGACATTGAGAGCTGCTGCTCAGTTACTTGTACCCAGAATCCTCCGCTCTTCCTCCTGACATTGAGAGCTGCTGCTCAGTTACTTGTACCCAGAATCCTCCGCTCTTCCTCCTGACATTGAGAGCTGCTGCTCAGTTACTTGTACCCAGAATCCCCCGCTCTTCCTCCTGACATTGAGAGCTGCTGCTCAGTTACTTGTACCCAGAATCCCCCGCTCTTCCTCCTGACATTGAGAGCTGCTGCTCAGTTACTTGTACCCAGAATCCTCCGCTCTTCCTCCTGACATTGAGTGCTGCTGCTCAGTTACTTGTACCCAGAATCCCCCGCTCTTCCTCCTGACATTGAGAGCTGCTGCTCGGTTACTTGTACCCAGAATCCTCCGCTCTTCCTCCTGACATTGAGTGCTGCTGTTCAGTTACTTGTACCCAGAATCCCCCGCTCTTCCTCCTGACATTGAGTACTGCTGCTCGGTTACTTGTACCCAGAATCCTCCGCTCTTCCTCCTGACATTGAGTGCTGCTGCTCAGTTACTTGTACCCAGAATCCTCCGCTCTTCCTCCTGACATTGAGAGCTGCTGCTCGGTTACTTGTACCCAGAATCCTCCGCTCTTCCTCCTGACATTGAGCGCTGATGCTCAGTTACTTGTACCCAGAATCCTCCGCTCTTCCTCCTGACATTGAGAGCTGCTGCTCGGTTACTTGTACCCAGAATCCTCCGCTCTTCCTCCTGACATTGAGCGCTGATGCTCAGTTACTTGTACCCAGAATCCTCCGCTCTTCCTCCTGACATTGAGAGCTGCTGCTCAGTTACTTGTACCCAGAATCCTCCGCTCTTCCTCCTGACATTGAGAGCTGCTGCTCAGTTACTTGTACCCAGAATCCCCCGCTCTTCCTCCTGACATTGAGAGCTGCTGCTCAGTTACTTGTACCCAGAATCCTCCGCTCTTCCTCCTGACATTGAGTGCTGCTGCTCGGTTACTTGTACCCAGAATCCCCCGCTCTTCCTCCTGACATTGAGAGCTGCTGCTCGGTTACTTGTACCCAGAATCCCCCGCTCTTCCTCCTGACATTGAGCTGCTGCTCAGTTACTTGTACCCAGAATCCCCCGCTCTTCCTCCTGACATTGAGAGCTGCTGCTCGGTTACTTGTACCCAGAATCCTCCGCTCTTCCTCCTGACATTGAGTGCTGCTGCTCGGTTACTTGTACCCAGAATCCTCCGCTCTTCCTCCTGACATTGAGAGCTGCTGCTCAGTTACTTGTACCCAGAATCCTCCGCTCTTCCTCCTGACATTGAGAGCTGCTGCTCGGTTACTTGTACCCAGAATCCTCCGCTCTTCCTCCTGACATTGAGAGCTGCTGCTCAGTTACTTGTACCCAGAATCCCCCGCTCTTCCTCCTGACATTGAGAGCTGCTGCTCAGTTACTTGTACCCAGAATCCCCCGCTCTTCCTCCTGACATTGAGAGCTGCTGCTCGGTTACTTGTACCCAGAATCCCCCGCTCTTCCTCCTGACATTGAGCTGCTGCTCAGTTACTTGTACCCAGAATCCTCCGCTCTTCCTCCTGACATTGAGCGCTACTGCTCAGTTACTTGTACCCAGAATCCTCCGCTCTTCCTCCTGACATTGAGAGCTGCTGCTCGGTTACTTGTACCCAGAATCCTCCGCTCTTCCTCCTGACATTGAGCTGCTGCTCAGTTACTTGTACCCAGAATCCCCCGCTCTTCCTCCTGACATTGAGAGCTGCTGCTCGGTTACTTGTACCCAGAATCCTCCGCTCTTCCTCCTGACATTGAGCTGCTGCTCAGTTACTTGTACCCAGAATCCCCCGCTCTTCCTCCTGACATTGAGAGCTGCTGCTCAGTTACTTGTACCCAGAATCCTCCGCTCTTCCTCCTGACATTGAGTGCTGCTGCTCAGTTACTTGTACCCAGAATCCTCCTCTCTTCCTCCTGACATTGAGAGCTGCTGCTCAGTTACTTGTACCCAGAATCCTCCGCTCTTCCTCCTGACATTGAGTGCTGCTGCTCAGTTACTTGTACCCAGAATCCCCCGCTCTTCCTCCTGACATTGAGTGCTGCTGCTCAGTTACTTGTACCCAGAATCCCCCGCTCTTCCTCCTGACATTGAGAGCTGCTGCTCAGTTACTTGTACCCAGAATCCTCCGCTCTTCCTCCTGACATTGAGTGCTGCTGCTCAGTTACTTGTACCCAGAATCCTCCGCTCTTCCTCCTGACATTGAGTGCTGCTGCTCAGTTACTTGTACCCAGAATCCTCCGCTCTTCCTCCTGACATTGAGAGCTGCTGCTCAGTTACTTGTACCCAGAATCCCCCGCTCTTCCTCCTGACATTGAGTGCTGCTGCTCAGTTACTTGTACCCAGAATCCTCCGCTCTTCCTCCTGACATTGAGCGCTGCTGCTCAGTTACTTGTACCCAGAATCCTCCGCTCTTCCTCCTGACATTGAGAGCTGCTGCTCAGTTACTTGTACCCAGAATCCTCCGCTCTTCCTCCTGACATTGAGAGCTGCTGCTCGGTTACTTGTACCCAGAATCCTCCGCTCTTCCTCCTGACATTGAGAGCTGCTGCTTGGTTACTTGTACCCAGAATCCTCCGCTCTTCCTCCTGACATTGAGAGCTGCTGCTCGGTTACTTGTACCCAGAATCCCCCGCTCTTCCTCCTGACATTGAGAGCTGCTGCTGTTACTTGTACCCAGAATCCCCCGCTCTTCCTCCTGACATTGAGTGCTGCTGCTCAGTTATTTGTACCCAGAATCCCCCGCTCTTCCTCCTGACATTGAGTGCTGCTGCTCAGTTACTTGTACCCAGAATCCTCCGCTCTTCCTCCTGACATTGAGAGCTGCTGCTCAGTTACTTGTACCCAGAATCCCCCGCTCTTCCTCCTGACATTGAGTGCTGCTGCTCAGTTACTTGTACCCAGAATCCTCCGCTCTTCCTCCTGACATTGAGCTGCTGCTCAGTTACTTGTACCCAGAATCCTCCGCTCTTCCTCCTGACATTGAGAGCTGCTGCTCGGTTACTTGTACCCAGAATCCTCTGCTCTTCCTCCTGACATTGAGAGCTGCTGCTCGGTTACTTGTACCCAGAATCCTCCGCTCTTCCTCCTGACATTGAGAGCTGCTGCTCGGTTACTTGTACCCAGAATCCTCCGCTCTTCCTCCTGACATTGAGAGCTGCTGCTCAGTTACTTGTACCCAGAATCCCCCGCTCTTCCTCCTGACATTGAGAGCTGCTGCTCAGTTACTTGTACCCAGAATCCCCCGCTCTTCCTCCTGACATTGAGAGCTGCTGCTCAGTTACTTGTACCCAGAATCCTCCGCTCTTCCTCCTGACATTGAGCGCTGCTGCTCAGTTACTTGTACCCAGAATCCTCCGCTCTTCCTCCTGACATTGAGAGCTGCTGCTCAGTTACTTGTACCCAGAATCCCCCGCTCTTCCTCCTGACATTGAGCTGCTGCTCAGTTACTTGTACCCAGAATCCCCCGCTCTTCCTCCTGACATTGAGAGCTGCTGCTCAGTTACTTGTACCCAGAATCCTCCGCTCTTCCTCCTGACATTGAGTGCTGCTGCTCGGTTACTTGTACCCAGAATCCCCCGCTCTTCCTCCTGACATTGAGAGCTGCTGCTCGGTTACTTGTACCCAGAATCCTCCGCTCTTCCTCCTGACATTGAGAGCTGCTGCTCAGTTACTTGTACCCAGAATCCTCCGCTCTTCCTCCTGACATTGAGTGCTGCTGCTCGGTTACTTGTACCCAGAATCCTCCGCTCTTCCTCCTGACATTGAGAGCTGCTGCTCAGTTACTTGTACCCAGAATCCCCCGCTCTTCCTCCTGACATTGAGAGCTGCTGCTCAGTTACTTGTACCCAGAATCCTCCGCTCTTCCTCCTGACATTGAGTGCTGCTGCTCAGTTACTTGTACCCAGAATCCTCCGCTCTTCCTCCTGACATTGAGTGCTGCTGCTCAGTTACTTGTACCCAGAATCCTCCGCTCTTCCTCCTGACATTGAGAGCTGCTGCTCAGTTACTTGTACCCAGAATCCTCCGCTCTTCCTCCTGACATTGAGAGCTGCTGCTCAGTTACTTGTACCCAGAATCCTCCGCTCTTCCTCCTGACATTGAGAGCTGCTGCTCAGTTACTTGTACCCAGAATCCTCCGCTCTTCCTCCTGACATTGAGAGCTGCTGCTCGGTTACTTGTACCCAGAATCCTCCGCTCTTCCTCCTGACATTGAGAGCTGCTGCTTGGTTACTTGTACCCAGAATCCTCCGCTCTTCCTCCTGACATTGAGTGCTGCTGCTCGGTTACTTGTACCCAGAATCCTCCGCTCTTCCTCCTGACATTGAGTGCTGCTGCTCAGTTACTTGTACCCAGAATCCTCCGCTCTTCCTCCTGACATTGAGTGCTGCTGCTCGGTTACTTGTACCCAGAATCCTCCGCTCTTCCTCCTGACATTGAGCTGCTGCTCAGTTACTTGTACCCAGAATCCTCCGCTCTTCCTCCTGACATTGAGAGCTGCTGCTCAGTTACTTGTACCCAGAATCCTCCGCTCTTCCTCCTGACATTGAGAGCTGCTGCTCAGTTACTTGTACCCAGAATCCTCCGCTCTTCCTCCTGACATTGAGTGCTGCTGCTCAGTTACTTGTACCCAGAATCCTCCGCTCTTCCTCCTGACATTGAGAGCTGCTGCTCAGTTACTTGTACCCAGAATCCTCCGCTCTTCCTCCTGACATTGAGAGCTGCTGCTCAGTTACTTGTACCCAGAATCCTCCGCTCTTCCTCCTGACATTGAGTGCTGCTGCTCAGTTACTTGTACCCAGAATCCTCCGCTCTTCCTCCTGACATTGAGAGCTGCTGCTCAGTTACTTGTACCCAGAATCCTCCGCTCTTCCTCCTGATATTGAGAGCTGCTGCTCAGTTACTTGTACCCAGAATCCTCCGCTCTTCCTCCTGACATTGAGAGCTGCTGCTCAGTTACTTGTACCCAGAATCCCCCGCTCTTCCTCCTGACATTGAGTGCTGCTGCTCAGTTACTTGTACCCAGAATCCCCCGCTCTTCCTCCTGACATTGAGAGCTGCTGCTCAGTTACTTGTACCCAGAATCCTCCGCTCTTCCTCCTGACATTGAGAGCTGCTGCTCAGTTACTTGTACCCAGAATCCTCCGCTCTTCCTCCTGACATTGAGTGCTGCTGCTCAGTTACTTGTACCCAGAATCCTCCGCTCTTCCTCCTGACATTGAGAGCTGCTGCTCAGTTACTTGTACCCAGAATCCTCCGCTCTCTCTCCTGACATTGAGCTGCTGCTCGGTTACTTGTACCCAGAATCCTCCGCTCTTCCTCCTGACATTGAGCTGCTGCTCGGTTACTTGTACCCAGAATCCCCCGCTCTTCCTCCTGACATTGAGAGCTGCTGCTCAGTTACTTGTACCCAGAATCCTCCGCTCTTCCTCCTGACATTGAGAGCTGCTGCTCGGTTACTTGTACCCAGAATCCTCCGCTCTCTCTCCTGACATTGAGTGCTGCTGCTCAGTTACTTGTACCCAGAATCCTCCGCTCTTCCTCCTGACATTGAGTGCTGCTGCTCAGTTACTTGTACCCAGAATCCTCCGCTCTTCCTCCTGACATTGAGAGCTGCTGCTCAGTTACTTGTACCCAGAATCCCCTGCTCTTCCTCCTGACATTGAGTGCTGCTGCTCAGTTACTTGTACCCAGAATCCTCCGCTCTTCCTCCTGACATTGAGAGCTGCTGCTCGGTTACTTGTACCCAGAATCCTCCGCTCTTCCTCCTGACATTGAGAGCTGCTGCTCAGTTACTTGTACCCAGAATCCCCCGCTCTTCCTCCTGACATTGAGAGCTGCTGCTCAGTTACTTGTACCCAGAATCCTCCGCTCTTCCTCCTGACATTGAGAGCTGCTGCTCAGTTACTTGTACCCAGAATCCCCCGCTCTTCCTCCTGACATTGAGAGCTGCTGCTCAGTTACTTGTACCCAGAATCCTCCGCTCTTCCTCCTGACATTGAGAGCTGCTGCTCAGTTACTTGTACCCAGAATCCTCCGCTCTTCCTCCTGACATTGAGAGCTGCTGCTCGGTTACTTGTACCCAGAATCCCCCGCTCTTCCTCCTGACATTGAGAGCTGCTGCTCGGTTACTTGTACCCAGAATCCTCCGCTCTTCCTCCTGACATTGAGAGCTGCTGCTCGGTTACTTGTACCCAGAATCCTCCGCTCTTCCTCCTGACATTGCGTGCTGCTGCTCGGTTACTTGTACCCAGAATCCCCCGCTCTTCCTCCTGACATTGAGAGCTGCTGCTCAGTTACTTGTACCCAGAATCCCCCGCTCTTCCTCCTGACATTGAGAGCTGCTGCTCAGTTACTTGTACCCAGAATCCTCCGCTCTTCTTCCTGACATTGAGCTGCTGCTCTGTTACTTGTACCCAGAATCCTCCGCTCTTCCTCCTGACATTGAGAGCTGCTGCTCAGTTACTTGTACCCAGAATCCCCCGCTCTTCCTCCTGACATTGAGAGCTGCTGCTCGGTTACTTGTACCCAGAATCCTCTGCTCTTCCTCCTGACATTGAGAGCTGCTGCTCAGTTACTTGTACCCAGAATCCTCCGCTCTTCCTCCTGACATTGAGAGCTGCTGCTCAGTTACTTGTACCCAGAATCCTCCGCTCTTCCTCCTGACATTGAGTGCTGCTGCTCAGTTACTTGTACCCAGAATCCTCCGCTCTTCCTCCTGACATTGAGAGCTGCTGCTCAGTTACTTGTACCCAGAATCCTCCGCTCTTCCTCCTGACATTGAGTGCTGCTGCTCAGTTACTTGTACCCAGAATCCCCCGCTCTTCCTCCTGACATTGAGAGCTGCTGCTCAGTTACTTGTACCCAGAATCCTCCGCTCTTCCTCCTGACATTGAGAGCCGCTGCTCGGTTACTTTTACCCAGAATCCCCCGCTCTTCGTCCTGACATTGAGCGCTGCTGCTCGGTTACTTGTACCCAGAATCCTCCGCTCTTCCTCCTGACATTGAGTGCTGCTGCTCGGTTACTTGTACCCAGAATCCTCCGCTCTTCCTTCTGACATTGAGTGCTGCTGCTCAGTTACTTGTACCCAGAATCCCCCGCTCTTCCTCCTGACATTGAGAGCTGCTGCTCAGTTACTTGTACCCAGAATCCTCCGCTCTTCCTCCTGACATTGAGTGCTGCTGCTCAGTTACTTGTACCCAGAATCCCCCGCTCTTCCTCCTGACATTGAGTGCTGCTGCTCGGTTACTTGTACCCAGAATCCTCCGCTCTTCCTCCTGACATTGAGAGCTGCTGCTCGGTTACTTGTACCCAGAATCCTCCGCTCTTCCTCCTGACATTGAGAGCTGCTGCTCGGTTACTTGTACCCAGAATCCTCCGCTCTTCCTCCTGACATTGAGCTGCTGCTCGGTTACTTGTACCCAGAATCCCCCGCTCTTCCTCCTGACATTGAGAGCTGCTGCTCAGTTACTTGTACCCAGAATCCTCCGCTCTTCCTCCTGACATTGAGAGCTGCTGCTCAGTCACTTGTATCCAGAATCCTCCGCTCTTCCTCCTGACATTGAGTGCTGCTGCTCAGTTACTTGTACCCAGAATCCCCCGCTCTTCCTCCTGACATTGAGCGCTGCTGCTCGGTTACTTGTACCCAGAATCCTCCGCTCTTCCTCCTGACATTGAGAGCTGCTGCTCAGTTACTTGTACCCAGAATCCTCCGCTCTTCCTCCTGACATTGAGAGCTGCTGCTCAGTTACTTGTACCCAGAATCCTCCGCTCTTCCTCCTGACATTGAGAGCTGCTGCTCAGTTACTTGTACCCAGAATCCTCCGCTCTTCCTCTTGACATTGAGAGCTGCTGCTCAGTTACTTGTACCCAGAATCCCCCGCTCTTCCTCCTTACATTGAGTACTGCTGCTCGGTTACTTGTACCCAGAATCCCCCGCTCTTCCTCCTTACATTGAGTACTGCTGCTCAGTTACTTGTACCCAGAATCCCCCGCTCTTCCTCCTGACATTGAGTACTGCTGCTCGGTTACTTGTACCCAGAATCCTCCGCTCTTCCTCCTGACATTGAGAGCTGCTGCTCAGTTACTTGTACCCAGAATCCTCCGCTCTTCCTCCTGACATTGAGAGCTGCTGCTCAGTTACTTGTACCCACAATCCTCTGCTCTTCCTCCTGACATTGAGTGCTGCTGCTCAGTTACTTGTACCCAGAATCCTCCGCTCTTCCTCCTGACATTGAGAGCTGCTGCTCGGTTACTTGTACCCAGAATCCCCCGCTCTTCCTCCTGACATTGAGAGCTGCTGCTCAGTTACTTGTACCCAGAATCCCCCGCTCTTCCTCCTGACATTGAGTGCTGCTGCTCAGTTACTTGTACCCAGAATCCTCCGCTCTTCCTCTTGACATTGAGAGCTGCTGCTCAGTTACTTGTACCCAGAATCCCCCGCTCTTCCTCCTTACATTGAGTACTGCTGCTCGGTTACTTGTACCCAGAATCCCCCGCTCTTCCTCCTTACATTGAGTACTGCTGCTCAGTTACTTGTACCCAGAATCCCCCGCTCTTCCTCCTGACATTGAGTACTGCTGCTCGGTTACTTGTACCCAGAATCCTCCGCTCTTCCTCCTGACATTGAGAGCTGCTGCTCAGTTACTTGTACCCAGAATCCTCCGCTCTTCCTCCTGACATTGAGAGCTGCTGCTCAGTTACTTGTACCCACAATCCTCTGCTCTTCCTCCTGACATTGAGTGCTGCTGCTCAGTTACTTGTACCCAGAATCCTCCGCTCTTCCTCCTGACATTGAGAGCTGCTGCTCGGTTACTTGTACCCAGAATCCCCCGCTCTTCCTCCTGACATTGAGAGCTGCTGCTCAGTTACTTGTACCCAGAATCCTCCGCTCTTCCTCCTGACATTGAGCTGCTGCTCAGTTACTTGTACCCAGAATCCTCCGCTCTTCCTCCTGACATTGAGAGCTGCTGCTCAGTTACTTGTACCCAGAATCCCCCGCTCTTCCTCCTGACATTGAGTGCTGCTGCTCAGTTACTTGTACCCAGAATCCTCCGCTCTTCCTCCTGACATTGAGAGCTGCTGCTCGGTTACTTGTACCCAGAATCCTCCGCTCTTCCTCCTGACATTGAGAGCTGCTGCTCGGTTACTTGTACCCAGAATCCTCCGCTCTTCCTCCTGACATTGAGAGCTGCTGCTCAGTTACTTGTACCCAGAATCCTCCGCTCTTCCTCCTGACATTGAGAGCTGCTGCTCAGTTACTTGTACCCAGAATCCTCCGCTCTTCCATTGAGCTGCTGCTCGGTTACTTGTACCCAGAATCCTCCGCTCTTCCTCCTGACATTGAGAGCTGCTGCTCAGTTACTTGTACCCAGAATCCTCCGCTCTTCCTCCTGACATTGAGTGCTGCTGCTCTGTTACTTGTACCCAGAATCCTCCGCTCTTCCTCCTGACATTGAGAGCTGCTGCTCAGTTACTTGTACCCAGAATCCTCCGCTCTTCCTCCTGACATTGAGAGCTGCTGCTCAGTTACTTGTACCCAGAATCCTCCGCTCTTCCTCCTGACATTGAGCTGCTGCTCGGTTACTTGTACCCAGAATCCTCCGCTCTTCCTCCTGACATTGAGAGCTGCTGCTCGGTTACTTGTACCCAGAATCCTCCGCTCTTCCTCCTGACATTGAGTGCTGCTGCTCGGTTACTTGTACCCAGAATCCTCCGCTCTTCCTCCTGACATTGAGTGCTGCTGCTCAGTTACTTGTACCCAGAATCCTCCGCTCTTCCTCCTGACATTGAGAGCTGCTGCTCAGTTACTTGTACCCAGAATCCTCCGCTCTTCCTCCTGACATTGAGTGCTGCTGCTCAGTTACTTGTACCCAGAATCCTCCGCTCTTCCTCCTGACATTGAGTGCTGCTGCTCAGTTACTTGTACCCAGAATCCTCCGCTCTTCCTCCTGACATTGAGAGCTGCTGCTCAGTTACTTGTACCCAGAATCCTCCGCTCTTCCTCCTGACATTGAGAGCTGCTGCTCGGTTACTTGTACCCAGAATCCTCCGCTCTTCCTCCTGACATTGAGTGCTGCTGCTCGGTTACTTGTACCCAGAATCCTCCGCTCTTCCTCCTGACATTGAGTGCTGCTGCTCAGTTACTTGTACCCAGAATCCTCCGCTCTTCCTCCTGACATTGAGAGCTGCTGCTCAGTCACTTGTATCCAGAATCCTCCGCTCTTCCTCCTGACATTGAGCGCTGCTGCTCGGTTACTTGTACCCAGAATCCCCCGCTCTTCCTCCTGACATTGAGCGCTGCTGCTCGGTTACTTGTACCCAGAATCCTCCGCTCTTCCTCCTGACATTGAGAGCTGCTGCTCAGTTACTTGTACCCAGAATCCTCCGCTCTCTCTCCTGACATTGAGAGCTGCTGCTCGGTTACTTGTACCCAGAATCCCCCGCTCTTCCTCCTGACATTGAGAGCTGCTGCTCAGTTACTTGTACCCAGAATCCTCCGCTCTTCCTCCTGACATTGAGAGCTGCTGCTCGGTTACTTGTACCCAGAATCCTCCGCTCTTCCTCCTGACATTGAGTGCTGCTGCTCGGTTACTTGTACCCAGAATCCCCCGCTCTTCCTCCTGACATTGAGAGCTGCTGCTCAGTTACTTGTACCCAGAATCCTCCGCTCTTCCTCTTGACATTGAGAGCTGCTGCTCAGTTACTTGTACCCAGAATCCTCCGCTCTTCCTCCTGACATTGAGAGCTGCTGCTCAGTTACTTGTACCCAGAATCCTCCGCTCTTCCTCCTGACATTGAGAGCTGCTGCTCAGTTACTTGTACCCAGAATCCCCCGCTCTTCCTCCTGACATTGAGAGCTGCTGCTCAGTTACTTGTACCCAGAATCCTCCGCTCTTCCTCCTGACATTGAGAGCTGCTGCTCGGTTACTTGTACCCAGAATCCTCCGCTCTTCCTCCTGACATTGAGAGCTGCTGCTCGGTTACTTGTACCCAGAATCCTCCGCTCTTCCTCCTGACATTGAGCGCTGCTGCTCAGTTACTTGTACCCACAATCCTCTGCTCTTCCTCCTGACATTGAGAGCTGCTGCTCAGTTACTTGTACCCAGAATCCTCCGCTCTTCCTCCTGACATTGAGCGCTGCTGCTCGGTTACTTGTACCCAGAATCCCCCGCTCTTCCTCCTGACATTGAGAGCTGCTGCTCAGTTACTTGTACCCAGAATCCTCCGCTCTTCCTCCTGACATTGAGAGCTGCTGCTCAGTTACTTGTACCCAGAATCCTCCGCTCTTCCTCCTGACATTGAGTGCTGCTGCTCGGTTACTTGTACCCAGAATCCCCCGCTCTTCCTCCTGACATTGAGAGCTGCTGCTCAGTTACTTGTACCCAGAATCCCCCGCTCTTCCTCCTGACATTGAGAGCTGCTGCTCAGTTACTTGTACCCAGAATCCCCCGCTCTTCCTCCTGACATTGAGAGCTGCTGCTCAGTTACTTGTACCCAGAATCCTCCGCTCTTCCTCCTGACATTGAGTGCTGCTGCTCAGTTACTTGTACCCAGAATCCCCCGCTCTTCCTCCTGACATTGAGAGCTGCTGCTCAGTTACTTGTACCCAGAATCCTCCGCTCTTCCTCCTGACATTGAGAGCTGCTGCTCAGTTACTTGTACCCAGAATCCTCCGCTCTTCCTCCTGACATTTAGAGCTGCTGCTCAGTTACTTGTACCCAGAATCCTCCGCTCTTCCCCTTGACATTGAGCGCTGCTGCTCAGTTACTTGTACCCAGAATCCTCCGCTCTTCCCCCTGACATTGAGCTGCTGCTGCTCAGTTACTTGTACCCAGAATCCCCCGCTCTTCCTCCTGACATTGAGAGCTGCTGCTCGGTTACTTGTACCCAGAATCCTCCGCTCTTCCTCCTGACATTGAGAGCTGCTGCTCAGTTACTTGTACCCAGAATCCTCCGCTCTTCCTCCTGACATTGAGTGCTGCTGCTCAGTTACTTGTACCCAGAATCCTCCGCTCTTCCTCCTGACATTGAGAGCTGCTGCTCAGTTACTTGTACCCACAATCCTCTGCTCTTCCTCCTGACATTGAGAGCTGCTGCTCAGTTACTTGTACCCAGAATCCTCCGCTCTTCCTCCTGACATTGAGAGCTGCTGCTCAGTTACTTGTACCCAGAATCCCCCGCTCTTCCTCCTGACATTGAGAGCTGCTGCTCAGTTACTTGTACCCAGAATCCCCCGCTCTTCCTCCTGACATTGAGAGCTGCTGCTCAGTTACTTGTACCCAGAATCCCCCACTCTTCCTCCTGACATTGAGCTGCTGCTGCTCAGTTACTTGTACCCACAATCCTCCGCTCTTCCTCCTGACATTGAGCTGCTGCTGCTCAGTTACTTGTACCCAGAATCCTCCGCTCTTCCTCCTGACATTGAGAGCTGCTGCTCGGTTACTTGTACCCAGAATCCTCCGCTCTTCCTCCTGACATTGAGAGCTGCTGCTCAGTTACTTGTACCCAGAATCCCCCGCTCTTCCTCCTGACATTGAGAGCTGCTGCTCGGTTACTTGTACCCAGAATCCTCCGCTCTTCCTCCTGACATTGAGCTGCTGCTCAGTTACTTGTACCCAGAATCCCCCGCTCTTCCTCCTGACATTGAGAGCTGCTGCTCGGTTACTTGTACCCAGAATCCTCCGCTCTTCCTCCTGACATTGAGAGCTGCTGCTCAGTTACTTGTACCCACAATCCTCTGCTCTTCGTCCTGACATTGAGAGCTGCTGCTCAGTTACTTGTACCCAGAATAATCCGCTCTTCCTCCTGACATTGAGAGCTGCTGCTCAGTTACTTGTACCCAGAATCCTCCGCTCTTCCTCCTGACATTGAGTGCTGCTGCTCAGTTACTTGTACCCAGAATCCTCCGCTCTTCCTCCTGACATTGAGAGCTGCTGCTCGGTTACTTGTACCCAGAATCCTCCGCTCTTCCTCCTGACATTGAGAGCTGCTGCTCAGTTACTTGTACCCAGAATCCTCCGCTCTTCCTCCTGACATTGAGAGCTGCTGCTCAGTTACTTGTACCCAGAATCCCCCGCTCTTCCTCCTGACATTAAGAGCTGCTGCTCGGTTACTTGTACCCAGAATCCTCCGCTCTTCCTCCTGACATTGAGAGCTGCAGCTCAGTTACTTGTACACAGAATCCTCCGCTCTTCCTCCTGACATTGAGAGCTGCTGCTCAGTTACTTGTACCCAGAATCCTCCGCTCTTCCTCCTGACATTGAGAGCTGCTGCTCAGTTACTTGTACCCAGAATCCCCCGCTCTTCCTCCTAACATTGTGAGCTGCTGCTCAGTTACTTGTACCCAGAATCCCCCGCTCTTCCTCCTGACATTGAGAGCTGCTGCTCAGTTACTTGTACCCAGAATCCCCCGCTCTTCCTCCTGACATTGAGAGCTGCTGCTCAGTTACTTGTACCCAGAATCCTCCGCTCTTCCTCCTGACATTGAGAGCTGCTGCTCAGTTACTTGTACCCATAATCCTCCGCTCTCCCTCCTGACATTGAGAGCTGCTGCTCAGTTACTTGTACCCAGAATCCTCCGCTCTTCCTCCTGACATTGAGTGCTGCTGCTCAGTTACTTGTACCCAGAATCCTCCGCTCTTCCTCCTGACATTGAGAGCTGCTGCTCAGTTACTTGTACCCAGAATCCTCCGCTCTTCCTCCTGACATTGAGTGCTGCTGCTCAGTTACTTGTACCCAGAATCCTCCGCTCTTCCTCCTGACATTGAGAGCTGCTGCTCAGTTACTTGTACCCAGAATCCTCCGCTCTTCCTCCTGACATTGAGAGCTGCTGCTCGGTTACTTGTACCCAGAATCCTCCGCTCTTCCTCCTGACATTGAGAGCTGCTGCTCAGTTACTTGTACCCAGAATCCTCCGCTCTTCCTCCTGACATTGAGAGCTGCTGCTCAGTTACTTGTACCCATAATCCTCCGCTCTCCCTCCTGACATTGAGTGCTGCTGCTCGGTTACTTGTACCCAGAATCCTCCGCTCTCCCTCCTGACATTGAGTGCTGCTGCTCAGTTACTTGTACCCAGAATCCCCCGCTCTTCCTCCTGACATTGAGAGCTGCTGCTCAGTTACTTGTACCCAGAATCCTCCGCTCTTCCTCCTGACATTGAGAGCTGCTGCTCGGTTACTTGTACCCAGAATCCCCCGCTCTTCCTCCTGACATTGAGAGCTGCTGCTCAGTTACTTGTACCCAGAATCCTCCGCTCTTCCTCCTGACATTGAGAGCTGCTGCTCAGTTACTTGTACCCATAATCCTCCGCTCTCCCTCCTGACATTGAGTGCTGCTGCTCGGTTACTTGTACCCAGAATCCTCCGCTCTTCCTCCTGACATTGAGAGCTGCTGCTCAGTTACTTGTACCCAGAATCCTCCGCTCTTCCTCCTGACATTGAGAGCTGCTGCTCAGTTACTTGTACCCATAATCCTCCGCTCTCCCTCCTGACATTGAGTGCTGCTGCTCGGTTACTTGTACCCAGAATCCTCCGCTCTCCCTCCTGACATTGAGTGCTGCTGCTCAGTTACTTGTACCCAGAATCCCCCGCTCTTCCTCCTGACATTGAGAGCTGCTGCTCAGTAACTTGTACCCAGAATCCCCCGCTCTTCCTCCTGACATTGAGAGCTGCTGCTCAGTTACTTGTACCCAGAATCCTCCACTCTTCTTCCTGACATTGAGAGCTGCTGCTCAGTTACTTATACCCAGAATCCTCCGCTCTTCCTCCTGACATTGAGAGCTGCTGCTCAGTTACTTCTACCCAGAATCCTCCGCTCTTCCACCTGACATTGAGAGCTGCTGCTCAGTTACTTGTACCCAGAATCCCCCGCTCTTCCTCCTGACATTGAGAGCTGCTGCTCAGTTACTTGTACCCAGAATCCCCCGCTCTTCCTCCTGACATTGAGAGCTGCTGCTCGGTTACTTGTACCCAGAATCCTCCGCTCTTCCTCCTGACATTGAGAGCTGCTGCTCGGTTACTTGTACCCAGAATCCTCCGCTCTTCCTCCTGACATTGAGTGCTGCTGCTCAGTTACTTGTACCCAGAATCCTCCGCTCTTCCTCCTGACATTGAGAGCTGCTGCTCGGTTACTTGTACCCAGAATCCTCCGCTCTTCCTCCTGACATTGAGAGCTGCTGCTCGGTTACTTGTACCCAGAATCCTCCGCTCTTCCTCCTGACATTGAGAGCTGCTGCTCAGTTACTTGTACCCAGAATCCCCCGCTCTTCCTCCTGACATTGAGAGCTGCTGCTCAGTTACTTGTACCCAGAATCCTCCGCTCTTCCTCCTGACATTGAGAGCTGCTGCTCAGTTACTTGTACCCAGAATCCTCCGCTCTTCCTCCTGACATTGAGAGCTGCTGCTCAGTTACTTGTACCCAGAATCCCCCGCTCTTCCTCCTGACATTGAGTGCTGCTGCTCAGTTACTTGTACCCAGAATCCCCCGCTCTTCCTCCTGACATTGAGAGCTGCTGCTCGGTTACTTGTACCCAGAATCCTCCGCTCTTCCTCGTGACATTGAGAGCTGCTGCTCGGTTACTTGTACCCAGAATCCTCCGCTCTTCCTCCTGACATTGAGCTGCTGCTCAGTTACTTGTACCCAGAATCCTCCGCTCTTCCTCCTGACATTGAGAGCTGCTGCTCAGTTACTTGTACCCAGAATCCCCCGCTCTTCCTCCTGACATTGAGAGCTGCTGCTCAGTTACTTGTACCCAGAATCCCCCGCTCTTCCTCCTGACATTGAGTGCTGCTGCTCAGTTATTTGTACCCAGAATCCTCCGCTCTTCCTCCTGACATTGAGAGCTGCTGCTCAGTTTCTTGTACCCAGAATCCTCCGCTCTTCCTCCTGACATTGAGAGCTGCTGCTCAGTTACTTGTACCCAGAATCCCCCGCTCTTCTTCCTGACATTGAGAGCTGCTGCTCAGTTACTTGTACCCAGAATCCCCCGCTCTTCCTCCTGACATTGAGAGCTGCTGCTCGGTTACTTGTACCCAGAATCCTCCGCTCTTCCTCCTGACATTGAAAGCTGCTGCTCGGTTACTTGTACCCAGAATCCTCCGCTCTTCCTCCTGACATTGAGTGCTGCTGCTCAGTTACTTGTACCCAGAATCCTCCGCTCTTCCTCCTGACATTGAATGCTGCTGCTCGGTTACTTGTACCCAGAATCCCCCGCTCTGCCTCCTGACATTGAGAGCTGCTGCTCAGTTACTTGTACCCAGAATCCTCCGCTCTTCTTCCTGACATTGAGAGCTGCTGCTCGGTTACTTGTACCCAGAATCCTCCGCTCTTCCTCCTGACATTGAGAGCTGCTGCTCAGTTACTTGTACCCAGAATCCCCCGCTCTTCCTCCTGACATTGAGAGCTGCTGCTCAGTTACTTGTACCCAGAATCCCCCGCTCTTCTTCCTGACATTGAGAGCTGCTGCTCAGTTACTTGTACCCAGAATCCCCCGCTCTTCCTCCTGACATTGAGAGCTGCTGCTCGGTTACTTGTACCCAGAATCCTCCGCTCTTCCTCCTGACATTGAGAGCTGCTGCTCAGTTACTTGTACCCAGAATCCCCCGCTCTTCCTCCTGACATTGAGAGCTGCTGCTCAGTTACTTGTACCCAGAATCCCCCGCTCTTCCTCCTGACATTGAGTGCTGCTGCTCGGTTACTTGTACCCAGAATCCTCCGCTCTTCCTCCTGACATTGAGAGCTGCTGCTCAGTTACTTGTACCCAGAATCCCCCGCTCTTCCTCCTGACATTGAGTGCTGCTGCTCGGTTACTTGTACCCAGAATCCCCCGCTCTTCCTCCTGACATTGAGAGCTGCTGCTCGGTTACTTGTACCCAGAATCCTCCGCTCTTCCTCCTGACATTGAGCGCTGCTGCTCAGTTACTTGTACCCAGAATCCTCCGCTCTTCCTCCTGACATTGAGTGCTGCTGCTCAGTTTCTTGTACCCAGAATCCTCCGCTCTTCCTCCTGACATTGAGAGCTGCTGCTCAGTTACTTGTACCCAGAATCCTCCGCTCTTCCTCCTGACATTGAGAGCTGCTGCTCAGTTACTTGTACCCAGAATCCTCCGCTCTTCCTCCTGACATTGAGAGCTGCTGCTCAGTTACTTGTACCCAGAATCCTCCGCTCTTCCTCCTGACATTGAGAGCTGCTGCTCAGTTACTTGTACCCAGAATCCTCCGCTCTTCCTCCTGACATTGAGAGCTGCTGCTCAGTTACTTGTACCCATAATCCTCCGCTCTCCCTCCTGACATTGAGTGCTGCTGCTCGGTTACTTGTACCCAGAATCCTCCGCTCTTCCTCCTGACATTGAGAGCTGCTGCTCAGTTACTTGTACCCAGAATCCTCCGCTCTTCCTCCTGACATTGAGAGCTGCTGCTCAGTTACTTGTACCCATAATCCTCCGCTCTCCCTCCTGACATTGAGTGCTGCTGCTCGGTTACTTGTACCCAGAATCCTCCGCTCTCCCTCCTGACATTGAGTGCTGCTGCTCAGTTACTTGTACCCAGAATCCCCCGCTCTTCCTCCTGACATTGAGAGCTGCTGCTCAGTTACTTGTACCCAGAATCCCCCGCTCTTCCTCCTGACATTGAGAGCTGCTGCTCAGTTACTTGTACCCAGAATCCTCCACTCTTCTTCCTGACATTGAGAGCTGCTGCTCAGTTACTTATACCCAGAATCCTCCGCTCTTCCTCCTGACATTGAGAGCTGCTGCTCAGTTACTTCTACCCAGAATCCTCCGCTCTTCCACCTGACATTGAGAGCTGCTGCTCAGTTACTTGTACCCAGAATCCCCCGCTCTTCCTCCTGACATTGAGAGCTGCTGCTCAGTTACTTGTACCCAGAATCCCCCGCTCTTCCTCCTGACATTGAGAGCTGCTGCTCGGTTACTTGTACCCAGAATCCTCCGCTCTTCCTCCTGACATTGAGAGCTGCTGCTCGGTTACTTGTACCCAGAATCCTCCGCTCTTCCTCCTGACATTGAGTGCTGCTGCTCAGTTACTTGTACCCAGAATCCTCCGCTCTTCCTCCTGACATTGAGAGCTGCTGCTCGGTTACTTGTACCCAGAATCCTCCGCTCTTCCTCCTGACATTGAGAGCTGCTGCTCGGTTACTTGTACCCAGAATCCTCCGCTCTTCCTCCTGACATTGAGAGCTGCTGCTCAGTTACTTGTACCCAGAATCCCCCGCTCTTCCTCCTGACATTGAGAGCTGCTGCTCAGTTACTTGTACCCAGAATGCCCCGCTCTTCCTCCTGACATTGAGAGCTGCTGCTCAGTTACTTGTACCCAGAATCCCCCGCTCTTCCTCCTGACATTGAGTGCTGCTGCTCAGTTACTTGTACCCAGAATCCCCCGCTCTTCCTCCTGACATTGAGAGCTGCTGCTCGGTTACTTGTACCCAGAATCCTCCGCTCTTCCTCGTGACATTGAGAGCTGCTGCTCGGTTACTTGTACCCAGAATCCTCCGCTCTTCCTCCTGACATTGAGCTGCTGCTCAGTTACTTGTACCCAGAATCCTCCGCTCTTCCTCCTGACATTGAGAGCTGCTGCTCAGTTACTTGTACCCAGAATCCCCCGCTCTTCCTCCTGACATTGAGAGCTGCTGCTCAGTTACTTGTACCCAGAATCCCCCGCTCTTCCTCCTGACATTGAGTGCTGCTGCTCAGTTATTTGTACCCAGAATCCTCCGCTCTTCCTCCTGACATTGAGAGCTGCTGCTCAGTTTCTTGTACCCAGAATCCTCCGCTCTTCCTCCTGACATTGAGAGCTGCTGCTCAGTTACTTGTACCCAGAATCCCCCGCTCTTCTTCCTGACATTGAGAGCTGCTGCTCAGTTACTTGTACCCAGAATCCCCCGCTCTTCCTCCTGACATTGAGAGCTGCTGCTCGGTTACTTGTACCCAGAATCCTCCGCTCTTCCTCCTGACATTGAAAGCTGCTGCTCGGTTACTTGTACCCAGAATCCTCCGCTCTTCCTCCTGACATTGAGTGCTGCTGCTCAGTTACTTGTACCCAGAATCCTCCGCTCTTCCTCCTGACTTTGAGAGCTGCTGCTCGGTTACTTGTACCCAGAATCCCCCGCTCTGCCTCCTGACATTGAGAGCTGCTGCTCAGTTACTTGTACCCAGAATCCTCCGCTCTTCTTCCTGACATTGAGAGCTGCTGCTCGGTTACTTGTACCCAGAATCCTCCGCTCTTCCTCCTGACATTGAGAGCTGCTGCTCAGTTACTTGTACCCAGAATCCCCCGCTCTTCCTCCTGACATTGAGAGCTGCTGCTCAGTTACTTGTACCCAGAATCCCCCGCTCTTCTTCCTGACATTGAGAGCTGCTGCTCAGTTACTTGTACCCAGAATCCCCCGCTCTTCCTCCTGACATTGAGAGCTGCTGCTCGGTTACTTGTACCCAGAATCCTCCGCTCTTCCTCCTGACATTGAGAGCTGCTGCTCAGTTACTTGTACCCAGAATCCCCCGCTCTTCCTCCTGACATTGAGAGCTGCTGCTCAGTTACTTGTACCCAGAATCCCCCGCTCTTCCTCCTGACATTGAGTGCTGCTGCTCGGTTACTTGTACCCAGAATCCTCCGCTCTTCCTCCTGACATTGAGAGCTGCTGCTCAGTTACTTGTACCCAGAATCCCCCGCTCTTCCTCCTGACATTGAGTGCTGCTGCTCGGTTACTTGTACCCAGAATCCCCCGCTCTTCCTCCTGACATTGAGAGCTGCTGCTCGGTTACTTGTACCCAGAATCCTCCGCTCTTCCTCCTGACATTGAGCGCTGCTGCTCAGTTACTTGTACCCAGAATCCTCCGCTCTTCCTCCTGACATTGAGTGCTGCTGCTCAGTTTCTTGTACCCAGAATCCTCCGCTCTTCCTCCTGACATTGAGAGCTGCTGCTCAGTTACTTGTACCCAGAATCCTCCGCTCTTCCTCCTGACATTGAGAGCTGCTGCTCAGTTACTTGTACCCAGAATCCTCCGCTCTTCCTCCTGACATTGAGAGCTGCTGCTCAGTTACTTGTACCCAGAATCCTCCGCTCTTCCTCCTGACATTGAGAGCTGCTGCTCAGTTACTTGTACCCAGAATCCTCCGCTCTTCCTCCTGACATTGAGAGCTGCTGCTCGGTTACTTGTACCCAGAATCCCCCGCTCTTCCTTGTTAAAAAATATACTCTTAAATATATTTTTCTTCAAATACGTAAAAGCGCGTGAAAGAAAGGACTTCAAAAATGTAAAAAATAAATGTATTTTATCTAATTAAAAATGGTTGCCAGGGTTCAGTTACAGAAAGGAAAAAATAATATACTTTGTTAGCTTACGCAAAGAGTTCATTTAGTCCATATTGATCAATGGGAAGTCTTCATCCATCTCTATTTGGGTTCTGAATGGCAAAGCAGGGGGTGTCATCCCTTAGGCCGGACAGCGTGTCTTCATCTTGCAGCACTGGAGTCTTCTGACTGCAGGCAATGTGGAGGAGCGAGCGAGTAGCCCCCTCCATCGTGTGTTATATACCAACTGTTCAGTCCATTTAAGGTATTTTAGTTGAATATAGTTCTATATGACATAACCTTCCAGAAGCTTCTCAAGTATACTCAATATAGATATTTTAATACTTATTCCTTATAAAAACTTAATTAATAAACTATGCCCTCCAACATAAACAGAACTGTGAACTTATATGTCCTTCTATAAAATATTTGATAACTAGATGTATTAATTTTAATGTTTTTACAAACCCCCCTTGAAGCGGGTGGAGTAACCCCGAAAATTAATTAATACATCATTAAAATAACAAATCTTCTTTCCTTATTTGGCGATAACGGATTAATATCAATAATAATGATGAATAATAATTAATTTGCATTATTCATGTTGTAAGTTCAATAATATAATAATGTTGATTCCTGTTATGATAGGCCGTGACTGATCAATCATATAAAAATATATAACTATACTTCACTAGACCTAAAAAGAAATGCAAAAAAACAAATCCGGTCACCATATGATGTCCTCTGAGTTGATGTCTTCTTATCTCCGATGTAATCCAGCATAAACACAGTCTCTTAGAAATAAATCCTTTGATAAAAAATGAATGGTTACCAATTTAATACAGTCCCGTATTGCGTTTATCATGGTTAGATCAAGTCCATAAACTTTATTCTTTATTACAAAGTCCACAGCCAATGTTGATAAACCACAGTTCATGAGTGTAGAAGAATAGCAGAAGTCTTTGATGTCTGTGCAGTGTAATTTACATTAGTCACCTTTATCCTCCATGCTGCCTGTTGTCAAATCCTGGAACAGATGTTAAGACGTTCTTGGTCAGCACGACAGGGGTTAACTTTAACACGTCATTGTTCTTCTTAGTATCTGTAGGGAGGTCTTAATGCACAGACCATGTGTCATTGTCCATCCTTGAACCATAGGAGCACTGTGTTTCTGAGGTGCTAACACGGTAAGTGTATTTTGTATGTTACACAGTCTTATTTGAGACGTTACCTTTTGGACCTTTTTGCAGAATCTCTTTTATCTTTAGGAAAATTATAAAGTCTTTTTATCTTCTGTAATCTTGATTGAAGACTTCATTCCCTAATCTAAATACCAAATATGGCAATAACTATCACTAATAAATGTCACAGCGTATCATAACTCTAATACTATAATACCATGTCATTATTATTATCGTAGAAGTATTAATATAATTGATACTCAGAATGATAAAATACTGCATAATGGTATAGACAATAGTATTCTCTTGTAATGACCTTTTTTGTCATTGGTGCATTACCCTTCCAAACCCATAGGTGGCAATGTGTTGAATGTAACCAAAATATAATATAAAATATGAAATAATGTAATGTGTACCTATAACGTGTATCATATTATAAATATGAAAGGCAACAATGTGGCTTATTTAGTTAGATCACTTGTAAAATTATAAACCAAAGCAAATAACCTTTTAGAAAAGACTGGATGATTCCATCAAAACACAATAATACCCATTATAAATTATTATTGATTAAAAATATAATATATATTATTTGTAAATATAGGAAGGTAAACCTAGATGTACCTCAATCTTCCATCTTTATTACTCTAATTTAATTTATTTGATTTGTCTATTATTTATTAAATAACCTATTATAAGAAAATGTGTAACTATAAGTAATATTTCATCCTTATTGTGTTAACATACTAATATAAAAATAATGTATTACTAAAAAGTAAACAATTGTATATATTGATGAAGGAAGTATCTTTTCTTCCAAAAAATGGAACTTTTCCCTTTTAATATCATTCATATTTAATAAAGTAATATTCTTATATTAGATATTACTGAACTAAATATTGAAGTGTTTTCTCAATTGAGATATTTAAAATCTGAAGGAAAAATAAAAATTGTAGAATTTAAGATTTTGATTAAAAATGTGAATATTAAATAATAATTAATATAAAAAATAGGAATAAAAGGAAAAATGAAAATCGGAATAAAAATAAAAATTGAAATAAAAATAAGGCCTTCTATGTATATAACACCTATGTCTTTAATAATACATAACCTTAATGTTACCAGTATCTTATAGGATTACCATACCTATCATATCAGTAACCTATAAAAATAATTAAGTCATGTAACCTTGCAAATAATACACTTCTCTTAGTATATAAATGCATTATGATATACTTCAAATATATCTTTTTTTTCCCCAATTCTTCCTTTGTACTTAAAATATTAATTATTAAAGTATCCTGTAAACACATATATTTATCAAATATAAATGTGTAATTGAGTCCAAACCTCTCCCTTTCAATATCATGAAATATGATATTATAAAAATTAATATGTTTAGATTAAATTAAATTAAAATGTGTTGTATATCTTCAAGACCATATTATAAATATCACTTCCATATTTGAAAAGAAAAATGATTACCAATCTATGTATCAGTAAAAGAAGTGACTAACACAAAAGATCCTAACATCTCTATATTAAAGAAATATGTCTAAGAATAATATATACCCGGTATTAATTCCTTCATTTATACTTATGTACTATAACCTATTTATTCTATTAGTATACATACATATATTATAACCTCAAAGTTAAAACAAAAATTCCTTTTTTTTTTCCTGGATCCAAGTACTCAACATTGACATTAGCAGCTGCTCAAACAATCAATCATTCATAGACACATCTATGCACACAAGACTGTCATGGTTCTTTAACATATACTTCTACATAGAAACATGGACAGACACATATCCCTTTTTTTTCCAATTATTCTATGCGCATTTCAAAAATTATGTTACTAATTTGAAGTACTTCTTGAAAAATACAAATTCCAATGTATTACATACTGTACCTTTGACCATGGAACAAACATTTATTATTAGCTTTAGTACCAAGTCACATGCTCTGGTTACGTGCAAAGAACACCATTCCAAAACAGCAAGCAGTTTTACTACACTCCAAAGCTCAAATTACATTTCTAATAACTCTAAAGAAGATATATATATATTCATAAAAGAAACGTTAAAGTAATAGTTCTCTGACAATTGGTACCTGAGAAAATAATAATTATTATTAATCATGCTTTCGCGATTAACCTTACACAATAAAATATATGTTACCTGATTGAGGACAAGAACAAATGTATAAATAAAAAGTTAATACTTCATCAATCTGCTTTACTGATAAATTCTGAGGGAAATAAAAGAATAAAATTATTATCATATTTATGATAAAAATGAAACACTTAAAATCCGTTACTTTCTCTTATTATTTTATTTTAAATATTATTATTCATATACAGAGATCAAATTATTAATTTATAACATAACTATCATTTTACTAAATGAAAATATGACCTTGATTTACTATCACTACCTTTAATATATATATATATATACATATATATATATATATATATATATATATATATGCATAGATTCACTGTATATGAATAAACATATTTATCAAACAATAAAATTAATTTACCCAGAAATGCACTTTATTTAGCTGAAGACCAAACCTAAATTTTTCTTCAAAGATTCGGTTTATTAGATTCATTTTAAACTTATAGGAATCTCTGAACTTATGTAATTCAAGGTTTTCTCTTACATGAGAGAGAATGTCTCCCAGCTGTCGCTGGCTGTCAAATTCTAGCCCAGGGAGAGGATCTCCACAAGACACCTGTTTCTGTTTTTCAAAGCTTTTACTCATCATTTGTCTGGGATCATCAATCCCAGTGACCGATCCCTTCACTGGAGACAAGGGTTTTTCCTGTGGAAAAGGATTTTTAGATGATAAAAATTGGGATGGATTGTATGGTTTGTAACACGTATGCAATCTCCTACGAATTTCATATACCCTGTCACAGAAATATCTGGATCTGGGAGACACTGTTGGTTTTTCAGAATTAATTAATTTCTGTTTTGATTGACTTTGGCGACTTCTAACAAAATCGATAAATGTCGTACATTCGAATAGGGACTTTTTATTTAATGCCACCGCACAGGCGGCATTGTCAAGGAAATTAAATTTCTTGATGAATAAACGTATCATTCCATCCAATCTGACATTTGGAATGACCGCCCTATACAAACGTTCAAAAACGGACATAAATGAGAACGTACTCTCATTCTGTTCAATTTGTAATTCCTTCAACATCTCATAGTTTGGATCAGATTCATTCCTTGCACAGAAGATGAGATTTTTCAGCCTTATGATATCGTTATCATTTGAACAATCAAATGTCTCATTGTCAGAAGACTTTTTTAATGCCAATTGTCTAAAGAAATGCTGAGGTATCCACATACGGAATAACTGATTCGTCTCACTATTGGTTAAGTTTAACTTCTCAATGGAACTTTCAAATATCTCTGAATTTCTGCAAACATGTATTTTAGGATTATATGCGGGAATTAATTTGCATATGTCCAATACATTTTTTCTAAGTTTAATCCCTAACTTAGCCTGTTCTATTTTTAGAAACTGATCGTCGCCATTTTCTCTCTGCACGTGTCCTTTCTGCACGTGTCCCACTCTGGCTCCTCCCCCTTCTGGCTTCTCTACGTCATTTCCTGCTTCTTTCTCAGTATGTTGAAAGGCACCTTGATTAGGTAGCACGTGTCTGCCGCCATTATCAAAATCTGATTTATCATTTGCAACATTACAGTCAGAATTCACAATATCACTGACTGACATTCCAAGTTCTAAGCAGTCTTTGGATTTCTCTGCCACTGACTTTCCTGACAATTCAGGTTGTCTATTTCCACCATTTTTACATTTTTCTACGATTAACTTGTGAAAATCATAGACTAAATGACAGACATTTCTGATTTTCTGTTTCTCTCTATTAAAAGACCTTGCACATTCTATACGTGAATTCTCAAGTTCACACTCCCCATAAAAGCGTAACCAAATCTCCTTCACATTAGAAATATCTGAATAAGTGAACTGAAGTTTACTTTGCTTAACATATGAAGAGATAAAATCCATTTTCTTACCTGAAATGATCAGATGATCTGATGGATGATCCTCTAAGACTTGGTTCACCTTGCTCAGCACGTCCAATACTTCTTATGGACTGACTTTATCTTTCTTGCTCAAAAAATACGTCAAAAGTTAACTTCTGTGGCTTTGTAAAGTCTTTAAAGTTCATTTAAAAAAAACCATTCATGCAACTTGACTTATACGTATTTCCTAGGTTCTGCGTGATTTTTATAAATTATCGATTCCTGATCCTTTGCAGGAGATACTTGAGACTCCCCCCTTATGCAAAGTGAAGGAACAACAAAAAATGTAAAAAAACCACGAATAGCTGGCTCACCAAATGTTAAAAAATATACTCTTAAATATATTTTTCTTCAAATACGTAAAAGCGCGTGAAAGAAAGGACTTCAAAAATGTAAAAAATAAATGTATTTTATCTAATTAAAAATGGTTGCCAGGGTTCAGTTACAGAAAGGAAAAAATAATATACTTTGTTAGCTTACGCAAAGAGTTCATTTAGTCCATATTGATCAATGGGAAGTCTTCATCCATCTCTATTTGGGTTCTGAATGGCAAAGCAGGGGGTGTCATCCCTTAGGCCGGACAGCGTGTCTTCATCTTGCAGCACTGGAGTCTTCTGACTGCAGGCAATGTGGAGGAGCGAGCGAGTAGCCCCCTCCATCGTGTGTTATATACCAACTGTTCAGTCCATTTAAGGTATTTTAGTTGAATATAGTTCTATATGACATAACCTTCCAGAAGCTTCTCAAGTATACTCAATATAGATATTTTAATACTTATTCCTTATAAAAACTTAATTAATAAACTATGCCCTCCAACATAAACAGAACTGTGAACTTATATGTCCTTCTATAAAATATTTGATAACTAGATGTATTAATTTTAATGTTTTTACAAACCCCCCTTGAAGCGGGTGGAGTAACCCCGAAAATTAATTAATACATCATTAAAATAACAAATCTTCTTTCCTTATTTGGCGATAACGGATTAATATCAATAATAATGATGAATAATAATTAATTTGCATTATTCATGTTGTAAGTTCAATAATATAATAATGTTGATTCCTGTTATGATAGGCCGTGACTGATCAATCATATAAAAATATATAACTATACTTCACTAGACCTAAAAAGAAATGCAAAAAAACAAATCCGGTCACCATATGATGTCCTCTGAGTTGATGTCTTCTTATCTCCGATGTAATCCAGCATAAACACAGTCTCTTAGAAATAAATCCTTTGATAAAAAATGAATGGTTACCAATTTAATACAGTCCCGTATTGCGTTTATCATGGTTAGATCAAGTCCATAAACTTTATTCTTTATTACAAAGTCCACAGCCAATGTTGATAAACCACAGTTCATGAGTGTAGAAGAATAGCAGAAGTCTTTGATGTCTGTGCAGTGTAATTTACATTAGTCACCTTTATCCTCCATGCTGCCTGTTGTCAAATCCTGGAACAGATGTTAAGACGTTCTTGGTCAGCACGACAGGGGTTAACTTTAACACGTCATTGTTCTTCTTAGTATCTGTAGGGAGGTCTTAATGCACAGACCATGTGTCATTGTCCATCCTTGAACCATAGGAGCACTGTGTTTCTGAGGTGCTAACACGGTAAGTGTATTTTGTATGTTACACAGTCTTATTTGAGACGTTACCTTTTGGACCTTTTTGCAGAATCTCTTTTATCTTTAGGAAAATTATAAAGTCTTTTTATCTTCTGTAATCTTGATTGAAGACTTCATTCCCTAATCTAAATACCAAATATGGCAATAACTATCACTAATAAATGTCACAGCGTATCATAACTCTAATACTATAATACCATGTCATTATTATTATCGTAGAAGTATTAATATAATTGATACTCAGAATGATAAAATACTGCATAATGGTATAGACAATAGTATTCTCTTGTAATGACCTTTTTTGTCATTGGTGCATTACCCTTCCAAACCCATAGGTGGCAATGTGTTGAATGTAACCAAAATATAATATAAAATATGAAATAATGTAATGTGTACCTATAACGTGTATCATATTATAAATATGAAAGGCAACAATGTGGCTTATTTAGTTAGATCACTTGTAAAATTATAAACCAAAGCAAATAACCTTTTAGAAAAGACTGGATGATTCCATCAAAACACAATAATACCCATTATAAATTATTATTGATTAAAAATATAATATATATTATTTGTAAATATAGGAAGGTAAACCTAGATGTACCTCAATCTTCCATCTTTATTACTCTAATTTAATTTATTTGATTTGTCTATTATTTATTAAATAACCTATTATAAGAAAATGTGTAACTATAAGTAATATTTCATCCTTATTGTGTTAACATACTAATATAAAAATAATGTATTACTAAAAAGTAAACAATTGTATATATTGATGAAGGAAGTATCTTTTCTTCCAAAAAATGGAACTTTTCCCTTTTAATATCATTCATATTTAATAAAGTAATATTCTTATATTAGATATTACTGAACTAAATATTGAAGTGTTTTCTCAATTGAGATATTTAAAATCTGAAGGAAAAATAAAAATTGTAGAATTTAAGATTTTGATTAAAAATGTGAATATTAAATAATAATTAATATAAAAAATAGGAATAAAAGGAAAAATGAAAATCGGAATAAAAATAAAAATTGAAATAAAAATAAGGCCTTCTATGTATATAACACCTATGTCTTTAATAATACATAACCTTAATGTTACCAGTATCTTATAGGATTACCATACCTATCATATCAGTAACCTATAAAAATAATTAAGTCATGTAACCTTGCAAATAATACACTTCTCTTAGTATATAAATGCATTATGATATACTTCAAATATATCTTTTTTTTCCCCAATTCTTCCTTTGTACTTAAAATATTAATTATTAAAGTATCCTGTAAACACATATATTTATCAAATATAAATGTGTAATTGAGTCCAAACCTCTCCCTTTCAATATCATGAAATATGATATTATAAAAATTAATATGTTTAGATTAAATTAAATTAAAATGTGTTGTATATCTTCAAGACCATATTATAAATATCACTTCCATATTTGAAAAGAAAAATGATTACCAATCTATGTATCAGTAAAAGAAGTGACTAACACAAAAGATCCTAACATCTCTATATTAAAGAAATATGTCTAAGAATAATATATACCCGGTATTAATTCCTTCATTTATACTTATGTACTATAACCTATTTATTCTATTAGTATACATACATATATTATAACCTCAAAGTTAAAACAAAAATTCCTTTTTTTTTTCCTGGATCCAAGTACTCAACATTGACATTAGCAGCTGCTCAAACAATCAATCATTCATAGACACATCTATGCACACAAGACTGTCATGGTTCTTTAACATATACTTCTACATAGAAACATGGACAGACACATATCCCTTTTTTTTCCAATTATTCTATGCGCATTTCAAAAATTATGTTACTAATTTGAAGTACTTCTTGAAAAATACAAATTCCAATGTATTACATACTGTACCTTTGACCATGGAACAAACATTTATTATTAGCTTTAGTACCAAGTCACATGCTCTGGTTACGTGCAAAGAACACCATTCCAAAACAGCAAGCAGTTTTACTACACTCCAAAGCTCAAATTACATTTCTAATAACTCTAAAGAAGATATATATATATTCATAAAAGAAACGTTAAAGTAATAGTTCTCTGACAATTGGTACCTGAGAAAATAATAATTATTATTAATCATGCTTTCGCGATTAACCTTACACAATAAAATATATGTTACCTGATTGAGGACAAGAACAAATGTATAAATAAAAAGTTAATACTTCATCAATCTGCTTTACTGATAAATTCTGAGGGAAATAAAAGAATAAAATTATTATCATATTTATGATAAAAATGAAACACTTAAAATCCGTTACTTTCTCTTATTATTTTATTTTAAATATTATTATTCATATACAGAGATCAAATTATTAATTTATAACATAACTATCATTTTACTAAATGAAAATATGACCTTGATTTACTATCACTACCTTTAATATATATATATATATACATATATATATATATATATATATATATATATATATATATATATGCATAGATTCACTGTATATGAATAAACATATTTATCAAACAATAAAATTAATTTACCCAGAAATGCACTTTATTTAGCTGAAGACCAAACCTAAATTTTTCTTCAAAGATTCGGTTTATTAGATTCATTTTAAACTTATAGGAATCTCTGAACTTATGTAATTCAAGGTTTTCTCTTACATGAGAGAGAATGTCTCCCAGCTGTCGCTGGCTGTCAAATTCTAGCCCAGGGAGAGGATCTCCACAAGACACCTGTTTCTGTTTTTCAAAGCTTTTACTCATCATTTGTCTGGGATCATCAATCCCAGTGACCGATCCCTTCACTGGAGACAAGGGTTTTTCCTGTGGAAAAGGATTTTTAGATGATAAAAATTGGGATGGATTGTATGGTTTGTAACACGTATGCAATCTCCTACGAATTTCATATACCCTGTCACAGAAATATCTGGATCTGGGAGACACTGTTGGTTTTTCAGAATTAATTAATTTCTGTTTTGATTGACTTTGGCGACTTCTAACAAAATCGATAAATGTCGTACATTCGAATAGGGACTTTTTATTTAATGCCACCGCACAGGCGGCATTGTCAAGGAAATTAAATTTCTTGATGAATAAACGTATCATTCCATCCAATCTGACATTTGGAATGACCGCCCTATACAAACGTTCAAAAACGGACATAAATGAGAACGTACTCTCATTCTGTTCAATTTGTAATTCCTTCAACATCTCATAGTTTGGATCAGATTCATTCCTTGCACAGAAGATGAGATTTTTCAGCCTTATGATATCGTTATCATTTGAACAATCAAATGTCTCATTGTCAGAAGACTTTTTTAATGCCAATTGTCTAAAGAAATGCTGAGGTATCCACATACGGAATAACTGATTCGTCTCACTATTGGTTAAATTTAACTTCTCAATGGAACTTTCAAATATCTCTGAATTTCTGCAAACATGTATTTTAGGATTATATGCGGGAATTAATTTGCATATGTCCAATACATTTTTTCTAAGTTTAATCCCTAACTTAGCCTGTTCTATTTTTAGAAACTGATCGTCGCCATTTTCTCTCTGCACGTGTCCTTTCTGCACGTGTCCCACTCTGGCTCCTCCCCCTTCTGGCTTCTCTACGTCATTTCCTGCTTCTTTCTCAGTATGTTGAAAGGCACCTTGATTAGGTAGCACGTGTCTGCCGCCATTATCAAAATCTGATTTATCATTTGCAACATTACAGTCAGAATTCACAATATCACTGACTGACATTCCAAGTTCTAAGCAGTCTTTGGATTTCTCTGCCACTGACTTTCCTGACAATTCAGGTTGTCTATTTCCACCATTTTTACATTTTTCTACGATTAACTTGTGAAAATCATAGACTAAATGACAGACATTTCTGATTTTCTGTTTCTCTCTATTAAAAGACCTTGCACATTCTATACGTGAATTCTCAAGTTCACACTCCCCATAAAAGCGTAACCAAATCTCCTTCACATTAGAAATATCTGAATAAGTGAACTGAAGTTTACTTTGCTTAACATATGAAGAGATAAAATCCATTTTCTTACCTGAAATGATCAGATGATCTGATGGATGATCCTCTAAGACTTGGTTCACCTTGCTCAGCACGTCCAATACTTCTTATGGACTGACTTTATCTTTCTTGCTCAAAAAATACGTCAAAAGTTAACTTCTGTGGCTTTGTAAAGTCTTTAAAGTTCATTTAAAAAAAACCATTCATGCAACTTGACTTATACGTATTTCCTAGGTTCTGCGTGATTTTTATAAATTATCGATTCCTGATCCTTTGCAGGAGATACTTGAGACTCCCCCCTTATGCAAAGTGAAGGAACAACAAAAAATGTAAAAAAACCACGAATAGCTGGCTCACCAAATGTTAAAAAATATACTCTTAAATATATTTTTCTTCAAATACGTAAAAGCGCGTGAAAGAAAGGACTTCAAAAATGTAAAAAATAAATGTATTTTATCTAATTAAAAATGGTTGCCAGGGTTCAGTTACAGAAAGGAAAAACAATATACTTTGTTAGCTTATGGAAAAAAGAGTTCATTTAGTCCATACTGATCAATGGGAAATCTTTACCCATCTCTCTTTGGTTCCTTAATGGCAAAGCAGGGGATGTCATCTCTTAGGTAGGACAGCGTGTCTTCATCTTTGCAGCACTGGAGTCTTCTGACAGCAGGCAATGTGGAGGAGCGAGCGAGTAGCCCCCTCCATCGTGTATTATATACCAGCTGTTCAGTCCATATAGGGTGTTTAGTTGAATATAGTTCCATATTACGTAACCTTCTGGAAGCTTCGGGAAGGATTTATATATATATCCTTCCATGTCATAGCTTAAGTATACTCAATATAGATATTTTAATACTTATTCCTTATAAAAACTTAATTAATAAACTATGCCCTCCAACATAAACAGAACTGTGAACTTATATGTCTTTCTATAAAATATTTGATAACTAGATGTATTAATTTTAATGTTTTTACAGTCCCCCCCCCACTGCTCCCAGTACAGATCCCTGCGGCCCCCACTGCTCCCAGTACAGATCCCTGCGGCCCCCACTGCTCCCAGTACAGATCCCTGCGGCCCCCACTGCTCCCAGTACAGATCCCTGCGGCCCCCACTGCTCCCAGTACAGATACTTGCGGCCTCCACTGCTCCCAGTACAGATCCCTGCAGCCTCCACTGCTCCCAGTACAGATCCCTGCAGTCCCCACTGCTCCCAGTACAGATCCCTGCGGTCCCCACTGCTCCCAGTACAGATCCCTGCAGCCCCCACTGCTCCCAGTACAGACCCCTGCAGTCCCCACTGCTCCAGTACAGATCCCTGCGGCCCCCACTGCTCCCAGTACAGATCCCTGCGGCCCCCACTGCTCCCAGTACAGATCCCTGCGGCCCCCACTGCTCCCAGTACAGATCCCTGCGACCCCCACTGCTCCCAGTACAGATCCCTGCAGTCCCCACTGCTGACTATAGCCCATTTAGAGAATGTACCATTTATGACTACTCTTTGTTTCCTATCTTTTAGCCAATTCCTTACCCAGTTGCATATAGTTTCCCCTGGTCCTTGCTTCTGGAGCTTTAGTATAAAGCTATTGTGTGGTACAGGAGCAAATGCCTTTGCAAAGTCCAAATAAATCCCCTCAGCTGCATTACCAGTATCCAGGTTTGCACTTACCCCCTCATAGAACCCCAACAGGTTGGTTAGACACGACTTATCTTTCATGAATCCATGCTGTTTGTCAGTTATCATATTATTTTCTGCAATATATTTTTGCATGTCATCCCTTAAAATGCCCTCTAGCACCTCACACACCCCTGGTGTCAGGCTTACTGGACGGTAGTTCCCTGGATCTCCCCTCTTACCTTTCTTAAATATCGGTACCACATCAGCAATCCTCCAATCCTGAGGCACCACCAACCCTGTTACAAGCAAGTCTAAGAAGATGAGATACAGCGGTCTGTCGATTACCAAGCTCAATTCCCTCAATATTCGTGGATGAATGCCATCTGGTTCGGGGATTTGTCAATGTTTAATTTACTCAGACGCAGGAGTATTTCTTGTGTTACATTAGATACAGTATATTGGGGGACTTTGATTTTTGTCTTGTTGAATGATCCCTGGAACAGTCAGTTCCTTGGTGAACACAGATGAAAAGTGCATGTTTAATATCTCAGCCTTTTCTTTTTTCTTTATAATTATCCTGTTATCTTTTATGAGGTCGATACTATCCTTTTTTTTCCTTTTGTCATTGTTGTATTTTCAGATTTTGGGATTTATTTTAATGTCTTTGACGATTTTTGTTTCAGTAGCTAGTTTTGCTTGCTTGATTTCTTATTTGCATTTCCTATTGATATCTTTATACTCCTGAAATGCTATTTCTGTATTCTCAGCCTTTAAGATTTTAAAGGCCCTTTGTTTTTGTTTTATTATACTTTGTACAGTCTTATTTATCCATAGTGGTTTCTTTTTATTCCTGGACATTTTATTACCAGAGGGTATAAGTTTTCTACAGGACTCTACTAGTATATCCTTAAACTTACCCCATTTATGTTCCGTGTCCCCAGTTACCATGACTTTGTCCCAATCTGCACAACTAGGCTCTTCCCTTAATTTGTTGAAATCTGCTTTCCTAAAATTCCAGGTTTTAGCATTTCCCCTGTGAAATGTTCTATTGAATAATTACATTCAAACTTCCCATATTATGGTCACTGCTGCCCAAGTGCTCCCGGACCTGTCGAGGGCTCCCGGACCTGTAGAGTGCTCTCGGACCTGTCGAGTGCTCTCGGACCTGTCGAGGGCTCCCGGACCTGTCGAGTGCTCCCGGACCTGTCGAGGGTTCCCGGACCTGTCGAGGGTTCCCGGACCTGTTGAGGGCTCCCGGACCTGTCGAGGGCTCCCGGACCTGTCGAGGGTTCCCAGACCTGTAGAGCTGAGATTATACCTGGCCTATGAGATAGGACCAGATCCTGAAGATTATCTCACCTGGGCGGTTCATCTACCATCTGAGAGAGGTAATTGTCTTGAATTGTAGATAAGAACTTGCACTGGTGGTGAAGGGTGATTATGGGTTAATATGTATTATTCCTGGTGGGAAAGGGTGGTTATGGGTTAATATATGATATTCCTGGTTGAATAACCACTGTAGACCAGGGGTGTCACATCCAGACCAGTGCTTGTCCGCTCTATTTCAACTTTGGTCACTGAGAGGTGCGGCACCTTTTTTGGCAATGAGGGGCGACAGCGATGATGTTTAATTCCTGGGTCTGTTGGAGCTGCTCAGTCAGGGAGCTATGGGGTTATTTCCTGGATCCTTTCTGCGAGCCTGAGGGGCTGTCACCTATCTACAACACTGAGTTTCTGACACTGCCCACTCTCGGACACCCCCCACCTTGCCCTTCACCCCTGGCAGTTCTTGGACACCCCCCACCTTGCCCTTCACCCCTGGCAGTTCTTGGACACCCCCCACCTTGCCCTTCACCCTTGTTAGTTCTTGGACACCCCCCACCTTGCCCTTCACCCCTGGCAGTTCTTGGACACCCCCCACCTTGCCCTTCACCCCTAGCAGTTCTTGGACACACCCCCCCACCTTGCCCTTCACCCCTGGCAGTTCTTGGACACCCCCCACCTTGCCCTTCACCCCTGGCAGTTCTCATTTTCTTCAGTTTTGTCCTTCAGCAATCCAGTAAGACGCTGTCCTTGCTGATGGAATGGTGAGGTATGAGAATTAATGTGGTCTTCTATGTGTTGGGTGGTCGCACGAGACTGCATGGACATGTGATAACATTCACAACTGACGAGGTGTGGTAGAACGTGTCTCCTTTCCTGGATATTATTGTAGACATGGAGACATTTCTCTTTTATGCAGAAATTCTTGGCTCATATTTGTTTATCTCCGAAATTGGGTGGACGAAGAAAACAAGGTAGAAAAAGTTCACGGAATTCCTGCATATGTGGGTGACCCTTATGTAAAATATTCCAATGACGTCTGATACATGTGTGTATTCTGCAGACAAGAGGATGGTCGGTCTGTATAAAAGGTGTCCAAACGTGGTAACTCTCTAAAGGGCCTTGTGTAGACCATCTGTAAGAACGTTTCTTGGAGCCCCGGCCTCACGTTTCTGAAAACATTTCTGGGAGCCCCGGCCTCACGTTTCTGAGAACATTTCTGGGAGCCCTGGCCTCACGTTTCTGAGAGCCCTGGCCTCACATTTCTGAGAGAACATTTCTGGGAGCCTTGGCTTCGTGTTTTTGTGAGAACATTTCTAGGAGTCCTGGCCTCACGTTTCTGGGAGCCCCCGCCTCACATTTCTGAGAACATTTATGGGAGCCCTGGCCTCACGTTTCTGGGAGAATATTTCTGGGAGATTTGGCTTTGCGTTTTTATGAGAACGTTTCTAGGAGCCCTGGCTTCACGTTTCTGGGAGCCCCAGCTTCACATTTCTGAGAACATTTATGGGAGCCCTGGTCTCATGTTTCTGTGAGAACATTTCTGGGAGCCTTGGCTTTGCGTTTTTATGAAAACGTTTCTATGATTCCTGGCCTTAGAATTCTGAGAGCGTTTCTAGGAGTCCTGGCCTCATGTTTCTGTAGGAATGTTTCTGGGAGTCCTGGCCTCATGTTTAGGTAGGAATGTTTCTGGGAGTTCCGGCCCCATGTTTTTGTAGGAACGTTTTTGGGAGCCCTGGCCTGATGTTTCTGTAAGAATCTTCTGGGCTCACCGGACTCCGGTTTCTGTAGGTACGTTTCTGGGATGCCCAGCTTCATGTTTCTGGGAGCCCTAGCCTCATGTTTCTGTAGGAATGTTTCTGGGAGGTCTGGCCTCACGTTTCGGTAGGAATGTTTCTGGGAGTTCCGGCCCCATGTTTTTGTAGGAACGTTTTTGGGAGCCCTGGCCTGATGTTTCTGTAAGAATCTTCTGGGCTCACCGGACTCCAGTTTCTGTAGGTACGTTTCTGGGATGCCCGGCTTCATGTTTCTGGGAGCCCTAGCCTCATGTTTCTGTAGGAATGTTTCTGGGAGTCTCGACCTCGTGTTTCTGTAGGAACATTTCTTGGAGCCCTGGCCTCACATTTTGATCTGCATTTCCTTAAATTGAGTATTGCACGTGGTTTTATTTGTGACAATGCACCTGACCCGTTGATACTGGTACATACTCTACAGTTCAAAGGTTTAGGGTCACTTACATATTTCCTTTTTTTTTTTTCAATGAAGCTGACATTAAATTACACAGAAATCCCCTCTATACATTGTTATGTGGTAAATGACTATTCTCGCTGCAAACGTCTGGTTTTTAATGCAATATCTACATAGGTGTATAGAGGCCCATTTCCAACAACCACCACTCCAGTGTTCTAATAGTACATTGTGTTTGCTCGTGTTAGAAGGCTAATGGATGTTTAGAAATCCCTTGAAAACCCTTGTACAAGTATGTTACACAGCTGAAAACAGTTTTGCTGATTAGAGAAGCTATAAAACTGACCTTCCTTTGAGCTAGTTGAGAATCTGGAGCATTACATTTGTTGGTTCCATTAAACTCTCAAAATGGCGAGAAAAAGAGACCTTTCATGTGAAACGCGACAGTCTATTCTTATTCTTAGAAATGAAGGATGTTCCATGCGAGAAATTGCCAAGAAACTGAAGATTTCCTACATCGGTGTGTACTACTCCCTTCAGAGGAGAGCACAAACAGGCTGTAACCAGAGTAGAGAGAAATGGAGGCCGCGCTGCACAACTGAGGAGAGCACAAACAGGCTGTAACCAGAGTAGAGAGAAGTGGAAGCCACGCTGCACAACTGAGGAGAGCACAAACAGGCTGTAACCAGAGTAGAGAGAAGTGGAAGCCACGCTGCACAACTGAGGAGAGCACAAACAGGCTGTAACCAGAGTAGAGAGAAGTGGAGGCCGCGCTGCACAACTGAGGAGAGCACAAACAGGCTGTAACCAGAGTAGAGAGAAGTGGAGGCTGCGCTGCACAACTGAGGTGAGCACAAACAGGCTGTAACCAGAGTATAGGGAAGTGGAGGCCGCGCTCCACAACTGAGGAGAGCACAAACAGGCTGTAACCAGAGTAGAGGGAAGTGGAGGCCGCGCTGCACAACTGAGGAGAGCACAAACAGGCTGTAACCAGAGTAGAGAGAAGTGGAGGCCGCGCTGCACAACTGAGGAGAGCACAAACAGGCTGTAACCAGAGTAGAGAGAAGTGGAAGCCACGCTGCACAACTGAGGAGAGCACAAACAGGCTGTAACCAGAGTAGAGAGAAGTGGAGGCCGCGCTGCACAACTGAGCAACAAGACAAGCACATTACAGTCTCTAGTGTGAGAAATCCACGCCTCACAGGTCCTCAGCTTCATTACATAGTACCCGCAAAACACCAGTGTCACCGTCTACAGTGATGCCGGCCTTCAGGGCAGAGGGGCAAAGAAAAAGCTATATCTGAGACTGGCTAATAAAAGGAAAAGATTAATATGGGCAAAAGAACACAGACACTGGACAGAGGAAGATTGGAAAAAAGTGTTATGGACAGACAAATCCAAGTGTGAGGTGTTTGGATCACACAGAACTACTGAAAAGATGCTGGAAGACTGCCTGACGCCCTCTGTCAAGCATGGTGGAGGCATTGTGATGGTCTGGGGTTGCTTTGGTGCTGGTAAAGTCGGAGATTTGTACAAGGTAAAAGGAATTGTGAATAAGGAAGGCCATCACTCCATTTTACAATGCCATACCCTGTGGACAGCGCTTGATTGGAGCCAATTTCATCCTACAACAGGACAATGACCCATGTGCAATAAAAATGTCATCGATGAATGTGTTCCAACACAGTATAATTCTTTCTCTGTTGTGCATCTGATGAAGGTCAGGTCTGACCGAAACGTTACATTGCACCTGTGCATAAAACACATTCATCTGCAGATTTCAACAAGAACCAAGTCTTTCTATATAGTGACTACAACAGTGAGGGAGAGGTGTATGGAGGGAAGGGGAGTCTGGAGGGGAGGAGCATCTGGAGAGGGAGGGGCACCTGGAGGGGGAGGGGCGTCTGGAGGTGCATCTGGAGGTGTAGAGGCATCTGGAGGGGGAGGGCCATCTGGAAGAGGAGGGGTGGCTGGCTGGAATGGGAAGTATGAAGGTCAAGGGGCATGTGTAGAGGGAGGGGCTTCCAGAATGGGAGGGGCTATGGCTGGGGAGGACTCGGTCTTCAGTATCATTTGTTTTAATAGAGAAATTGAGATTTTTGCTTTGTATTTTCTACAGGACAATTATGAGAAGAAAATCAATCACCTGGATCAGAGCATCACAAGTAAGGAGGCCGTGATCAGCAGCCAGAAGAGCGCGTACCGCGAGATCCAGGTAACACAGCACCAGAGGGCCGCTCTGCCAGCCACAGCAGAATAGTGAGCGCAGCTCTGGAGTACAATACAGGAGGTAACTCAGGATCAGTAATGTAATGTATGTACACAGTGACTGCACCAGCAGAATAGTGAGCGCAGCTCTGGAGTACAATACAGGAGGTAACTCAGGATCAGTAATGTATGTACACAGTGACTGCACCAGCAGAATAGTGAGTGCAGCTCTGGAGTATAATACTGGAGGTAACTCAGGATCAGTAATGTATGTACACAGTGACTGCACCAGCAGAATAGTGAGTGCAGCTCTGGAGTATAATACTGGAGGTAACTCAGGATCAGTAATGTAATGTATGTACACAGTGACTGCACCAGCAGAATAGTGAGCGCAGCTCTGGAGTATAATACTGGAGGTAACTCAGGATCAGTAATGTATGTACACAGTGACTGCACCAGCAGAATAGTGAGTGCAGCTCTGGAGTATAATGCAGGAGGTAACTCAGGATCAGTAATGTAATGTATGTACACAGTGAGTGCAGCTCTGGAGTATAATGCAGGAGGTAACTCAGGATCAGTAATGTATGTACACAGTGACTGCAGCAGCAGACTAGTGAGTGCAGCTGTGGAGTATAATACTGGAGGTAACTCAGGATCAGTAATGTATGTACACAGTGACTGCACCAGCAGAATAGTGAGTGCAGCTCTGGAGTATAATGCAGGAGGTAACTCAGGATCAGTAATGTATGTACACAGTGAGTGCAGCTCTGGAGTATAATGCAGGAGGTAACTCAGGATCAGTAATGTAATGTATGTACACAGTGAGTGCAGCTCTGGAGTATAATGCAGGAGGTAACTCAGGATCAGTAATGTAATATATGTACACAGTGAGTGCAGCTCTGGAGTATAATGCAGGAGGTAACTCAGGATCAGTAATGTAATATATGTACACAGTGAGTGCAGCTCTGGAGTATAATGCAGGAGGTATCCGTCATCAGTCTTCTGTTTCTGCAGATTGTGATCTGTGACATTAAGGATAGTCTGACGCGGGATTTCCGGGAGATGCGGGACTATGTGGAGAAGCAGGAGCGCGCTGCGTTCTGGAGGATGAAGCAGGAGCAGGACGGTGCAGAGCGGGAGGCCTCTCGGCTGGTGCAGGGGCTGATGGCGGAGCTGGATGCCATGAAGCGGATGAGGGCAGAGCTGGCGGAGCAGCTGGAGCATGACTGGATATCCATGCTGAAGGTACAGCACACCTTCTCCTCCTTCCTTCTATGTGACCTGGGTCTGCACGCTTGGTTTCCTATGACCCTGTGAGAGCTCCTGCGTGCCATCAGTGGGGTCGTCGGTCTGTGATGTTTGTCCTCCTGGTCCTCAGGACGTTGGATCTGAGGAGACCTTCACATTGCCGCCGCCATCATCATCTTCCGTGTCCCCGCGCCCGTACACATTTGATGAGAACCGTGTGGTGGACACCACTGACGCTGTCACCAAAATGAAGAGGAGTCTCCTGTCTCATGCGCTATTGGAAGACAGCCCCTGTCCCCCCAAGAAGGGTGAGGAGCGGCACCACGGGTCATTGGGGCTCCGGGGTGATGGGGTGTATTCATGGCATTCATGTCCCTCTCCTTCCAGTTCTGGAGGATTCCCTGCTGTTATCTCCCGCATCCGCACAGCCTTGTGAGCAGCAGATCAGCGTCAGCCTTCCCGTGAAGCCGCCGAGCCGCCTCCTGCAATGTAAGTGCCTCATCCTCTGCCCTGTGCCTCATCCTCTGCCCTGTGCGTCATCCTCTGCCCTGTGTGCGTCATCCTCTGCCCTGTGTGTCATCCTCTGCCCTGTGCGTCATCCTCTGCCCTGTGTGCACCCTCCTCTGCCCTGTGTGCGTCATCCTCTGCCCTGTGTGCACCCTCCTCTGCCCTGTGTGCCTCATCCTCTGCCCTGTGTGCCTCATCCTCTGCCCTGTGTGCCTCATCCTCTGCCCTGTGCGTCATCCTCTGCCCTGTGTGCACCCTCCTCTGCCCTGTGTGCACCCTCCTCTGCCCTGTGTGCGTCATCCTCTGCCCTGTGTGCACCCTCCTCTGCCCTGTGTGCGTCATCCTCTGCCCTGTGTGCACCCTCCTCTGCCCTGTGTGCGTCATCCTCTGCCCTGTGTGCACCCTCCTCTGCCCTGTGTGCGTCATCCTCTGCCCTGTGTGCACCCTCCTCTGCCCTGTGTGCCTCATCCTCTGCCCTGTGTGCCTCATCCTCTGCCCTGTGTGCCTCATCCTCTGCCCTGTGCGTCATCCTCTGCCCTGTGTGCACCCTCCTCTGCCCTGTGTGCACCCTCCTCTGCCCTGTGTGCACCCTCCTCTGCCCTGTGTGCACCCTCCTCTGCCCTGTGTGCGCCCTCCTCTGCCCTGTGTGCACCCTCCTCTGCCCTGTGTGCACCCTCCTCTGCCCTGTGTGCACCCTCCTCTGCCCTGTGTGCGCCCTCCTCTGCCCTGTGTGCACCCTCCTCTGCCCTGTGTGCGCCCTCCTCTGCCCTGTGTGCACCCTCCTCTGCCCTGTGTGCACCCTCCTCTGCCCTGTGTGCGTCATCCTCTGCCCTGTGTGCGCCCTCCTCTGCCCTGTGTGCACCCTCCTCTGCCCTGTGTGCGCCCTCCTCTGCCCTGTGTGCGTCATCCTCTGCCCTGTGCACCCTCCTCTGCCCTGTGTGCACCCTCCTCTGCCCTGTGTGCGCCCTCCTCTGCCCTGTGCGTCATCCTCTGCCCTTTGTGCACCCTCCTCTGCCCTGTGTGCGCCCTCCTCTGCCCTGTGTGCGCCCTCCTCTGCCCTGTGCGCACCCTCCTCTGCCCTGTGTGCGCCCTCCTCTGCCCTGTGTGCACCCTCCTCTGCCCTGTGTGCGTCATCCTCTGCCCTGTGAGTCATCCTCTGCCCTGTGTGCACCCTCCTCTGCCCTGTGTTCACCCTCCTCTGCCCTGTGTGTCATCCTCTGCCCTGTGTGTCATCCCCTGCCCTGTGCGTCATCCTCTGCCCTGTGTGCACCCTCCTCTGCCCTGTGTGCGCCCTCCTCTGCCCTGTGTGCGCCCTCCTCTGCCCTGTGTGCGTCATCCTCTGCCCTGTGTGCGTCATCCTCTGCCCTGTGTGCGTCATCCTCTGCCCTATGTGCGCCATCCTCTGCCCTATGTGCGCCATCCTCTGCCCTGTGTGCATCATCCTCTGCCCTGTGTGCGTCATCCTCTGCCCTGTGCATCATCCTCTGCCCTGTGTGTGTCACCCTCTGCCCTGTGTGTGTCATCCTCTGCTCTGTGTGCGTCATCCTCTGCCCTGTGCGTCATCCTCTGCCCTGTGCGTCACCCTCTGCCCTGTGTGTGTCACCCTCTGCCCTGTGTGTGTCATCCTCTGCTCTGTGTGTGTCATCCTCTGCCCTGTGTGTCATCCTCTGCCCTATGCGTCATCCTCTGCCCTATGCGTCATCCTCTGCCCTGTGCGTCATCCTCTGCCCTGTGTGTCATCCTCTGCCCTGTGCCTCATCCTCTGCCCTGTGCCTCATCCTCTGCCCCGTGTGCGCCTTCCTCTGCCCCGTGTGCGCCTTCCTCTGCCCTGTGTGCGCCTTCCTTTGCCCTGTGTGTGACCTCCTCTGCTGTTTGTGCACGCTCCTTTACCCCATGCGCGCCCTCCTCTGCTGTTTGTGCACCATCCTCTGCCCTGTGCGCGCTCTCCTCTGCTGTTTGTGCACCATCCTCTGCCCTGTGTGCGACCTCCTCTGCTGTTTGTGCACCCTCCTTTACCCCGTGCGCACCCTCCTCTGCTGTTTGTGCACCATCCTTTGCTCTGTGCGCGCCCTCCTCTACTGTTTGTGCACCGTCCTCTGCCCTGTGCGTGCCCTCCTCTGCTGTTTGTGTACCATCCATTGCCCTGTGCGCGCCCTCCTCTGCCCTGTGTGCACCATCCTCTACCCTGTGCCTCATCCCCTGCCCTGTGTGTGTCATCCTCTGCCCTGTGCGTCATCCTCTGCCCTGTGTGCGCCATCCTCTACCCTGTGCCTCATCCCCTGCCCTGTGTGTGTCATCCTCTGCCCTGTGTGTCATCCTCTGCCCTGTGCCTCATCCTCTGCCCTATGCGTCATCCTCTGCCCTATGCGTCATCCTCTGCCCTGTGCGTCATCCTCTGCCCTGTGCGTCATCCTCTGCCCTGTGCGCCTCATCCTCTGCCCTGTGCCTCATCCCCTGCCCTGTGCTTCATCCCCTGCCCTGTGTGTGTCATCCTCTGCCCTGTGCGTCATCCTCTGCCCTGTGCGTCATCCTCTGCCCTGTGCGTCACCCTCTGCCCTGTGCGCCTCATCCTCTGCCCTGTGCGCCTCATCCTCTGCCCTGTGTGCCTCATTCTCTGCCCTGTGTGCGTCATTCTCTGCCCTGTGTGCGCCATCCTCTGCCCTGTGCGCCATCCTCTACCCTGTGCGTCATCCTCTGCCCTGTGCGTCATCCTCTGCCCTGTGCGTCATCCTCTGCCCTGTGCTTCATCCTCTGCCCTGTGTGTGTCATCCTCTGCCCTGTGTGTGTCATCCTCTGCCCTGTACGTCATCCTCTGCCCTGTACGTCATCCTCTGCCCTGTGCGTCATCCTCTGCCCTGTGCTTCATCCTCTGCCCTGTGTGTGTCATCCTCTGCCCTGTGTGTGTCATCCTCTGCCCTGTACGTCATCCTCTGCCCTGTACGTCATCCTCTGCCCTGTACGTCATCCTTTGCCTTGTGCGTCATCCTCTGCCCTGTGCGTCACCCTCTGCCCTGTGCGCCTCATCCTCTGCCCAGTGTGCGTCATTCTCTGCCCTGTGTGCGCCATCCTCTGCCCTATGTGCGCCATCCTCTGCCCTATGTGCGCCATCCTCTGCCCTATGTGCGCCCTCCTCTGCCCTGTGCACCCTCCTCTGCCCTGTGCACCCTCCTCTACCCTGTGTGTCATCCTCTACCCTGTGTGTCATCCTCTGCCCTGTGCGTCATCCTCTGCCCTGTGCCTCATCCTCTGCCCTGTGCCTCATCCTCTGCCCTGTGTGTGTCATCCTCTGCCCTGTACGTCATCCTCTGCCCTGTACGTCATCCTTTGCCCTGTGCATCATCCTTTGCCCTGTGTGTGTCATCCTCTGCCCTGTGTGTGTCATCCTCTGCCCTGTGTGTGTCATCCTCTGCCCTGTGTGTGTCATCCTCTGCCCTGTGTGTGTCATCCTCTGCCCTGTGTGTGTCATCCTCTGCCCTGTGTGTGTCATCCTCTGCCCTGTGTGCGTCATCCTCTGCCCTGTGTGCGTCATCCTCTGCCCTGTGTGCGTCATCCTCTGCCCTGTGTGCGTCATCCACTGCCCTGTGTGCGTCATCCTCTGCCCTGTGCGTCATCCTCTGCCCTGTGCGTCATCCTCTGCCCTGTGCCTCATCCTCTGCCCTGTGTGTGTCATCCTCTGCCCTGTACGTCATCCTCTGCCCTGTACGTCATCCTTTGCCCTGTGCATCATCCTTTGCCCTGTGTGTGTCATCCTCTGCCCTGTGTGTGTCATCCTCTGCCCTGTGTGTGTCATCCTCTGCCCTGTGTGTGTCATCCTCTGCCCTGTGTGTGTCATCCTCTGCCCTGTGTGTGTCATCCTCTGCCCTGTGTGCGTCATCCTCTGCCCTGTGTGCGTCATCCTCTGCCCTGTGTGCGTCATCCACTGCCCTGTGTGCGTCATCCTCTGCCCTGTGCGTCATCCTCTGCCCTGTGCGTCATCCTCTGCCCTGTGCCTCATCCTCTGCCTCGTGTGCGCCTTCCTCTGCCCTGTGTGCGCCTTCCTTTGCCCTGTGTGTGACCTCCTCTGCTGTTTCTGCACGCTCCTTTACCCCATGCGCGCCCTCCTCTGCTGTTTGTGCGCCATCCTCTGCCCTGTGCACCCTCCTCTGCCCTGTGCACCCTCCTCTGCCCTGTGTGCGCCATCCTCTACCCTGTGCGTCATCCTCTGCCCTGTGCCTCATCCTCTGCCCTGTGTGCGTCATCCTCTTCCCTGTGTGCCCCCTCCTCTACCCTGTGCACCCTCCTCTGCCCTGTGTGCGCCATCCTCTACCCTGTGCCTCATCCCCTGCCCTGTGTGTGTCATCCTCTGCCCTGTGCGTCATCCTCTGCCCTGTGCGTCATCCTCTGCCCTGTGCGTCATCCTCTGCCCTGTGCGTCATCCTCTGCCCTATGCGTCATCCTCTGCCCTGTGCGTCATCCTCTGCCCTGTGCGTCATCCTCTGCCCTGTGCGCCTCATCCCCTGCCCTGTGCCTCATCCCCTGCCCTGTGCCTCATCCCCTGCCCTGTGTGTGTCATCCTCTGCCCTGTGCGTCATCCTCTGCCCTGTGCGTCACCCTCTGCCCTGTGCGCCTCATCCTCTGCCCTGTGCGCCTCATCCTCTGCCCTGTGCGCCTCATCCTCTGCCCTGTGTGCCTCATCCTCTGCCCTGTGTGCGTCATTCTCTGCCCTGTGTGCGCCATCCTCTGCCCTTTGTGCGCCATCCTCTGCCCTGTGCGCCATCCTGTACCCTGTGCGTCATCCTCTGCCCTGTGCGTCATCCTCTGCCCTGTGCGTCATCCTCTGCCCTGTGTGTGTCATCCTCTGCCCTGTACGTCATCCTCTGCCCTGTACGTCATCCTTTGCCTTGTGCGTCATCCTCTGCCCTGTGCCTCATCCTCTGCCCTGTGCGTCATTCTCTGCCCTGTGTGCGCCATCCTCTGCCCTATGTGCGCCATCCTCTGCCCTATGTGCGCCCTCCTCTGCCCTGTGCACCCTCCTCTGCCCTGTGCACCCTCCTCTGCCCTGTGCGTCATCCTCTGCCCTGTGCGTCATCCTCTGCCCTGTGCGTCATCCTCTGCCCTGTGCGTCATCCTCTGCCCTGTGCCTCATCCTCTGCCCTGTGTGTGTCATCCTCTGCCAAGTACGTCATCCTCTGCCCTGTACGTCATCCTTTGCCCTGTGCATCATCCTTTGCCCTGTGTGTGTCATCCTCTGCCCTGTGTGTGTCATCCTCTGCCCTGTGTGTGTCATCCTCTGCCCTGTGTGTGTCATCCTCTGCCCTGTGTGTGTCATCCTCTGCCCTGTGTGCGTCATCCTCTGCCCTGTGTGCGTCATCCTCTGCCCTGTGTGCGTCATCCTCTGCCCTGTGTGCGTCATCCTCTGCCCTGTGTGCGTCATCCTCTGCCCTGTGCGTCATCCTCTGCCCTGTGCGTCATCCTCTGCCCTGTGCGTCATCCTCTGCCCTGTGCGTCATCCTCTGCCCTGTGCCTCATCCTCTGCCTCGTGTGCGCCTTCCTCTGCCCTGTGTGCGCCTTCCTTTGCCCTGTGTGTGACCTCCTCTGCTGTTTGTGCACGCTCCTTTACCCCATGCGCGCCCTCCTCTGCTGTTTGTGCACCATCCTCTGCACTGTGCGCGACCTCCTCTGCTGTTTGTGCACCATCCTCTGCACTGTGCGCGACCTCCTCTGCTGTTTGTGCACCATCCTCAGCACTGTGCGCGACCTCCTCTGCTGTTTGTGCACCATACTCTGCACTGTGCGCACCCTCCTCTGCTGTTTGTGCACCATACTCTGCCCTGTGCGCACCCTCCTCTGCTGTTTGTGCACCCTCCTCTGCTGTTTGTGTACCATCCATTGCCCTGTGCGCGCCCTCCTCTGCTGTTTGTGCACCATCCTCTGCCCTGTGTACCCTCCTCTGCCCTGTGCACCCTCCTCTGCCCTGTGTGCGCCATCTTCTACCCTGTGCGTCATCCTCTGCCCTGTGTGCGTCATCCTCTTCCCTGTGTGCACCCTCCTCTGCCCTGTGTGCGCCATCCTCTACCCTGTGCGTCATCCTCTGCCCTGTGTGCGTCATCCTCTGCCCTGTGTGCGTCATCCTCTGCCCTGTGTGTCATTCTCCGCTCTGTACGTCATCCTCTGCCCTGTGCGCCATCCTCTGCCCCGTGTGCGCCTTCCTCCGCCCTGTGTGCACCTTCCGTTGCCCTGTGCGCACCCTCCTTTACCCCATGTGTGACCTCCTCTGCTGTTTCTCCACCCTCCTTTACCCCGTGCGCACCCTCCTCTGCTGTTTGTGCACCATCCTCTGCCCTGTGTACACCATCCTCTGCACTGTGCGCACCCTCCTCTGCTATTTGTGAGCCATCAATTGCTCTGTGCGCGCCTTCCTCTGCTATTTGTGCACCATCCTCTGCCCTGTGTGCATCATCCTCTGCCCTGTGCGTCATCCTCTGCCCTGTGCGTCATCCTCTGCCCTGTGCGTCATCCTCTGCCCTGTGCATCATCCTCTGCCCTGTGTGCGCCCTTCTCTGCACTGTGCGCGCCTTCCTCTGCTGTTTGTGCACCATCCTCTGCCCTGTGCGTCATCCTCTGCCGTGTGCGTCATCCTCTGCCCTGTGGGAGTCATCCTCTGCCCTGTGTGCGTCATCCTCTGCCCTGTGTGCGTCATCCTCTGCCCTGTGTGCGTCATCCTCTGCCCTGTGCGTCATCCTCTGCCCTGTGCCTCATCATCTGCCCTGTGCCTCATCCTCTGCCCTGTGTGCCCTCCTCTGCCCTGTGCGTCATCCTCTGCCCTGTGCGTCATCCTCTGCCCTGTGCGTCATCCTCTGCCCTGAGTGCCTTTTCCTCTGCCCTGTGCCTTTTCCTCTGCCCTGTGCCTCATCCTCTGCCCTGTGCCTCATCCTCTGCCCTGTGCCTCATCCTCTGCACTGTGCGTCATCCTCTGCCCTGTGTGTCATCCTCTGCCCTGTGTGCGTCATCCTCTGCCCTGTGTGCGTCATCCTCTGCCCTGTGTGCGTCATCCTCTGCCCTGTGTGCGTCATCCTCTGCCCTGTGTGCGTCATCCTCTGCCCTGTGTGCGTCATCCTCTGCCCTGTGTGCGTCATCCTCTGCCATGTGTGCCTCATCCTCTGCCCTGTGTGCGTCATCCTCTGCCCTGTGTGTCATCCTCTGCCCTGTGTGTGCCCTCCTCTGCCCTGTGTGTCATCCTCTGCCCTGTGTGTGCCCTCCTCTGCCCTGTGTGTGCCCTCCTCTGCCCTGTGTGTGTCATCCTCTGCCCTGTGCCTCATCCTCTGCCCTGTGCCTCATCCTCTGCAATGTGCGTCATCCTCTGCCCTGTGCGTCATCCTCTGCCCTGTGTGCGTCATCCTCTGCCCTGTGCCTCATCCTCTGCCCTGTGCCTCATCCTCTGCCCTGTGCCTCATCCTCTGCCCTGTGCCTCATCCTCTGCCCTGTGTGTGCCCTCCTCTGCCCTGTGCCTCATCCTGTGCCCTATGCGTCATCCTCTGCCCTGTGTGCGTCATCCTCTGCCCTGTGCCTCATCCTCTGCCCTGTGTGCACCCTCCTCTGCCCTGTGTGTCATCCTCTGCCCTGTGTGCTCTCCTCTGCCCTGTGAGTCATCCTCTGCCCTGTGAGTCATCCTCTGCCCTGTGAGTCATCCTCTGCCCTGTGAGTCATCCTCTGCCCTGTGAGTCATCCTCTGCCCTGTGTGCGTCATCCTCTGCCCTGTGTGCGTCATCCTCTGCCCTGTGTGCGTCATCCTCTGCTCTGTGTGCCTCATCCTCTGCCCTGTGTGCGTCATTCTCTGCCCTGTGTGCGTCATCCTCTGCCCTGTGTGCGTCATCCTCTGCCCTGTGCGTCATCCTCTGCCCTGTGTGTGCCCTCCTCTGCCCTGTGTGTCATCCTCTGCCCTGTGTGCACCCTCCTCTGCCCTGTGCACCCGCCTCTGTCCTGTGCGTCATCCTCTACCCTGTGTGTGCCCTCCTCTGCCCTGTGTGTGCCCTCCTCTGCCCTGTGTGTGCCCTCCTCTGCCGTGTGTGCCCTCCTCTGCCCTGTGTGCCTCATCCTCTGCCCTGTGTGCGTCATCCTCTGCCCTGTGTCATCCTCTGCCCTGTGTGTGCCCTCCTCTGCCCTGTGTGTCATCCTCTGCCCTGTGTGTGCCCTCCTCTGCCCTGTGTGTGCCCTCCTCTGCCCTGTGTGTGTCATCCTCTGCCCTGTGCCTCATCCTCTGCCCTGTGCTTCATCCTCTGCCATGTGCGTCATCCTCTGCCCTGTGCGTCATCCTCTGCCCTGTGTGCGTCATCCTCTGCCCTGTGCCTCATCCTCTGCCCTGTGCCTCATCCTCTGCCCTGTGCCTCATCCTCTGCCCTGTGCCTCATCCTCTGCCCTGTGCCTCATCCTCTGCCCTGTGCGTCATCCTCTGCCCTGTGCCTCATCCTCTGCCCTGTGTGTGCCCTCTTCTGCCCTGTGCCTCATCCTGTGCCCTATGCGTCATCCTCTGCCCTGTGTGCGTCATCCTCTGCCCTGTGCCTCATCCTCTGCCCTGTGTGCATCCTCCTCTGCCCTGTGTGTCATCCTCTGCCCTGTGTGCTCTCCTCTGCCCTGTGTGTCATCCTCTGCCCTGTGTGCTCTCCTCTGCCCTGTGTGCTCTCCTCTGCCCTGTGAGTCATCCTCTGCCCTGTGAGTCATCCTCTGCCCTGTGAGTCATCCTCTGCCCTGTGTGCGTCATCCTCTGCCCTGTGTGCCTCATCCTCTGCCCTGTGTGCCTCATCCTCTGCCCTGTGTGCCTCATCCTCTGCCCTGTGTGCGTCATTCTCTGCCCTGTATGCGTCATTCTCTGCCCTGTGTGCGTCATCCTCTGCCCTGTGTGCGTCATCCTCTGCCCTGTGTGTCATCCTCTGCCCTGTGCGTGCCCTCCTCTGCCCTGTGTGTCATCCTCTGCCCTGTGTGCACCCTCCTCTGCCCTGTGCACCCGCCTCTGTCCTGTGCGTCATCCTCTACCCTGTGTGTGCCCTCCTCTGCCCTGTGTGTGCCCTCCTCTGCCCTGTGTGTGCCCTCCTCTGCCCTGTGTGTGCCTCATCCTCTGCCCTGTGTGTGCCTCATCCTCTGCCCTGTGTGTGCGTCACCCTCTGCCCTGTGCGTCACCCTCTGCCCTGTGTGCGTCACCCTCTGCCCTGTGTGTGCCTCATCCTCTGCCCTGTGTGTGCGTCACCCTCTGCCCTGTGTGCGTCACCCTCTGCCCTGTGTGCGTCACCCTCTGCCCTGTGTGCGTCACCCTCTGCCCTGTGTGCGTCACCCTCTGCCCTGTGTGCGTCATCCTCTGCCCTGTGAGCGTCACCCTCTGCCCTGTGAGCGTCACCCTCTGCCCTGTGTGCGTCACCCTCTGCCCTGTGTGCGTCATCCTCTGCCCTGTTTGTCATCCTCTGCCCTGTGCATCATTCTCTGCTCTGTACGTCATCCCCTGCCCTGTGCGCCATCCTCTGCCCCGTGTGCGCCTTCCTCCGCACAGTGTGCACCCTCCTTTACCCCGTGTGTGACCTCCTCTGCTGTTTGTGCACCCTCCTTTACCCCATGCGCACCCTCCTCTGCTGTTTGTGCACCATCCTCTGCACTGTGCGCACTCTCCTCTGCTGTTTGTGCACCATCCTCTGCCGTGTGTGACCTCCTCTGCTGTTTGTGAACCATCCTCTGCCCTGTGTGCACCATCCTCTGCTGTTTGTGCACCATCCATTGCCCTGTGCGAGCCCTCCTCTGCTGTTTGTGCACCGTCCTCTGCCCTGTGTGCACCATCCTCTGCACTGTGCGCGCCCTCCTCTGCTATTTGTGAGCCATCAATTGCTCTGTGCGCGCCTTTCTCTGCTGTTTGTGCACCATCCTCTGCCCTGTGTGTTATCCTCTGCCCTGTGTGTTATCCTCTGCCCTGTGTGTCATCCTCTGCCCTGTGTGTCATCCTCTGCCCTGTGTGCCTCATCCTCTGCCCTGTGTGCCTCATCCTCTGCCCTGTGTGCCTCATCCTTTGCCCTGTGTGCCTCATCCTCTGCCCTGTGTGCGTCATCCTCTGCCCTGTGCCTCATCCTCTGCCCTGTGTGCCCTCCTCTGCCCTGTGCATCATCCTCTGCCCTGAGTACCATTTCCTCTGCCCTGAGTGCCATTTCCTCTGCCCTGTGCCTCATCCTCTGCACTGTGCGTCATCCTCTGCACTGTGCGTCATCCTCTGCACTGTGCGTCATCCTCTGCCCTGTGCGTCATCCTTTGCCCTGTGTGCCTTTTCCTCTGCCCTGTGCCTCATCCTCTGCCCTGTGCCTCATCCTCTGCCCTGTGCCTCATCCTCTGCACTGTGCATCATCATCTGCCCTGTGCGTAATCCTCTGCCCTGTGCGTCATCCTCTGCCCTGTGTGCGCCCTTCTCTGCCCTGTGTGCGCCCTTCTCTGCACTGTGCGCGCCTTCCTCTGCTGTTTGTGCACCATCCTCTGCCCTGTGCCTCATCCTCTGCCCTGTGCCTCATCCTCTGCCCTGTGCCTCATCCTCTGCCCTGTGCCTCATCCTCTGCCCCGTGCCTCATCCTCTGCCCCGTGCCTCATCCTCTGCCCTGTGTGCATCATACCCTGCCCTGTTTGCATCATACCCTGCCCTGTGCGTCATACTCTGCCTTTTGTGCCTCATCCTCTGCCCTGTGCGTCATCCTCTGCCCTGTGCGTCATCCTCTGCCCTGTGCGTCATCCTCTGCCCTGTGCCTCATCCTCTGCCCCGTGCCTCATCCTCTGCCCCGTGCCTCATCCTCTGCCCCGTGCCTCATCCTCTGCCCTGTGTGCATCATACCCTGCCCTGTGTGCATCATACCTTGCCCTGTGCGTCATACTCTGCCTTTTGTGCCTCATCCTCTGCCCTGTGTGCACCCTCCTCTGCCCTGTGCGTCATCCTCTGCCCTGTGTGCCCCCCTCTGCCCTGTGTGCATCATCCTCTGCCCTGTGTGCACCCTCCTCTGCCCTGTGTGTATCATCCTCTGCCCTGTGTGTATCATCCTCTGCCCTGTGTGCATCATCCTCTGCCCTGTGTGTCATCCTCTGCCCTGTGTGTCATCCTCTGCCCTGTGTGTCATCCTCTGCCCTGTGTGTCATCCTCTGCCCTGTGTGTCATCCTCTGCCCTGTCTGTCATCCTATGCCCTGTGTGTGCACCATCCTCTGCACTGTGTGAACCCTCTTCTGCTGTTTGTGCACTATCCTCTGCACTGTGTGCACACTCCTCTGCTGTTTGTGCATTATCCTCTGCACTGTGCGCGCCCTCCTCTGCTGTTTGTGCACCATCCTCTGCACTGTGCGCGCCCTCCTATGCTATTTGTGCACCATCCTCTGCACTGTGTGCCCCCCTCTGCCCTGTGTGCATCATCCTCTGCCCTGTGTGCATCATCCTCTGCCCTGTGTGCATCATCCTCTGCCCTGTGTGTATCATCCTCTGCCCTGTGTGCATCATCCTCTGCCCTGTGTGTCATCCTCTGCCCTGTGTGTCATCCTCTGCCCTGTGTGTCATCCTCTGCCCTGTCTGTCATCCTATGCCCTGTGTGTGCACCATCCTCTGCACTGTGTGAACCCTCTTCTGCTGTTTGTGCACTATCCTCTGCACTGTGTGCACACTCCTCTGCTGTTTGTGCATTATCCTCTGCACTGTGCGCGCCCTCCTCTGCTGTTTGTGCACCATCCTCTGCACTGTGCGCGCCCTCCTATGCTATTTGTGCACCATCCTCTGCACTGTGCGCGCCCTCCTCTGCTGTTTGTGCACCATCCTCTGCACTGTGCGCGCCCTCCTCTGCTGTTTGTGCACCATTCTCTGCCTTGTGCGCGCCCTCCTCTGCTGTTTGTGCACCATCCTCTGCCCTGTGCGCACCCTCCTCTGCTGTTTGTGCACCATCCTCTGCACTGTGTGCGCCCTCCTCTGCTGTTTGTGCACCCTCCTCTGCTGTTTGTTCACCATCCTTTGCCCTGTGTGCGCCCTCATCAGCTCTTTGTGCACCATCCTCTGCCCTGTGTGCACCCTCCTCTGCTGTTTGTGCACCATCCTCTGCCCTGTGCGCACCCTCCTCTGCTGTTTGTGCACCCTCCTCTGCCCTGTGCGCACCCTCCTCTGCTGTTTGTGCACCATCCTCTGCCCTGTGCGCACCCTCCTCTGCTGTTTGTGCATCCTCCTCTGCTGTTTGTGCACCATCCTCTGCCCTGTGCGCACCCTCCTCTGCTGTTTGTGCACCCTCCTCTGCTGTTTGTTCACCATCCTCTGCCCTGTGTGCGCCCTCATCTGCTGTTTGTGCACCATCCTCTGCCCTGTGCGCACCCTCCTCTGCTGTTTGTGCACCCTCCTCTGCTGTTTGTTCACCATCCTCTGCCCTGTGTGCGCCCTCATCTGCTGTTTGTGCACCATCCTCTGCCCTGTGTGCACCCTCCTCTGCTGTTTGTGCACCATCCTCTGCCCTGTGCGCACCCTCCTCTGCTGTTTGTGCACCCTCCTCTGCCCTACGCGCACCCTCCTCTGCTGTTTGTGCACCCTCCTCTGCCCTGTGCGCACCCTCCTCTGCTGTTTGTGCACCCTCCTCTGCCCTGTGCGCGCTCTCCTCTGCTGTTTGTGCACCCTCCTCTGCTGTTTGTGCACCATCCTCTGCCTTGTGCGCACCCTCCTCTGCTGTTTGTGCACCATCCTCTGCCCTGTGCGCACCCTCCTCTGCTGTTTGTGCACCCTCCTCTGCCCTGTGCGCACCCTCCTCTGCTGTTTGTGCACCATCCTCTGCCCTGTGCGCACCCTCCTCTGCTGTTTGTGCATCCTCCTCTGCTGTTTGTGCACCATCCTCTGCCCTGTGCGCACCCTCCTCTGCTGTTTGTGCACCCTCCTCTGCTGTTTGTTCACCATCCTCTGCCCTGTGTGCACCCTCCTCTGCTGTTTGTGCACCATCCTCTGCCCTGTGCGCACCCTCCTCTGCTGTTTGTGCGCCCTCATCTGCTGTTTGTGCACCATCCTCTGCCCTGTGTGCACCCTCCTCTGCTGTTTGTGCACCATCCTCTGCCCTGTGCGCACCCTCCTCTGCTGTTTGTGCACCCTCCTCTGCCCTGTGCGCACCCTCCTCTGCTGTTTGTGCACCATCCTCTGCCCTGTGCGCACCCTCCTCTGCTGTTTGTGCACCATCCTCTGCACTGTGCGCGCCCTCCTCTGCTGTTTGTGCACCATTCTCTGCCTTGTGCGCGCCCTCCTCTGCTGTTTGTGCACCATCCTCTGCCCTGTGCGCACCCTCCTCTGCTGTTTGTGCACCATCCTCTGCACTGTGCGCACCCTCCTCTGCTGTTTGTGCACCATCCTCTGCACTGTGTGCGCCCTCCTCTGCTGTTTGTGCACCCTCCTCTGCTGTTTGTTCACCATCCTTTGCCCTGTGTGCGCCCTCATCAGCTCTTTGTGCACCATCCTCTGCCCTGTGTGCACCCTCCTCTGCTGTTTGTGCACCATCCTCTGCCCTGTGCGCACCCTCCTCTGCTGTTTGTGCACCCTCCTCTGCCCTGTGCGCACCCTCCTCTGCTGTTTGTGCACCATCCTCTGCCCTGTGCGCACCCTCCTCTGCTGTTTGTGCATCCTCCTCTGCTGTTTGTGCACCATCCTCTGCCCTGTGCGCACCCTCCTCTGCTGTTTGTGCACCCTCCTCTGCTGTTTGTTCACCATCCTCTGCCCTGTGTGCGCCCTCATCTGCTGTTTGTGCACCATCCTCTGCCCTGTGCGCACCCTCCTCTGCTGTTTGTGCACCCTCCTCTGCTGTTTGTTCACCATCCTCTGCCCTGTGTGCGCCCTCATCTGCTGTTTGTGCACCATCCTCTGCCCTGTGTGCACCCTCCTCTGCTGTTTGTGCACCATCCTCTGCCCTGTGCGCACCCTCCTCTGCTGTTTGTGCACCCTCCTCTGCCCTACGCGCACCCTCCTCTGCTGTTTGTGCACCCTCCTCTGCCCTGTGCGCACCCTCCTCTGCTGTTTGTGCACCCTCCTCTGCCCTGTGCGCGCTCTCCTCTGCTGTTTGTGCACCCTCCTCTGCTGTTTGTGCACCATCCTCTGCCTTGTGCGCACCCTCCTCTGCTGTTTGTGCACCATCCTCTGCCCTGTGCGCACCCTCCTCTGCTGTTTGTGCACCCTCCTCTGCCCTGTGCGCACCCTCCTCTGCTGTTTGTGCACCATCCTCTGCCCTGTGCGCACCCTCCTCTGCTGTTTGTGCATCCTCCTCTGCTGTTTGTGCACCATCCTCTGCCCTGTGCGCACCCTCCTCTGCTGTTTGTGCACCCTCCTCTGCTGTTTGTTCACCATCCTCTGCCCTGTGTGCACCCTCCTCTGCTGTTTGTGCACCATCCTCTGCCCTGTGCGCACCCTCCTCTGCTGTTTGTGCGCCCTCATCTGCTGTTTGTGCACCATCCTCTGCCCTGTGTGCACCCTCCTCTGCTGTTTGTGCACCATCCTCTGCCCTGTGCGCACCCTCCTCTGCTGTTTGTGCACCCTCCTCTGCCCTGTGCGCACCCTCCTCTGCTGTTTGTGCACCATCCTCTGCCCTGTGCGCACCCTCCTCTGCTGTTTGTGCACCCTCCTCTGCCCTGTGCGCACCCTCCTCTGCTGTTTGTGCACCCTCCTCTGCCCTGTGCGCGCTCTCCTCTGCTGTTTGTGCACCTTCCTCTGCTGTTTGTGCACCATCCTCTGCCCTGTGCGCACCCTCCTCTGCTGTTTGTGCACCATCCTCTGCCCTGTGCGCACCCTCCTCTGCTGTTTGTGCACCATCCTCTGCCCTGTGCGCACCCTCCTCTGCTGTTTGTGCACCATCCTCTGCCCTGTGTGCGCCCTCATCTGCTGTTTGTGCACCATCCTCTGCCCTGTGTGCACCCTCCTCTGCTGTTTGTGCACCATCCTCTGCCCTGTGCGCACCCTCCTCTGCTGTTTGTGCACCCTCCTCTGCCCTGTGCGCACCCTCCTCTGCTGTTTGTGCACCCTCCTCTGCTGTTTGTGCACCATCCTCTGCACTGTGTGCGCCCTCCTCTGCTGTTTGTGCACCATCCTCTGCACTGTGCGCACCCTCCTCTGCTGTTTGTGCACCCTCCTCTGCCCTGTGCGCACCCTCCTCTGCTGTTTGTGCACCCTCCTTTGCCCTGTGTGGATGCTGCTGCAGAGCCACCATGTGTCCAGAACGATTTATAATCAGCTCATAATGACACATGGGGTCACGGAAGACCACTGGTTCATCTGCTTCTTAGCTGTCTATCGTTGGGGACGTTGGGTGACAGGAAACGAGGAGGCACTGGAGATCCCATGTGGCTGTCTCCTGCTCTCCTAAGGCTGGCGGCACTGGAGATCCCACGTGGCTGTCTCCTGCTCTCCTCAGACTGGAGGCACTGGAGATCACACGTGGCTGTCTCCTGCTCTCCTCAGACTGGAGGCACTGGAGATCCCATGAGGCTGTCTCCTGCTCTCCTCAGACTGGAGGCACTGGAGATCCCACGTGGCTGTCTCCTGCTCTCCTCAGACGGGCGGCACTGGAGATCCCACGTGGCTGTCTCCTGCTCTCCTCAGACTGCTGGAGATCCCACGTCACTTTCTCCTGCTCTCCTCAGACTGGCGGCACTGCAAATCCCACGTGGCTGTCTCCTGCACTCCTCAGGCTGGTGGCACTGCAGATCCCACATGGCTGTGTCCAGCTCCCCTCAGACTGGCGGCACTGGAGATCCCACGTGGCTGTCTCCTGCTCTCCTCAGGCTGGCGGCACTGGAGATCCCACGTGGCTGTCTCCTGCTCTCCTCAGACTGGCGGCACTGGAGATCCCACGTGGCTGTCTCCTGCTCTCCTCAGACTGGAGGCACTGGAGATCACACGTGGCTGTCTCCTGCTCTCCTCAGACTGGAGGCACTGGAGATCACAAGTGGCTGTCTCCTGCTCTCCTCAGACGGGCGGCACTGGAGATCCCACGTGGCTGTCTCCTGCTCTCCTCAGACTGCTGGAGATCCCACGTCGCTTTCTCCTGCTCTCCTCAGACTGGCGGCACTGCAAATCCCACGTGGCTGTCTCCTGCACTCCTCAGACTGCTGGCACTGCAGATCCCACATGGCTGTGTCCAGCTCCCCTCAGACTGGCGGCACTGGAGATCCCACGTGGATGTCTCCTGCTCTCCTGAGACTGGCGGCACTGCAGATCCCACGTGGCTGTCTCCTTCTTTCATCAGGCTGGTGGCACTGGAGATCCCACGTTGCTGTTTCATGCTGTCCTCAGACTGGCGGTACTGCAGATCCCACGTGGCTGTCTCCTGCTCTCCTCAGACTGGCGGCACTGCAGATCCCACGTGGCTGTCTCCTTCTCTCCTCAGGCTGGTGGCACTGGAGTTACCACTATCAGTCCTGGGTGCTCTACATACAGCCATGAAGGTCATCTTCCAGCTCTCCTCAGACAGGCGGCACTGGAGATCCCACGTTGCTGTTTCCTGCTCTCCTCAGACTGGCGGCACTGGAGATCACACATGGCTGTCTCCTGCTCTCCTCAGGCTGGTGGCACTGCAGATCCCACGTGGCTGTCTCCTTCTCTCCTCAGACTGGTGGCACTGGAGATCCCACGTTGCTGTTTCCTGCTCTCCTCAGACTGGCGGCACTGGAGATCACACATGGCTGTCTCCTGCTCTCCTCAGGCTGGTGGCACTGCAGATCCCATGTGGCTGTCTCCTGCTCTCCTCAGACTGGTGGCACTGGAGATCCCACGTGGCTGTGTCCAGCTCCCCTCAGACTGGCGGCACTGCAGATCCCACGTGGATTTCTCCTACTCTCCTCAGACTTGTGGCACTGGAGATCCCACGTGGCTGTGTCCAGCTCCCCTCAGACTGGCGGCACTGGAGATCCCACGTGGATGTCTCCTACTCTCCTCAGACAGGCGGCACTGGAGATCCCACGTTGCGGTCTCCTGCTCTCCTCAGACTGGCGGCACTGGAGATCCCACGTGGCTGTCTTCTGCTCTCCTCAGGCTGCTGGCACTGGAGATCCCACAAGGCTGTCTCCTACTCTCCTCAGTTTGGTGGCACTGGAGATCCCACGTGGCTGTCTCCTGCTCTCCTCAGACTGGCGGCACTAGAGATCCCACGTGGCGGTCTCCTGCTCTCCTCAGACTGGCGGCTCTGGAGATCACACGTTGCTTTCTCCTGCTCTCCTCAGACTGGCGGCACTGCAGATCCCACGTGGCTGTCTCCTGCTCTCCTCAGACTGGTGGCACTGGAGATCCCACGTGGCTGTGTCCAGCTCCCCTCAGACTGGCGGCACTGGAGATCCCACGTGGATGTCTCCTGCTCTCCTCAGGCTGGTGGCACTGGAGATCCCACGTGGCTGTCTCCTGCTCTCCTCAATTTGGTGGCACTGGAGATCCCACGTGGCTGTCTCCTGCTCTCCTCAGTTTGGTGGCACTGGAGATCCCACGTGGCGGTCTCCTGCTCTCATCAGGGTGGTGGCACTGGAGATCCCACTATCAGTCCTGGGTGCTCTACAGCCATGAAGGTCATCTTCCAGCTCTCCTCAGACTGGCGGCACTGGAGATCCCACGTGACTGTCTCCTGCTCTCCTCAGGCTGGTGGCACTGCAGATCCCACATGGCTGTCTCCTGCTCTCCTCAGGCTGGTGGCACTGCAGATCCCACGTGGCTGTCTCCTGCTCTCCTTAGGCTGGTGGCACTGCAGATCCCACATGGCTGTATCCAGCTCCCCTCAGACTGGCGACACTGGAGATCCCACGTGGCTGTCTCCTGCTCTCCTCAGGCTGGTGGCACTGGAGATCCCACGTGGCTGTCTCCTGCTCTTCTCAGGCTGGTGGCACTGGAGATCCCACGTGTCTGTCTCCTGCTCTCCTCACACTGGCGGCACTGGAGATTCCACGTTGCTGTCTCCTGCTCTCCTCAGGCTGGTGGCACTGCAGATCCCACGTGGCTGTCTCCAGCTCTCCTCAGGCTGTCGGCACTGGAGATCCCATGTTGCGGTCTCCTGCTCTCCTCAGACTGGCGGCACTGGAGATCTCATGTGGCTGTCTCCTGCTCTCCTAAGAATGGCAGCACTGGAGATCCCATGTGGCTGTCTCCTGCTCTCCTCAGGCTGGTGGCACTGGAGATCCCACGTGGCTGTCTCCTGCTCTCCTCAGGCTGGTGGCACTGCAGATCCCACGTGGCTGTCTCCTGCTCTCCTCAGGCTGGTGGCACTGCAGATCCCACGTGGCTGTCTCCTGCTCTCCTTGGGCTGGTGGCACTGCAGATCCCACGTGGCTGTCTCCTTCTCTCCTCAGACTGGTGGCACTGGAGATCCCACGTTGCTGTTTCCTGCTCTCCTCAGACTGGCGGCACTGGAGATCACACATGGCTGTCTCCTGCTCTCCTCAGGCTGGTGGCACTGCAGATCCCATGTGGCTGTCTCCTGCTCTCCTCAGACTGGTGGCACTGGAGATCCCACGTGGCTGTGTCCAGCTCCCCTCAGACTGGCGGCACTGCAGATCCCACGTGGATTTCTCCTACTCTCCTCAGACTTGTGGCACTGGAGATCCCACGTGGCTGTGTCCAGCTCCCCTCAGACTGGCGGCACTGGAGATCCCACGTGGATGTCTCCTACTCTCCTCAGACAGGCGGCACTGGAGATCCCACGTTGCGGTCTCCTGCTCTCCTCAGACTGGCGGCACTGGAGATCCCACGTGGCTGTCTTCTGCTCTCCTCAGGCTGCTGGCACTGGAGATCCCACAAGGCTGTCTCCTACTCTCCTCAGTTTGGTGGCACTGGAGATCCCACGTGGCTGTCTCCTGCTCTCCTCAGACTGGCGGCACTAGAGATCCCACGTGGCGGTCTCCTGCTCTCCTCAGACTGGCGGCTCTGGAGATCACACGTTGCTTTCTCCTGCTCTCCTCAGACTGGCGGCACTGCAGATCCCACGTGGCTGTCTCCTGCTCTCCTCAGACTGGTGGCACTGGAGATCCCACGTGGCTGTGTCCAGCTCCCCTCAGACTGGCGGCACTGGAGATCCCACGTGGATGTCTCCTGCTCTCCTCAGGCTGGTGGCACTGGAGATCCCACGTGGCTGTCTCCTGCTCTCCTCAATTTGGTGGCACTGGAGATCCCACGTGGCTGTCTCCTGCTCTCCTCAGTTTGGTGGCACTGGAGATCCCACGTGGCGGTCTCCTGCTCTCATCAGGGTGGTGGCACTGGAGATCCCACTATCAGTCCTGGGTGCTCTACAGCCATGAAGGTCATCTTCCAGCTCTCCTCAGACTGGCGGCACTGGAGATCCCACGTGACTGTCTCCTGCTCTCCTCAGGCTGGTGGCACTGCAGATCCCACATGGCTGTCTCCTGCTCTCCTCAGGCTGGTGGCACTGCAGATCCCACGTGGCTGTCTCCTGCTCTCCTTAGGCTGGTGGCACTGCAGATCCCACATGGCTGTATCCAGCTCCCCTCAGACTGGCGACACTGGAGATCCCACGTGGCTGTCTCCTGCTCTCCTCAGGCTGGTGGCACTGGAGATCCCACGTGGCTGTCTCCTGCTCTTCTCAGGCTGGTGGCACTGGAGATCCCACGTGTCTGTCTCCTGCTCTCCTCACACTGGCGGCACTGGAGATTCCACGTTGCTGTCTCCTGCTCTCCTCAGGCTGGTGGCACTGCAGATCCCACGTGGCTGTCTCCAGCTCTCCTCAGGCTGTCGGCACTGGAGATCCCATGTTGCGGTCTCCTGCTCTCCTCAGACTGGCGGCACTGGAGATCTCATGTGGCTGTCTCCTGCTCTCCTAAGAATGGCAGCACTGGAGATCCCATGTGGCTGTCTCCTGCTCTCCTCAGGCTGGTGGCACTGGAGATCCCACGTGGCTGTCTCCTGCTCTCCTCAGGCTGGTGGCACTGCAGATCCCACGTGGCTGTCTCCTGCTCTCCTCAGGCTGGTGGCACTGCAGATCCCACGTGGCTGTCTCCTGCTCTCCTTGGGCTGGTGGCACTGCAGATCCCACGTGGCTGTCTCCAGCTCCCCTCAGACTGGCGGCACTGGAGATCCCACGTGGCTTTCTCCTGCTCTCCTCAGGCTGGTGGCACTGGAGATCCCACGTTGCTGTCTCCTGCTCTCCTCAGACTGGCGGCACTGGAGATCCCACGTGGCTGTCTCCTGCTCTCCTCAGGCTGGTGGCACTGCAGATCCCACATGGCTGTCTCCTGCTCTCCTCAGGCTGGTGGCACTGCAGATCCCACGTGGCTGTCTCCTGCTCTCCTTAGGCTGGTGGCACTGCAGATCCCACGTGGCTGTATCCAGCTCCCCTCAGACTGGCGGCACTGGAGATATCACGTGGCTGTCTCCTGCTCTCCTCAGCCTTGCGGCACTGGAGATCCCATGTGGCTGTCTCCTGCTCTCCTCAGGCTGGTGGCACTGGAGATCCCACGTGGCTGTCTCCTGCTCTCCTCAGACTGGCGGCACTGGAGATCCAATGTGGCTGTCTCCTGCTCTCCTCAGCCTTGCGGCACTGGAGATCCCATGTGGCTGTCTCCTGCTCTCCTCAGACTGGCGGCACTGGAGATCCCATGTGGCTGTCTCCTGCTCTCCTCAGGCTGGTGGCACTGGAGATCCCATGTGGCTGTCTCCTGCTCTCCTCAGGCTGGTGGCACTGGAGATCCCACGTGGCTGTCTCCTGCTCTCCTCAGACTGGCGGCACTGGAGATCCCATGTGGCTGTCTCCTGCTCTCCTCAGGCTGGTGGCATTGGAGATCCCACGTTGCTGTCTCCTGCTCTCTTCAGACTGGCGGCACTGGAGATCCCATGTGGCTGTCTCCTGCTCTCCTCAGAATGGCGGCACTGGAGATCCCATGTGGCTGTCTCCTGCTTTCCTCAGGCTGGTGGCACTGGAGATCCCACGTGGCTGTCTCCTGCTCTCCTTGGGCTGGTGGCACTGCAGATCCCACGTGGCTGTCTCCTGCTCTCCTCAGGCTGGTGGCACTGCAGATCCCACGTGGCTGTCTCCAGCTCTCCTCAGGCTGGTGGCACTGGAGATCCCACGTTGCGGTCTCCTGCTCTCCTCAGACTGGCGGCACTGGAGATCCCATGTGGCTGTCTCCTGCTCTCCTCAGAATGGCGGCACTGGAGATCCCATGTGGCTGTCTCCTGCTTTCCTCAGGCTGGTGGCACTGGAGATCCCACGTGGCTGTCTCCTGCTCTCCTTGGGCTGGTGGCACTGCAGATCCCACGTGGCTGTCTCCAGCTCTCCTCAGGCTGGTGGCACTGGAGATCCCACGTGGCTGTCTCCTGCTCTCCTCAGGCTGGTGGCACTGGAGATCCCACGTTGCTGTCTCCTGCTCTCCTCAGACTGGCGGCACTGGAGATCCCACGTGGCTGTCTCCTGCTCTCCTCAGGCTGGTGGCACTGGAGATCCCACGTGGCTGTCTCCTGCTCTCCTTAGGCTGGTGGCACTGGAGATCCCATGTGGCTGTCTCCTGCTCTCATCAGGGTGGTGGCACTGGAGATCTCACTATCAGTCCTGGGTGCTCTACAGCCATGAAGGTCATCTTCCAGCTCTCCTCAGACTGGCGGCACTGGAGATCCCATGTGGCTGTCTCCTGCTCTCCTCAGGCTGGTGGCACTGCAGATCCCACATGGCTGTCTCCTGCTCTCCTCAGGCTGGTGGCACTGCAGATCCCACGTGGCTGTCTCCTGCTCTCCTCAGGCTGGTGGCACTGGAGATCCCACGTTGCTGTCTCCTGCTCTCCTCAGACTGGCGGCACTGGAGATCCCACGTGGCTGTCTCCTGCTCTCCTCAGCCTTGCGGCACTGGAGATCCCATGTGGCTGTCTCCTGCTCTCCTCAGGCTGGTGGCACTGGAGATCCCACGTGGCTGTCTCCTGCTCTCCTCAGACTGGCGGCACTGGAGATCCAATGTGGCTGTCTCCTGCTCTCCTCAGCCTTGCGGTACTGGAGATCCCATGTGGCTGTCTCCTGCTCTCCTCAGGCTGGTGGCACTGGAGATCCCACGTGGCTGTCTCCTGCTCTCCTCAGACTGGCGGCACTGGAGATCCCATGTGGCTGTCTCCTGCTCTCCTCAGGCTGGTGGCACTGGAGATCCCACGTTGCTGTCTCCTGCTCTCCTCAGACTGGCGGCACTGGAGATCCCACGTTGCTGTCTCCTGCTCTCCTCAGGCTGGTGGCACTCCAGATCCCACGTGGCTGTCTCCAGCTCTCCTCAGGCTGGCGGCACTGGAGATCCCACGTTGCGGTCTCCTGCTCTCCTCAGACTGGCGGCCCTGGAGATCCCATGTGGCTGTCTCCTGCTCTCCTCAGAATGGCAGCACTGGAGATCCCATGTGGCTGTCTCCTGCTCTCCTCAGGCTGGTGGCACTGCAGATCCCACGTGGCTGTCTCCTGCTCTCCTCAGACTGGCGGCACTGGAGATCCCATGTTCCTGTCTCCTGCTCTCCTCAGGCTGGTGGCACTGGAGATCCCACGTTGCTGTCTCCTGCTCTCCTCAGACTGGCGGCACTGGAGATCCCACGTGGCTGTCTCCTGCTCTCCTCAGGCTGGTGGCACTGGAGATCCCACGTGGCTGTCTCCAGCTCTCCTCAGGCTGGTGGCACTGGAGATCCCACGTGGCTGTCTCCTGCTCTCCTCAGGCTGGTGGCACTGGAGATCCCACGTGGCTGTCTCCTGCTCTCCTCAGACTGGCGGCACTGGAGATCCCATGTGGCTGTCTCCTGCTCTCCTCAGGCTGGTGGCATTGGAGATCCCACGTTGCTGTCTCCTGCTCTCTTCAGACTGGCGGCACTGGAGATCCCATGTGGCTGTCTCCTGCTCTCCTCAGGCTGGTGGCACTGGAGATCCCACATGGCTGTCTCCTGCTCTCCTCAGACTGGCGGCACTGGAGATCCCACGATGCTGTCTCCTGCTCTCCTCAGGCTGGTGGCACTGCAGATCCCACGTGGCTGTCTCCAGCTCTCCTCAGGCTGGTGGCACTGGAGATCCCACGTTGCGGTCTCCTGCTCTCCTCAGACTGGCGGCACTGGAGATCCCATGTGGCTGTCTCCTGCTCTCCTCAGAATGGCGGCACTGGAGATCCCATGTGGCTGTCTCCTGCTTTCCTCAGGCTGGTGGCACTGGAGATCCCACGTGGCTGTCTCCTGCTCTCCTCAGGCTGGTGGCACTGGAGATCCCATGTGGCTGTCTCCTGCTCTCCTCAGACTGGCGGCACTGGAGATCCCATGTGGCTGTCTCCTGCTCTCCTCAGGCTGGTGGCATTGGAAATCCCACGTTGCTGTCTCCTGCTCTCCTCAGGCTGGTGGCACTGGAGATCCCACGTTGCTGTCTCCTGCTCTCTTCAGACTGGCGGCACTGGAGATTCCACTTTCAGTCCTGGGTGCACCACAACCATGAAGGTTGTCTTCCAGCTCTCTTGCTCTCCTCAGGCTGTTACACTGGAGATCCCACGTGGCTGTCTCCTGCTCTCCTCAGGCTGGTGGCACTGGAGATCCCACGTGGCTGTCTCCTGCTCTCCTCAGGCTGGTGGCACTGGAGATCCCACGTGGCTGTCTCCTGCTCTGCTCAGGCTGGTGGCACTGGAGATCCCATGTGGCTGTCTCCTGCTCTCCTCAGGCTGGTGGCACTGAAGATCCCACGTTGCTGTCTCCTGCTCTCTTCAGACTGGCGGCACTGGAGATTCCACTTTCAGTCCTGGGTGCACCACAACCATGAAGGTTGTCTTCCAGCTCTCATGCTCTCCTCAGGCTGTTACACTGGAGATCCCACGTTGCTGTCTCCTGCTCTCTTCAGACTGGCGGCACTGGAGATTCCACTTTCAGTCCTGGGTGCACCACAACCATGAAGGTTGTCTTCCAGCTCTCATGCTCTCCTCAGGCTGTTACACTGGAGATCCCACGTGGCTGTCTCCTGCTCTCCTCAGGCTGGTGGCACTGGAGATCCCACGTGGCTGTCTCCTGCTCTCCTCAGGCTGGTGGCACTGGAGATCCCACGTGGCTGTCTCCTGCTCTCCTCAGGCTGGTGGCACTGGAGATCCCACGTGGCTGTCTCCTGCTCTCCTCAGGCTGGTGGCACTGGAGATCCCACGTGGCTGTCTCCTGCTCTCCTCAGGCTGGTGGCACTGGAGATCCCACTTTCAGTCCTGGGTGCTCTACAACCATGAAGGTCGTCTCCTGCTCTCCTGCTTCACACTGATATACTCCAGGTGTATAACGCTACCTTTCCTTATTCCAGGGGCAACAGTCGTCTCTTTTGACCCGGATTCCGTCAGTTGTCGCCTGTCTCTGTCCTCGGACTTGAAGAAGGTGACTGTGGCCGATAAGCATTGTTCCTACCCCAAGAAGGAGCGCAGGTTCACTGGCTGCCAGGCCCTCTGCTCACAAGGCTTCTCCGCAGGCAGCATGTACTGGGAGGTCAGCACCGCAGACAGCGACGGCTGGGCCATCGGAGTGGCAGCAGCAGAAATCGCTAAACACCAACAACTTGGAGACAATGACTTGTCCTGGTGCGTAAAATGGAACAAGGAGCACCTGAGCGCCTGGCATAAGAATGAGGAGACCCCGAGCCTCCTGCCGCGGCCCTCCATGGTGGGGGTGCTGCTTAACTGCACAGAAAAGACTGTCTCCTTCTATTCCCTGTCCCCGGAGTTACTGATTCACACGTACAACCTCCATTTCCAGACACAGCTGTTTCCTGCGGTGTGGCTTTACGGCCTGAAGAAGGGGAGTTCACTAACAATACAAGCCATCCAGAGGACGGACGCATGAGCTGACCTCCATCGCCCCTCACTGTCACTTCCAAGACGTTCTACGGCATAACAGCCTCCTGACCGAAGACGGACCTCCTATCACTTATGATGTCCATTACACCCAGGGCCAGAGTTGTGTACTGTTCTGGAAGGTGGGCGACACCCCTTCTGCAGTATTGGGCGCTGGTGAAGTCCGGGGTGATACTGCAGTATTGAGCACTGGTGATGTCCGGGGTATTACTGCAGTATTGAGCACTGGTGAAGTCCGGGGTGATACTGCAGTATTGGGCGCTGGTGATGTCCGGGGTATTACTGCAGTATTGGGCGCTGGTGAAGTCCGGGATGATACTGCAGTATTGGGCGCTGGTGAAGTCCGGGGTGATACTGCAGTATTGGGCGCTGGTGAAGTCCGGGGTGATACTGCAGTATTGGGCGCTGGTGAAGTCCGGGGTGATACTGCAGTATTGGGCGCTGGTGAAGTCCGGGGTGATACTGCAGTATTGGGCGCTGGTGAAGTCCGGGGTGATACTGCAGTATTGGGCGCTGGTGAAGTCCGGGGTGATACTGCAGTATTGAGCACTGGTGAAGTCCGGGGTGATACTGCAGTATTGGGCGCTGGTGAAGTCCGGGGTGATACTGCAGTATTGAGCACTGGTGAAGTCCGGGGTGATACTGCAGTATTGGGTGTTGGTGAAGTCCGGGGTGATACTGCAGTATTGAGCACTGGTGAAGTCCGGGGTGATACTGCAGTATTGAGCACTGGTGAAGTCCGGGGTGATACTGCAGTATTGGGCGCTGGTGAAGTCCGGGGTGATACTGCAGTATTGAGCACTGGTGAAGTCCGGGGTGATACTGCAGTATTGGGCGCTGGTGAAGTCCGGGGTGATACTGCAGTATTGGGCGCTGGTGAAGTCCGGGGTGATACTGCAGTATTGAGCACTGGTGATGTCCGCGGTATTACTGCAGTATTGAGCACTGGTGAAGTCCGGGGTGATACTGCAGTATTGGGCGCTGGTGAAGTCCGGGGTGATACTGCAGTATTGAGCACTGGTGAAGTCCGGGGTGATACTGCAGTATTGGGCGCTGGTGAAGTCCGGGGTGATACTGCAGTATTGGGCGCTGGTGAAGTCCGGGGTGATACTGCAGTATTGAGCACTGATGAAGTCCGGGGTGATACTGCAGTATTGGGCGCTGATGATGTCCGGGGTAATACTGTCAAGGTTGGGAATTTTGGGGAAACCACAAATGGGGTTTCTCAGGGTCACAGAGACGGATTTCAAATCGATCTGCGCAGATATAAATGAATCTGACAACAATGATCACGCCGAGACGTATTCACTGTTTGAGCAGAAGCGAGCTTCTGGCTCATGTATTAAAAGTCTCATGAGTATACAGTCCAATATTTGACCTTGAAACAGGAACAAGGAGTAAGATATAAAGCCCCAGTTTCACATCCCAGCTGGTGAGAACCAACATGTTATGAATACACTCAGTGTGTTATGAATACTTCTTTCTTCATTGTACATTTTGGCTTATCCATCTTGGTTAATACATTCCTGAGCGCACATCTTAGAATCATATTATGGTGTCTATGCGATTGTCATACAGACATACAGATAATTATGCTACGACATCTATGCTATAATTATATACTCACACAGATTATCTTATTACATCTGTACAAACAGCCTACAGCCCAGGCCTTATGCCCACAATACTGTAGTATTGAGCACTGGTGAAGACCGGGGAGATACGGTAGTATTGGGCACTGGTTACGTCCGGGGTGATACTGTAGTATTGGGTGCTGGTGAAGTCCGGGGAGATACGGTAGTATTGGGCGCTGGTGAAGTCCGGGGAGATACTGTAGTATTGGGCGCTGATGAAGTCCGGGGTGATACTGTAGTATTGGGTGCTGGTGAAGTCCGGGGAGATACGGTAGTATTGGGCACTGGTTACGTCCGGGGTGATACTGTAGTATTGGGCGCTGATGAAGTCCGGGGTGATACTGTAGTATTGGGCGCTGATGAAGTCTGGGGAGATACGGTAGTATTGGGCACTGGTTACGTCCGGGGTGATACTGTAGTATTGGGTGCTGGTGAAGTCCGGGGAGATACGGTAGTATTGGGCGCTGGTGAAGTCCGGGGAGATACTGTAGTATTGGGCGCTGATGAAGTCCGGGGTGATACTGTAGTATTGGGTGCTGATGAAGTCTGGGGAGATACGGTAGTATTGGGCACTGGTTACGTCCGGGGTGATACTGTAGTATTGGGTGCTGGTGAAGTCCGGGGTGATACTGTAGTATTGGGCGCTGATGAAGTCCGGGGAGATACTGACCTGGGATGATACTACTGATAAGAAATAATGATGGCGTTGAGGTACACTGAGCCATGGAAAAGAGGCGAATGTGAGGGTCTGCAGGTAATCGACTTCTAAAATTCTGAGATTATAAATTTATATTTCTGTAACCAAATTTTATAGATATTAATAAAAATGTGGAGAATATGTTTCTGGTGGTGACATCTTCTCCTGATATGACGGTGTGTCAGCGAAGATCATTGTAGAATGCTCTACACAAGCCACAGGGCTATGACGAGGTGTGGGAGTATACAACAGCTGTAGGCTTATGTGGTGGAGGAACTAGCAGATGGATGTATTGTAGGACCTCTCTGCTTTGTCTTGTCCTTTCCATATCCTCCATAAGAAGGAAAATGGCCACAGCACAGAACGTAAAGGGGTTCTCTGTTGAAATTAAACAAGTTATCCCTTCATCACACGATAGATGATCGATGGTGGTGCAACACTCAGGTCTTTGCCTGCAGTCTTCATCATCATCATCATTATTATTATTATTTATTTATAGAGCACCATTGATTCCATGGTGCTGTACATGTGAAGGGGGTTACATACAGAATACATATAAAAGTTACAGTAGACAGACCTGTACAGAGGGAAGAGGGCCCTGCCCTTGCGGGCTTACATTCTATAGGATTTTGGGGAGGAGACAGTAAGTGGGGTGGTGGTGGGGCGGCAGCTCCACACGGTGGTGGGGCGGCAGCGCCGCACGGTGGTGGGGTGGCAGCTCCGCACGGTGGTGGGGCGGCAGCTCCGCACGGTGGTGGGGCGGCAGCTCCGCACGGTGGTCGGGCGGCAGCTCCGCACGGTGGTGGGGCAGTGAGGTCATTGTAGATTATAGGCATTTCTGAACAGATGAGTCTTTAGGTTCCGTTTGAAGTTTGCAATTGTAGTAGATAGTCTGACGTGTTGAGGCAGCGAGTTCCAGGAGACGGGGGATGCTCGGGAGAAGTCTTGGAGTCGGTTGCGTGAGGAGCGAATGAGAGAGGAGGAGAGAAGGAGATCTTGGGAGGACCGGAGGTGACGTGTTGGAGTGTAGTGGGAGAGTAGTTCAGAGATATATGGAGGAGACAGATTATGCACAGCTCTGTAGGTCAGTGTTAGTAGTTTGAATTGGATACGGTGGAAGATTGGAAGCCAGTGGAGGGACATGCAGAGGGGAGAAGCGGGGTGGTATTGAGGCGAGAGGTGGATCATTCGGGCAGCAGAATTAAGGATGGACTGGAGAGGGGCGAGCGTGTTAGCAGGGAGGCCACAGAGGAGGATGTTACAGTAGTCGAGGCGGGAGATTATGAGGGCATGCACTAGCATTTTTGTAGATTGCGAGTTGAGGAAGGGGCGGATTCTGGAAATATTTTTGAGTTGAAGACGGCAGGAGGTGGTGAGGGATTGGATGTGTGGTGTGAAGGACAAGGCAGAGTCAAAGGTCACTCCGAGGCAGCGAACTTTGTGTACTAGCGAGAGCATGGTGTTATTTATTGTAATAGATAGATCAGGTGGAGAGTGCAGGGGAGACGGAGGAAAGGTGATCAGTTCAGTTTTGGCCACATTGAGCTTTAATAAGCGAGAGGAAAAGAAGGAAGATATAGTCGATAGGCACTCTGGGATTCTGGACAGCAGAGATGTGACATCTGGGCCAGAGAGGTAGATCTGAGTGTCATCGGCATATAGGTGGTACTGGAAGCCATGGGACTTTATGAGATGTCCCAGGCCAAATGTATAGATAGAAAAAAGTAAGCGTCCTAGGACAGAGCCTTGAGGGACACCAACAGAGAGAGGACGGGATGAAGAGGTTGTGTGGGCGTGGGAGACACAAAGTGCGGTTGGAGAGGTATGAAGAGATCCAAGAGAGGGCGAGATCTCTGACACCAAGGGAAGACAGAATCTGTAGTAGCAGGGAGTGGTCAACGGTATCGAAGGCTGAGGATAGGTCTAGAAGTAGGAGTATGGAGAAGTGGTTGTTAGCTTTGGCGGTAAGTAAGTCATTCGTGATTTTAGTCAGGGCAGTTTCAGTGGAATGATGTGGACGGAAGCCGGACTGTAGGTTGTCAAAGTGAGAGTTAGAGGAGAGGTGGGAGGAGAGTTCAGCATGGACGTGCTGTTCCAGGAGTTTTGAGGTGAACAGGAGTAGTGATATGGGGCGATGGTTGGTAGTAGAGGTTGGGTCGAGGGATGGTTTCTTTAGGATGGGTGTGACTGATTATTATTATTATTTATTATTACTGATGCATGTTTAAAGGCAAAGGGGAAGGTACCAGTAGTTAAAGATTGGTTGAATAGATAAGTTAAGACTGGAATAAGGATAGGGGCGAGATTGGGGAGGAGGTGGGATGGCATGGGGTCAAGTGCGCAGGTGGTGAGGTGCGCTTTTGAGAGAAGACGTGCAAGCTCTCCTTCGCTGATGGTGGGAAGGAAGTTTATGGGGGAGGGGCAGTGGTCTGTTATGTGAAGGGGTTGTGGTGACTGAGCAGAGAAGACTTGCCTTATTTGGTCGATTTTTTTCTTTGAAGATCTGGTGGATCCATGCTGATGGGATTGGTCTGTGATGTCATCGGTGGCCATCTTAGTTATATCTGAAAACTTGGCTTATGTATAATCAATTTCATTGAACACACTTCTCACAATCCTCTGCATACAGAAGTTAATTAAGTATTTGATCTAATGGCTCTCCTCAACATCCAAACAGGTAAAACAAAGGTAGACCACCTGTACACACGACAAGTAGTCAGACCCATCTGGACCCAGATACAGGACTGAGGCTTCCAAACAGGTAAAACAAAAGTAGACCACCTGTACACACGACAAGTAGTCAGACCCAACTGGACCCAGATACAGGACTAAGGCTTCCAAACAGGTAAAACAAAAGTAGACCACCTGTACACACGACAAGTAGTCAGACCCAACTGGACCCAGATACAGGACTGAGGCTTCCAAACAGGTAAAACAAAGGTAGACCACCTGTACACACGACAAGTAGTCAGACCCAACTGGACCCAGATACAGGACTAAGGCTTCCAAACAGGTAAAACAAAGGTAGACCATCTGTACACACGACAAGTAGTCAGACCGAACTGTACCCAGATACAGGACTGAGGCTTCCAAACAGGTAATACAAAGGTAGACCGCCTGTACACACGACAAGTAGTCAGACCGAACTGTACCCAGATACAGGACTGAGGCTTCCAAACAGGTAAAACAAAGGTAGACCATCTGTACACACGACAAGTAGTCATACCCAACTGGACCCAGATACAGGACTGAGGCTTCCAAACAGGTAAAACAAAGGTAGACCGCCTGTACACACGACAAGTAGTCAGACCCAACTGGACCCAGATACAGGACTGAGGCTTCCAAACAGGTAAAACAAAGGTAGACCATCTGTACACACGACAAGTAGTCAGACCGAACTGTACCCAGATACAGGACTGAGGCTTCCAAACAGGTAAAACAAAGGTAGACCATCTGTACACACGACAAGTAGTCATACCCAACTGGACCCAGATACAGGACTGAGGCTTCCAAACAGGTAAAACAAAGGTAGACCGCCTGTACACACGACAAGTAGTCAGACCAAACTGGACCCAGATACAGGACTAAGGCTTCCAAACAGGTAAAACAAAAGTAGACCACCTGTACACACGACAAGTAGTCAGACCCAACTGGACCCAGATACAGGACTGAGGCTTCCAAACAGGTAAAACAAAGGTAGACCGCCTGTACACATGACAAGTAGTCAGACCGAACTGGACCCAGATACAGAACTGAGGCTTCAAAACGGGTAAAACAAAGGTAGACCACCTGTACACACGACAAGTAGTCAGACCCAACTGGACCCAGATACAGGACTGAGGCTTCCAAACAGGTAAAACAAAAGTAGACCACCTGTACACACGACAAGTAGTCAGACCCAACTGGACCCAGATACAGGACTAAGGCTTCCAAACAGGTAAAACAAAAGTAGACCACCTGTACACACGACAAGTAGTCAGACCCAACTGGACCCAGATACAGGACTGAGGCTTCCAAACAGGTAAAACAAAAGTAGACCACCTGTACACACGACAAGTAGTCAGACCAAACTGGACCCAGATACAGGACTAAGGCTTCCAAACAGGTAAAACAAAAGTAGACCACCTGTACACACGACAAGTAGTCAGACCCATCTGGACCCAGATACAGGACTGAGGCTTCCAAACAGGTAAAACAAAAGTAGACCACCTGTACACACGACAAGTAGTCAGACCCAACTGGACCCAGATACAGGACTAAGGCTTCCAAACAGGTAAAACAAAAGTAGACCACCTGTACACACGACAAGTAGTCAGACCCAACTGGACCCAGATACAGGACTGAGGCTTCCAAACAGGTAAAACAAAGGTAGACCACCTGTACACACGACAAGTAGTCAGACCCAACTGGACCCAGATACAGGACTAAGGCTTCCAAACAGGTAAAACAAAGGTAGACCATCTGTACACACGACAAGTAGTCAGACCGAACTGTACCCAGATACAGGACTGAGGCTTCCAAACAGGTAATACAAAGGTAGACCGCCTGTACACACGACAAGTAGTCAGACCGAACTGTACCCAGATACAGGACTGAGGCTTCCAAACAGGTAAAACAAAGGTAGACCATCTGTACACACGACAAGTAGTCATACCCAACTGGACCCAGATACAGGACTGAGGCTTCCAAACAGGTAAAACAAAGGTAGACCGCCTGTACACACGACAAGTAGTCAGACCGAACTGTACCCAGATACAGGACTGAGGCTTCCAAACAGGTAAAACAAAGGTAGACCATCTGTACACACGACAAGTAGTCAGACCGAACTGTACCCAGATACAGGACTGAGGCTTCCAAACAGGTAAAACAAAGGTAGACCATCTGTACACACGACAAGTAGTCATACCCAACTGGACCCAGATACAGGACTGAGGCTTCCAAACAGGTAAAACAAAGGTAGACCGCCTGTACACACGACAAGTAGTCAGACCAAACTGGACCCAGATACAGGACTAAGGCTTCCAAACAGGTAAAACAAAAGTAGACCACCTGTACACACGACAAGTAGTCAGACCCAACTGGACCCAGATACAGGACTGAGGCTTCCAAACAGGTAAAACAAAGGTAGACCGCCTGTACACATGACAAGTAGTCAGACCGAACTGGACCCAGATACAGAACTGAGGCTTCAAAACGGGTAAAACAAAGGTAGACCACCTGTACACACGACAAGTAGTCAGACCCAACTGGACCCAGATACAGGACTGAGGCTTCCAAACAGGTAAAACAAAAGTAGACCACCTGTACACACGACAAGTAGTCAGACCCAACTGGACCCAGATACAGGACTAAGGCTTCCAAACAGGTAAAACAAAAGTAGACCACCTGTACACACGACAAGTAGTCAGACCCAACTGGACCCAGATACAGGACTGAGGCTTCCAAACAGGTAAAACAAAAGTAGACCACCTGTACACACGACAAGTAGTCAGACCAAACTGGACCCAGATACAGGACTAAGGCTTCCAAACAGGTAAAACAAAAGTAGACCACCTGTACACACGACAAGTAGTCAGACCCATCTGGACCCAGATACAGGACTGAGGCTTCCAAACAGGTAAAACAAAAGTAGACCACCTGTACACACGACAAGTAGTCAGACCCAACTGGACCCAGATACAGGACTAAGGCTTCCAAACAGGTAAAACAAAAGTAGACCACCTGTACACACGACAAGTAGTCAGACCCAACTGGACCCAGATACAGGACTGAGGCTTCCAAACAGGTAAAACAAAGGTAGACCACCTGTACACACGACAAGTAGTCAGACCCAACTGGACCCAGATACAGGACTAAGGCTTCCAAACAGGTAAAACAAAGGTAGACCATCTGTACACACGACAAGTAGTCAGACCGAACTGTACCCAGATACAGGACTGAGGCTTCCAAACAGGTAATACAAAGGTAGACCGCCTGTACACACGACAAGTAGTCAGACCGAACTGTACCCAGATACAGGACTGAGGCTTCCAAACAGGTAAAACAAAGGTAGACCATCTGTACACACGACAAGTAGTCATACCCAACTGGACCCAGATACAGGACTGAGGCTTCCAAACAGGTAAAACAAAGGTAGACCGCCTGTACACACGACAAGTAGTCAGACCGAACTGTACCCAGATACAGGACTGAGGCTTCCAAACAGGTAAAACAAAGGTAGACCATCTGTACACACGACAAGTAGTCAGACCGAACTGTACCCAGATACAGGACTGAGGCTTCCAAACAGGTAAAACAAAGGTAGACCATCTGTACACACGACAAGTAGTCATACCCAACTGGACCCAGATACAGGACTGAGGCTTCCAAACAGGTAAAACAAAGGTAGACCGCCTGTACACACGACAAGTAGTCAGACCAAACTGGACCCAGATACAGGACTAAGGCTTCCAAACAGGTAAAACAAAAGTAGACCACCTGTACACACGACAAGTAGTCAGACCCAACTGGACCCAGATACAGGACTGAGGCTTCCAAACAGGTAAAACAAAGGTAGACCGCCTGTACACACGACAAGTAGTCAGACCGAACTGGACCCAGATACAGGACTAAGGCTTCCAAACAGGTAAAACAAAAGTAGACTGCCTGTACACACGACAAGTAATCAGACCAAACTGGACCCAGATACAGGACTGAGGCTTCAAAACGGGTAAAACAAAGGTAGACCACCTGTACACACGACAAGTAGTCAGACCCAACTGGACCCAGATACAGGACTGAGGCTTCCAAACAGGTAAAACAAAAGTAGACCACCTGTACACACGACAAGTAGTCAGACCCAACTGGACCCAGATACAGGACTAAGGCTTCCAAACAGGTAAAACAAAAGTAGACCACCTGTACACACGACAAGTAGTCAGACCCAACTGGACCCAGATACAGGACTGAGGCTTCCAAACAGGTAAAACAAAAGTAGACCACCTGTACACACGACAAGTAGTCAGACCAAACTGGACCCAGATACAGGACTAAGGCTTCCAAACAGGTAAAACAAAAGTAGACCACCTGTACACACGACAAGTAGTCAGACCCAACTGGACCCAGATACAGGAGTGAGGCTTCCAAACAGGTAAAACAAAGGTAGACCGCCTGTACACATGACAAGTAGTCAGACCGAACTGGACCCAGATACAGGACTAAGGCTTCCAAACAGGTAAAACAAAAGTAGACTGCCTGTACACACGACAAGTAATCAGACCAAACTGGACCCAGATACAGGACTGAGGCTTCCAAACAGGTAAAACAAAGGTAGACCACCTGTACACACGACAAGTAGTCAGACCCAACTGGACCCAGATACAGGACTGAGGCTTCCAAACAGGTAAAACAAAGGTAGACCACCTGTACACACGACAAGTAGTCAGACCCAACTGGACCCAGATACAGGACTGAGGCTTCCAAACAGGTAAAACAAAAGTAGACCGCCTGTACACACGACAAGTAGTCAGACCCAACTGGACCCAGATACAGGACTGAGGCTTCCAAACAGGTAAAACAAAGGTAGACCGCCTGTACACACGACATGTAAGCAGACCAAACCGGAATTAAATACAGAAACAAGGTGTCCATGTTAGGGTGAACTCTTAATCAGAGATCACTTGTTGCCTACTGCCTGGCCTAATTGGTGTGGATCGCGTGCATGCTTGAGAAATGAGATCAGGCACAGTCGGATATTCATCTTTCCTCGACCAAAGTCGGCCCAGACTCTGCTTTATTTCAACTGAAGCATGCCCTGATATAACCTTGGAAAGGGCATATCCGGATGTGTTCATTGGTCAGTGGGTTGAACAATGTGTTAGTCCATGAGCTGATTGGTGGGCGTCATCATAGGCGGGTCTATGACGTCATTGGATGGATCCATGGTGATGCTGATGGGAGGGTCTGTCATCATCTGATGGATCCATGCTGATGGTAGGGTCTGTGATGTCATCGGTGGTCATCTTAGTTATATCTAAAAACCTGGCTTATGTATAGAGAATCGATTTCATTGAACACACTTCTCACAATCCTCTGCATACAGAGGTTAATTAAGTATTTGATCAAATAGCTCTCCTCAACATCCAAACAGGTAAAACAAAGGTAGACCACCTGTACACACGACTAGTAGTCAGACCCAACTGGACCCAGATACAGGACTGAGGCTTCCAAACAGGTAAAACAAAGGTAGACCACCTGTACACCCAACAAGTAGTCAGACCCATCTGGACGGGGATAAAGGACTGAGGCTTCCAAACAGGTAAAACAAAAGTAGAGCACCTGTACACACGACAAGTAGTCAGACCCATCTGGACCCAGATACAGGACTGAGGCATCCAAACAGGTAAAACAAAAGTAGAGCACCTGTACACACGACAAGTAGTCAGACCCATCTGGACTCAGATACAGGACTGAGGCATCCAAACAGGTAATGTGGAGGTCACATGAGCTGTAGTATGTTTGTTTAAACGTAATAAGAATATCTGTGTATATAACTAATCAAAATGTAGATGTAGTTGCAAAATTATCTGTCTGTCTATGTAGCAATTGCACAGACCTATAGTATAATTCAAAGTTGTATAATCATGAAGGAGTTAACCAGAGACGATGAAGCCAGAATGTGAAGCTGTAAGAAGTGTTATCAGTAATGTTCACATAGAAGGAATGTACGGGAGGGCAGAAGTGTGATGTGAAAAATAGGGGAGTGAAAAGCATTCTTTGTTAGCTTCAAGGTTATTCATGCTTCCGGTATAATTGGATCTATCTTATTAAACTAGTTCAGTTGGTGATGCTGGCTGAAAAGAGAGCATGTCTGTGTTCTTTGTCTTATATACATTGATATATATATATTGGCACTGATATACAGCTAATACGGCATCGTCTCTGGATATCCCAAATGAGGACTCCATTAGCAGTCTTCAACGCAAATTCCTCCCTTGACAGTTTGGCGCACCCAATGTGGAGCTCCTTCAAGGACGCATTACCGACCTGCAAATACCGATTGTTTGGATGTCACGGACTGAGACCTCCCTCCACTCCAACCAGGCTGATCACCTACAACCCTCGGTGAGTGTTACATATTTTGTATTCACTACCGTTGTGGTTGTTCTTGGAGAGGAGGGAGTGACGGGCTGTGTGTCCTTATCGGTGTTAAAAGGTTCCTGATTGTGACTCAGGGGTAGTGCCCGCTGGAGCTCAGAGCACGATTCCAGCCCTGAGGTGTGGATCGAGTGTCACACGGGATCCAGAAGCAGGAAAGACGGTGGTGGCTGGATATAGCTAGTTAGACTAACCCGGTCTGTAATTAAAGATGCGGGGGGGTTCCCGTGGCTGAAGATAGGGATTAGGACATTAAATTTGGTGCAGCTGATCAAGTCCGGAGGGAATACATTTTGTACCCCTCCTCCATATGACGGGATACCCTTATTACTATATAGCTGAGGGAGCAGCTAGTATAGAGGTGTAGCCTTAAGTTCCGGCCGGGCTGTAACGTACGCCGCATAGTCATATATTAGTGTAATCCAGACACCACCAAGATAGCAAAAATGTTTAGAACGGAGAAGACATGGTTGAGAAAGCTGAGGATTCACAGAATGGAATTAGGGTATGTGCGCACTAGGCGTTTTTTTTCACGCTGCGTTTTTATGTGCGTTTTTGTCTCAAAAAACGCACCCGCGGCTAAAAAAACACGACAAAAACGCATGCGTTTTTACCGCGATTTGGTGCGTTTTTGCTGCGTTTTTGATCACTGCGTTTTTAATCAGTGCACAGTGCCATTAAAGATTGTTGATGGAAAAAAAAAAAAAAAAAGAGGTCTGATGTCATTTCCTTCTTCAAAATGTTCATTGTATGCAGGAGAGCAGACAGCTGCAGAACTAGTGTATGCAGGAGAGCAGACAGCTGCAGAACTAGTGTATGTAGGACAGCAGCTGCAGAACTACAAGGCTCAGCATCCTACATCCAATAGTGTATGCAGGAGAGCAGACAGCAGCTGCAGAACTACAAGGCTCAGCATCCTACATCCAATAGTGTATGCAGGAGAGCAGACAGCAACTGCAGAACTACAAGGCTCAGCATCCTCCATCCAATAGTGTATGCAGGAGAGCAGACAGCAGCTGCAGAACTACAAGGCTCAGCATCCTACATCCAATAGTGTATGCAGGAGAGGAGACAGCAACTGCAGAACTACAAGGCTCAGCATCCTCCATCCAATAGTGTATGCAGGAGAGCAGACAGCAGCTGCAGAACTACAAGGCTCAGCATCCTACATCCAATAGTGTATGCAGGAGAGGAGACAGCAACTGCAGAACTACAAGGCTCAGCATCCTCCATCCAATAGTGTATGCAGGAGAGCAGACAGCAGCTGCAGAACTACAAGGCTCAGCATCCTCCATCCAGGACTGTATGCAGGAGTTTTTTGCCCAAAAAGAAAAAAAGTGACATGGGCTTTGCTATATTTTTGTATGCTAGCCAGGTACAGCAGGCAGGTACAGGCTGCCCCCAATCCCCAGCTGCCTATTTGTACCCGGCTGGGAATCAAAAATATAGGGAAGCCCTTTTTTTTATTTTTTTTATTTCATGAATTTCAAGAAATAATTAAAAAAAAAAATGACATAGGCTTCGCCCAATTTTTGAGTCCAGCCAGGTACAACTAGGCAGCTGGGGATTGGAATCCACAGTGCAGGGTGCCCATGCTTTCTGGGCACCCGCACTGCGAATTGCAGTCCACAGCCACCACAGAAAATGGCGCTTTCATAGAAGCGCCATCTTCTGGCGCTGTATCCAACTCTTCCAGCTGCCCTGATGCCGGGTGGCTCGCTGGGTAATAATGGAGTTAGGGCTAGCTGTATATTATCAGCTGGCCCTAAGCCCGAAATTCATGGTGTCACGCCAATATTAGACATGGCCACCATGAATTTCTAGTAATGATAAAAAAAAACACAACACACAGAAAAATATTTTTAGTAGAAATAAAACACAACACAATTAGTGACTCCATCTTTATTGAAATAAAGAACCCCCCTCCGCAGTAATCCTGGGTCAAGGGTCCCGCGCCGTCCAATCCGGATCCAATATTATCTGATCGGTTTGCTGGAAGGCAGAGCGATCAGATGATGTCAGGTTAAAGGACATGAATCACATGACACATCAGCTGATTGTATAAAAGCCGATTATACAATCAGCTGATGCATCAGTGCAAAAAAAAAAAAAAAACTCATGTCTGTGCTGATTACCGGCAGCTCCTGCAGCGGAGTCTGATCCTGTCCCATCGCTGCAGGAGCTGCCGGTAATCAGCTGATGAAGTCCCCTGACGGCAGGATCAGCTGATAGCCGGCCAGATGCGAAAAAGCCGGCGACACCACGAGAATTACGATCAGCTGATGCATCAGGTGACTGCATCAGGTGATCCACCGCCAGGTCCTGCAGGCATCGGACATGCCCCGGGGAGACTGCACACAGCCAGAGCGGCGGTACCGGGAGGAGATGGGAGCGGGCATGGCATTGTGTTGTTGAACATCTCATTGAACTCAATGGATGCAAAACGCAGTGAAAAACGCAGAAATAATTGACATGCTGCATTTTTGTGGTCACCACAAAAACGCAGCTACAAAAAAACGCTGTGTGCGGACAGCAAAAATGAAAATCCATAGACATTGCTGGGGAAGCAAAGTCACTGCGTTTTCAGCACAAAAACGCGGTAAAAAACGCCGCTAAAAACGCAGCAAAAACGCCTAGTGCGCACAAGGCCTTAGTAAACCTTCCTTAGGGAGGGGCACGTGCTGGAGACAGTTCAGCTGTGCATCGTGCCCCGGAGATTTCCAGAGTATTATTTGTTGATTGATGCTGAATTGTTTAACAGAATATCGCAGGCATTGCTATCAGAAATATATATTGAGGTCAAAGAAGAGGATGAGCGAGGAGATGTTGTGTTTTTCTATATGTTACCCGAGTCTGAGGACAGATCTGGGGTTCCTCCGACAGGTTGTTTTGTTGCTGCCCCACAACCTGATCCCCATTCTATTCCCCGTCCCGGAGATATTCACAGATGCTGCAGTCACTAGACAGCATCCCTTAACCCTTTCCACACCCATACCCCTGGTTCCTCCCATACCTGCAATGCCGTCTGGCGTCACACTCCCCAATTACAAATCCCCTCCCCATGTGGTATCTCCGGATGTTGTGATTGTGTGAGCGCGTATGTGCGATATCGTCAGTGTGTGTGTGTGCGTGTATGCGATCGGATGTGTGTGAGTGTGTTCTGATGTGTGAGTGTGTGTGTGTGAGTGTATGCGATCGGATCCGTGAGTGTCGGCAGAGGAGCACGGCGTGCAGCACAGCTGCTGGGATCGCCCACCGGTGGGCACAGGGAGAAGTGGGGTGTGTGTGTGAGTGTATGCGATCAGATGTGTGCGTGTATACTGTCTGATGTGTGACTGTGGAGCACAATGGGGGGTGCACAGCATGGGGGATGGAGCACAATGGGGAGTGCGCAGCATGGGGGATGGAGCACGATGGGGAGTGCGCAGCATGGGGCATGGAGCACGATGGGGAGTGCGCAGCATGGGGCATGGAGCACGATGGGGGGGTGCGCAGCATGGGGGATGGAGCACGATGGGGAGTGCGCAGCATGGGGGATGGAGCACGATGGGGAGTGCGCAGCATGGGGGATGGAGCACGATGGGGAGTGCGCAGCATGGGGCATGGAGCACGATGGGGAGTGCGCAGCATGGGGCATGGAGCACGATGGGGAGTGCGCAGCATGGGGGATGGAGCACGATGGGGAGTGCGCAGCATGGGGGATGGAGCATGATGGGGAGTGCACAGCATGGGGCATGGAGCACGATGGGGGGTGCGCAGCATGGGGGATGGAGCACGATGGGGAGTGCGCAGCATGGGGGATGGAGCACGATGGAGAGTGCGCAGCATGGGGGATGGAGCACGATGGGGAGTGCGCAGCATGGGGGATGGAGCACGATGGGGAGTGCGCAGCATGGGGGATGGAGCACGATGGGGAGTGCGCAGCATGGGGCATGGAGCACGATGGGGGGTGCGCAGCATGGGGGATGGAGCACGATGGGGAGTGCACAGCATGGGGGGTGGAGCACGATGGGGAGTGCACAGCATGGGGGGTGGAGCACGATGGGGAGTGCACAGCATGGGGGATGGAGCACGATGGGGAGTGTGCAGCATGGGGGATGGAGCACGATGGGGGGTGCGCAGCATGGGGGATGGAGTACGATGGGGAATGCGCAGCATGGAGGATGGAGCACGATGGGGACGGCGCAGCATGGGGGATGGAGCACAATGGGGAGTGCGCAGCATGGGGGATGGAGCACGATGGGGAGTGTGCAGCATGGGGCATGGAGCACGATGGGGAGTGCGCAGCATGGGGGATGGAGCACGATAAAGAGTGCGCAGCATGGGGGATGGAGCACGATGGGGAGTGCGCAGCATGGGGGATGGAGCACGATGGGGAGTGCGCAGCATGGGGCATGGAGCACGATGGGAGGTGCGCAGCATGGGGGATGGAGCACGATGGGGAGTGCGCAGCATGGGGGATGGAGCACGATGGGGAGTGCGCAGCATGGGGGATGGAGCACGATGGGGAGTGCGCAGCATGGGGGATGGAGCACGATGGGGAGTGCGCAGCATGGGGGATGGAGCACGATGGGAAGTGCGCAGCATGGGGGATGGAGCACGATGGGGAGTGTGCAGCATGGGGGATGGAGCACGATGGGGGGTGCGCAGCATTGGGGATGGAGCACGATGGGGAATGCGCAGCATTGGGGATGGAGCACGATGGGGAATGCGCAGCATGGGGGATGGAGCACGATGGGGACAGCGCAGCATGGGGGATGGAGCACAATGGGGAGTGCGCAGCATGGGGGATGGAGCACGATGGGGAGTGCGCAGCACGGGGGATGGAGCACGATGGGGAGTGCGCAGCACGGGGGATGGAGCACGATGGGGGGTGCGCAGCATGGGGGATGGAGCACGTTTGGGACTGCGCAGCATGGGGGATGGAGCACGATGGGGAATGCGCAGCATGGGGGATGGAGCACGATGGGGAGTACGCAGCATGGGGGATGGAGCACGATGGGGAGTGCGCAGCATGGGGCATGGAGCACGATGGGGAGTGCGCAGCATGGGGCATGGAGCACGATGGGGAGTGCGCAGCATGGGGGATGGAGCACGATGGGGAGTGCGCAGCATGGGGGATGGAGCACGATGGGGAGTGCGCAGCATGGGGCATGGAGCACGATGGGGGGTGCGCAGCATGGGGGATGGAGCACGATGGGGAGTGCGCAGCATGGGGGATGGAGCACGATGGGGAGTGCGCAGCATGGGGGATGGAGCACGATGGGGAGTGCGCAGCATGGGGGATGGAGCACGATGGGGAGTGCGCAGCATGGGGGATGGAGCACGATGGGGGGTGCGCAGCATGTGGGGGATGGAGCACGATGGGGAGTGCACAGCATGGGGGGTGGAGCACGATGGGGAGTGCACAGCATGGGGGGTGGAGCACGATGGGGAGTGCACAGCATGGGGGGTGGAGCACGATGGGGAGTGCACAGAATGGGGGATGGAGCACGATGGGGAGTGCGCAGCATGGGGGATGGAGCACGATAAAGAGTGCGCAGCATGGGGGATGGAGCACGATGGGGAGTGCGCAGCATGGGGGATGGAGCACGATGGGGAGTGCGCAGCATGGGGCATGGAGCACGATGGGAGGTGCGCAGCATGGGGGAGGGAGCACGATGGGGAGTGCGCAGCATGGGGGAGGGAGCACGATGGGGAGTGCGCAGCATGGGGGATGGAGCACGATGGGGAGTGTGCAGCATGGGGGATGGAGCACGATGGGGGGTGCGCAGCATTGGGGATGGAGCACGATGGGGAATGCGCAGCATGGGGGATGGAGCACGATGGGGACAGCGCAGCATGGGGGATGGAGCACAATGGGGAGTGCGCAGCATGGGGGATGGAGCACGATGGGGAGTGCGCAGCATGGGGGATGGAGCACGATGGGGAGTGCGCAGCACGGGGGATGGAGCACGATGGGGGGTGCGCAGCATGGGGGATGGAGCACGTTTGGGAGTGCGCAGCATGGGGGATGGAGCACGATGGGGAATGCGCAGCATGGGGGATGGAGCACGATGGGGAGTACGCAGCATGGGGGATGGAGCACAATGGGGAGTGGGGATGGAGTACGATGGGGGGTGCGCAGCATGGGGGATGGAGCACGATGGGGGGTGCGCAGCATGGGGGATGGAGCACGATGCGGGGTGCGCAGCATGGGGGATGGAGCACGATGGGGGGTGCACACCTCCCCCCAAAACACACACACACACACACACACTGCGACACACGCACTGCACAACACACCACACACACACTGGGAACCTCAAACACTGCCCTACAGACACCCACACACATAGACAACGCCGCTCTCAGACAACACCCAACACACAAACACCGCGGCACACACAAATATACGCACATACTGCACAACACACACATTGCACAAAACATACCTCCCCCCAAAACACACACACACACCCCACACCCACACAAACCGCGCAACACACACACACAACGCTACAGACACACAACGCTCCACAAATAACGCAACACACATACAACACCGCTCTCACCCCCCGACACACCCAGGACATGTACAGCCCCTACACAAACACTTGGTAAGTACAGACAACAACATATATATATATATATATAACAAAAATCATACATTAACTACACAATAAATTCTAGAATACCTGATGCGTAGAATCGGGCCACCTTCTAGTCTATAATAAAGGTGTTCCCTGTAGATTCAGTAATGATCTACCTGAAGCCAGGTGTGCCTTTTCCCAGAGTATCACAGTATCCCTTTAAATCAGCCCCAGGAGATTTCCCAAGATACTGCCCACAGTCCGGCTGCACCCAGGAGTCTGCCCCAACCTTCCCTAATGACACAGGGGGGAGCCCCGGACTGCTTGTTTTTGTTGCAGTGATTTCCAGTCCCGAGCCACCTATTTTAATGATGCTCTCGCACTTCTGCAGGGATGTGTGGGAGGGTATACAGTACGCTGCTGGTTATCACAAGTTGTAAAAAAAAAAAAGGTAGTTTCAGCAGATTTACAAAGCCGTTTCTGTCTTATGTACTAACAAGTGCTTTCTCCGGCTGGTGAGGTGGATTTTGTTTAATCCTTAGAGTTAAAAATTTCATAGGAGATTATCAATAGTATTCTGTTGCTATTTACATAAATTAATTTTGCAGGGAAAAGTATATTTTTTTTTAAAATATACAAATTAGGTTTTTTTTGTTTTTATGGTTATGTTTTTGTTTTGTATTATTTTTGCATACAAACTGCCAATATTGATTACTTTCCTTTTCTTTTGTAGATACAGAATATCTATGAACTCTGTTGTAAGGTTTCAAAATTTCCCAGTAGAGTATAAGTTATATTTATTGGTTGGTTAATCATATTGTTTACTGTTATACATACTGTTATTTTATGTATATAAAAAGGGAGGAAGTAGATATCTATTGCATTTTTCCAGCAGCAGACATATTGGATAGGCTTTAAAGCTGGCCTTTCTTTTGCAACAGTTATGTCATGTTTATTGGATTATTATGAATGTAGGAATATATGTCTGTTATAGGAATGATCTAATCTATATTTCTTTTAGTCTTTGTTTTTATAGATGAAACCAGATGGTGGTCGATTCTGCACTGGATATGCTACAGTTCACACATGAGGTAATCCTAAATTTAGGCCACTCCCTCCCCTCCTATCGGTACAGGAGGAAGTGACGTAAGTGCCTCTCTAGATGGGTGGAGCAGAGGTAGGTAAGATAGTCAAAATGTATGTAGGATGTAGATATTTCCTGTTGTCAAATAAGCTAAAAAGAAAGTCTAGATCTGAGCTGATGGAATCGGATGGAGATCCCCGCACAGGTGCAGCTGACCAAGGAGCAGTGAATGGGCCTAGAGTTGAGGAGTCCTTTACCATGCATAGAGACCATGCCTCGGTGACACCGGTCACGTCAGTGACTTCTGTCACTCCTTGTGTTCTTAAATCCCTACAGGATCAAGTGAACCAATAAGGAGTGGAGTGCGAGACGCAGGGAGCCGGCTGACTGAGGAAGGTCTGTGGATGAAGGGCGGTAAGCTTTCTCTGCCATGAGATCTCTTCTTAATGATGGCCCAAGTAACATGGACTAACATCTGTGAAAGTTGGATATCAGTGTGCGCTTTGGTGATGCCAGGGTTCAGTACCCAGGTAGGCAAACTCACCCGGTCTTGTGAAACACGTTCTTAAAACAATGAGGAAAAACTGTAAAGAGTCTGTAGAAACACCCTGCACCTGCTCTACCCATTCTTAGCGACTGTAAACTGATTATAGATGTATATCATCAGCACGTTGTATGCAAGTCTGTGCGTGTTGTGTAGATTTCTCTCCAGGTCTGGTCAGAGGCTTTCCAGTGCAGAAAACTACGTCATTGCCGAAAATCCACATAATGCAAGTGGTATGTAAAAAAACCCCAAACTGATAAGTTGTAAATCAATGCGTGTTTTGTTTCTCTTTAGTGTGTGTTGTGTTTCTCTTTAGTGCGTGTTGTATTTCTCTTTAGTGTGTGTTGTGTTTCTCTTTAGTGTGTGTTGTGTTTCTCTTTAGTGCGTGTTGTGTTTCTCTTTAGTGCGTGTTGTGTTTCTCTTTAGTAATAAACAGGTTCCAATGTAAAATGTTTTTCTTTGGGATAGCGCAAAGCACGTATAATTTTCATATGATTGACTAATTAGAGAAATAAACAAGTGTATTTTCTAATTCCAGATCCTAAATCAGAGTTAGTAGTATATGGTTTTCGGTCAGGAGACTGATTAATCCTAAAAGGACACAGAAATTTCGATAAAGCTCAACGGCAGGACAACATGGATTCACGCCCTGCATTGCAGAAGGGTGGATCCACCGGAGCTGCACTGAGCGTCCTGCTCATATTTATCCTTTACAAAAAACCTGTACAGTCCCAAACCATCATTGCCGAAACAGTTAGAAGAGAGGACTTAGAGAACCTTGAGACATGGGAAAGTCCAACTACAAAGGGTGAGGACTCGCCTAGGGGTCCTTGGTCTCAAACCGGTGAAGAAATCCCATTCCCCTCTCCACCCAAGCCTCAACGTTCAGTCAGGCAGGATTTCCCAACAGATCTTTCTTCCTCTTTTCCTAAGGGAACACAGTACCCTTAGTATTTGGAAATGGCAGAAGTAAGTCAAGGGGGGACTGTTGAGGGTACGAATTGAGTAACCTAAAATACTTAATTCAGCCATTTCATAGACCCAAAAATGTGGTTTGGTTAATGTAATCTAACCATTTACAAATGTTTTTGTCTCCTACTAACTCATATGAATATATTCAGTGATTTTCCTTAATATAAAATGCTAGGTATGGATTCTCTCATCTCGGGAAAAGTTTTGGAAGAGCCTATCCCATCAGGCTGATGTCTCTCCGGCCTAGTCTGCTGAGCACTGGCAGTGACACGCGAGTTGACGTCACATCTCAGAAACCAGTGGACCAGATACAACCGAAGCAGAAAGCGGACGCTATTCAACCCATTATCCCAGAAGGTTTTTCCAAGTCTGTGCCACAAACTGTTCACATGAAGCCTCATCATGTTTTGTTGCTTTTTATTATCAAGAGCAGATTATCCAGGTTCACAAAGTGGCCCTAAATGGACTAGCACTGACCAAGTATCTTTCTTTTGTTTTATATCCGGAAAGAAGAACCATGGACAATTTCCAAATGTCCTTTTGTTTTTTAATTATGTGCTAATTTTTAAATAAGGTTTAAATTCAATTTTTCTTAATTAGGATAATGTGCCCTAATGAGAGTAATAACGCCAATTCTAATAGCCCCTATAAATCATAGAGTTATGTTTAATAAATAAAAATAAGTATTTAAGGGGGGAGCTAAAGCCTATAGTGTTAAATTAAACAACAATCCCATAGAAAGCCCACATATATAGATATGGATATAATTAAAGTCCCAAATAATAAAACATATCTAAATGGGGAAAATTTTTAAATTTAAGGTTAATAATATTCACAGATATTTTTATTAAGGGGGGGACTGTGGAGGTCACCTGAGCTGTAGTATGTTTGTTTAAACGTAATAAGAATATCTGTGTATATAACTAATCAAAATGTAGATGTAGATGCAAAATTATCTGTCTGTCTATGTAGCAATTGCACAGATCTATGGTATAATTCAAAGTTGTATAATCATGAAGGAGTTAACCAAAGATGATGAAGCCAGAATGTGAAGCTGTAAGAAGTGTTATCAGTAATGTTCACATAGAAGGAATGTACGGGATGGCAGGAGTGTGATGTGAGAAAATGGGGAGTGAAAGCACTCCTTGTTAGCTTCAAGGTTATTCATGCTTACGGTATAATTGGATCTATCTTATTAAACTAGTTCAGTTGGTGACGCTGGCTGAAAAGAGAGCATGTCTGTGTTCTTTGTCTTATATATATTGATATATATATTGGCACTGATATACAGCTAATACGGCCGCAGACGGGAAACACTGAGTTGCCAAAGCCGGCCACAGATGGGAGACACGGCCTCGCCACGCCAGAGCCGGTTGCAGACGGGAAACACGGACTCACCAGAGGCGGCCGCAGACGGGAGACACGGTGTCGCCAGAGCCGACCGCAGATGTGAGACACGACCTCACCAGAGCCGGCCACAGATGTGAGACACTGCCTCACCAGAGCTGGCCACAGATGTGAGACACTGCCTCACCAGAGCCGGCCACAGACGGGAGACATTGCCTCACCAGAGCCGACCACAGATGTGAGACAATGCCTCACCAGAGCCGGCCACAGATGTGAGACACTGCCTCACCAGAGCCGGCCACAGATGTGAGACACTGCTCCGCCAGAGCCGGCCACAGATGGGAGACACTGCCTCACCAGAGCCGGCCACAGACGGGATACACTGCCTCACCAGAGCCGGCCACAGACAGGAGAAACGACCTCGCCAGAGCCGGCCACAGATGGGAGACACTGCCTCACCAGAGCCGGCCACAGATGTGAGACACTGCCTCGCCAGAGCCGGCCACAGACGGGAGACACGACCTCGCCAGAGACGGCCACAGATGGGAGACACTGCCTCACCAGAGCCGGCCGCAGATGTGAGACACTGCCTCACCAGAGCCGACCAGACGGGAGACACTGCCTCACCAGAGCCGACTGCAGATGTGAGACACTGCCTCACCAGAGCCGGCCACAGATGGGAGACACGACCTCGCCAGAGACGGCCACAGATGGGAGACACTATGGGGAGATAAGGTATGCACACCAGTGACTATGTAAGGGGAATACATGAAATAGCAGAAACTGCTGTGTGAATACTGACATGAAAAATCCAATAGCTATATGTAAGAATGAAAATGTGAAAAATGGAACCTGCATTACTGCCATGAACATATGAATTAAGAGAAATTTAGCTACTGAATTGATCAATGCAATAGAGCCCCAACAGATGGGAGACACAACCTCACCAGAGCCGGCCACAGATGGGAGACACGGCCTCACCAGAGCCGACCACAGACGGGAGACATTGCCTCACCAGAGCCGGCCACAGATGGGAGACATTGCCTCACCAGAGCCGACCACAGATGGGAGACACTACCTCACCAGAGCCGACTGCAGATGTGAGACACTGCCTCACCAGAGCCGACCACAGATGTGAGACATTGCCTCACCAGAGCCGACCACAGATGTGAGACACTGCCTCACCAGAGCCGACCACAGATGTGAGACATTGCCTCAGCAGAGCCGGCCACAGATGGGAGACATTGCCTCACCAGAGCCGGCCACAGATGGGAGAAATTGCCTCACCAGAGCCGACCACAGATGTGAGACACTGCCTCACCAGAGCCGACCACAGACGGGAGACTGCCTCACCAGAGCCGGCCACAGACGGGAGACATTGCCTCACCAGAGCCGGCCACAGATGTGAGACACTGCCTCACCAGAGCTGACCACAGACGGGAGACTGCCTCACCAGAGCCGGCCACAGATGGGAGACACGGCCTCACCATAGCCGACCACAGACGGGAGACAGTGCCTCACCAGAGCCGGCCACAGATGGGAGACATTGCCTCACCAGAGCCGGCCGCAGATGTGAGACATTGCCTCACCAGAGCCGGCCACAGATGTGAGACACTGCCTCACCAGAGGCAGCCGCAGATGTGAGACATTGCCTCACCAGAGCCGGCCGCAGATGTGAGACACTGCCTCACCAGAGGCAGCCGCAGATGTGAGACACGATCTCGCCAGAGCCGGCCACAGATGTGAGACACTGCCTCACCAGAGCCGGCCAGAGATGGGAGACACAACCTCGCCAGAGACGGCCACAGATGTGAGACACTGCCTCACCAGAGCCGGCCACAGATGGGAGACACGGCCTCACCAGAGCCAGCCGCAGATGTGAGACACTGCCTCACCAGAGCCGACCACAGACGGGAGACATTGCCTCACCAGAGCCGGCCACAGATGGGAGACACTGCCTCACCAGAGCCGGCCACAGATGTGAGACACTGCCTCACCAGAGCCGGCCACAGATGGGAGACACGACCTCACCAGAGCCGACGACAGACGGGAGACACTGCCTCACCAGAGCCGGCCACAGACAGGAGAAACGACCTCGCCAGAGCCGGCCAGAGACAGGAGACACTGCCTCACCAGAGCCGACCACAGATGGGAGACACTGCCTCACCAGAGCCGACCACAGACGGGAGACACTGCCTCACCAGAGCCGGCCACAGATGGGAGACACTGCCTCACCAGAGCCGGCCACAGATGTGAGACACTGCCTCACCAGAGCCGGCCACAGATGGGAGACACGACCTCACCAGAGCCGACCACAGACGGGAGACACTGCCTCACCAGAGCCGGCCACAGACAGGAGAAACGACCTCGCCAGAGCCGGCCAGAGACGGGAGACACTGCCTCACCAGAGCCGACCACAGATGGGAGACACTGCCTCACCAGAGCCGACCACAGACAGGAGAAACGACCTCGCCAGAGCCGGCCAGAGACGGGAGACACTGCCTCACTAGAGCCGACCGCAGATGTGAGACACGACCTCACCAGAGCCGGCCACAGACGGGAGACACGACATCGCCAGAGCCGGCCAGAGACGGGAGACATTGCCTCACCAGAGCCGGCCACAGATGGGAGACACTGCCTCACCAGAGCCGGCCACAGACGGGAGACACGACCTCGCCAGAGACGGCCACAGATGTGAGACACTGCCTCACCAGAGCCGACCACAGACGGGAGACATTGCCTCACCAGAGCCGGCCACAGATGTGAGACACTGCCTCACCAGAGCCGGCCACAGACGGGAGACATTGCCTCACCAGAGCCGACCACAGATGTGAGACAATGCCTCACCAGAGCCGGCCACAGATGTGAGACACTGCCTCACCAGAGCCGGCCACAGATGTGAGACACTGCTCCGCCAGAGCCGGCCACAGATGGGAGACACTGCCTCACCAGAGCCGGCCACAGACGGGATACACTGCCTCACCAGAGCCGGCCACAGACAGGAGAAACGACCTCGCCAGAGCCGGCCACAGATGGGAGACACTGCCTCACCAGAGCCGGCCACAGATGTGAGACACTGCCTCGCCAGAGCCGGCCACAGACGGGAGACACGACCTCGCCAGAGCCGGCCACAGACGGGAGACACGACCTCGCCAGAGCCGGCCACAGACGGGAGACATTGCCTCACCAGAGCCGGCCACAGATGGGAGACACTGCCTCACCAGAGGCGGCCGCAGACGGGAGACACGGTGTCGCCAGAGCCGACCGCAGATGTGAGACACGACCTCACCAGAGCCGGCCACAGATGTGAGACACTGCCTCACCAGAGCCGGCCACAGACGGGAGACATTGCCTCACCAGAGCCGACCACAGATGTGAGACAATGCCTCACCAGAGCCGGCCACAGATGTGAGACACTGCCTCACCAGAGCCGGCCACAGATGTGAGACACTGCTCCGCCAGAGCCGGCCACAGATGGGAGACACTGCCTCACCAGAGCCGGCCACAGACGGGATACACTGCCTCACCAGAGCCGGCCACAGACAGGAGAAACGACCTCGCCAGAGCCGGCCACAGATGGGAGACACTGCCTCACCAGAGCCGGCCACAGATGTGAGACACTGCCTCGCCAGAGCCGGCCACAGACGGGAGACACGACCTCGCCAGAGACGGCCACAGATGGGAGACACTGCCTCACCAGAGCCGGCCGCAGATGTGAGACACTGCCTCACCAGAGCCGACCAGACGGGAGACACTGCCTCACCAGAGCCAACTGCAGATGGGACACACTGCCTCACCAGAGCCGGCCACAGATGGGAGACACGACCTCGCCAGAGACGGCCACAGATGGGAGACACTGCCTCACCAGAGCCGACCACAGATGTGAGACACTGCCTCACCAGAGCCGGCCACAGATGGGAGACACGACCTCGCCAGAGACGGCCACAGATGGGAGACACTATGGGAAGATAAGGTATGCACACCAGTGACTATGCAAGGGGAATACATGAAATAGCAGAAACTGCTGTGTGAATACTGACTTGAAAAATCCAATAGCAATATGTAAGAATGAAAATGTGAAAAATGGAACCTGCATTACTGCCATGAACATATGAATTAAGAGAAATTTAGCTACTGAATTGATCAATGCAATAGAGCCCCAACAGATGGGAGACACGACCTCGCCAGAGCCGGCCACAGATGGGAGACACTGCCTCACCAGAGTCGGCCACAGATGGGAGACATTGCCTCACCAGAGCCGACCACAGATGTGAGACACTGCCTCACCAGAGCCGGCCACAGATGGGAGACACTGCCTCACCAGAGCCGGCCACAGATGTGAGACACTGCCTCACCAGAGCCGGCCACAGACGGGAGACATTGCCTCACCAGAGCCGACCACAGATGGGAGACACTGCCTCACCAGAGCCGACCACAGATGTGAGACATTGCCTCACCAGAGCCGACCGCAGATGGGAGACACTGCCTCACCAGAGCCGGCCACAGACGGGAGACATTGCCTCACCAGAGCCGGCCGCAGATGTGAGACACTGCCTCACCAGAGCCGGCCGCAGATGGGAGACACTGCCTCACCAGAGCCGGCCGCAGATGTGAGACACTGCCTCACCAGAGCCGGCCACAGATGTGAGACACTGCCTCACCAGAGCTGGCCACAGATGGGAGACATTGCCTCACCAGAGCCGACCACAGACGGGAGACATTGCCTCACCAGAGCCGGCCACAGATGGGAGACACTGCCTCACCAGAGCCGGCCACAGATGGGAGACACTGCCTCACCAGAGCCGGCCACAGATGGGAGACATTGCCTCACCAGAGCCGGGAGACATTGCCTCACCAGAGCCGGCCGCAGATGTGAGACACTGCCTCACCAGAGCCGACCACAGACGGGAGACATTGCCTCACCAGAGCCGGCCACAGATGGGAGACACTGCCTCACCAGAGCCGGCCACAGATGGGAGACACTGCCTCACCAGAGCCGACCACAGACGGGAGACATTGCCTCACCAGAGCCGGCCACAGATGGGAGACACTGCCTCACCAGAGCCGGCCACAGATGTGAGACACGACCTCACCAGAGCCGGCCACAGATGTGAGACATTGCCTCACCAGAGCCGGCCACAGATGTGAGACACTGCCTCACCAGAGCCGGCCACAGATGGGAGACACGACCTCACCAGAGCCGACCACAGATGGGAGACTGCCTCACCAGAGCCGGCCACAGACAGGAGAAACGACCTCGCCAGAGCCGGCCAGAGACGGGAGACACTGCCTCACCAGAGCCGACCACAGATGGGAGACACTGCCTCACCAGAGCCGACCACAGATGGGAGACACTGCCTCACCAGAGCCGGCCACAGACAGGAGAAACGACCTCGCCAGAGCCGGCCAGAGACGGGAGACACTGCCTCACTAGAGCCGACCGCAGATGTGAGACACGACCTCACCAGAGCCGGCCACAGACGGGAGACACGACATCGCCAGAGCCGGCCAGAGACGGGAGACACTGCCTCACCAGAGCCGGCCGCAGATGTGAGACACTGCCTCACCAGAGCCGACCACAGACGGGAGACATTGCCTCACCAGAGCCGGCCACAGATGGGAGACACGACCTCGCCAGAGACGGCCACAGATGTGAGACACTGCCTCACCAGAGCCGGCCACAGACGAGAGACACTGCCTCACCAGAGCCGGCCACAGATGTGAGACACTGCCTCAGCAGAGCCGACCACAGATGTGAGACACTGCCTCACCAGAGCCGACCACAGATGTGAGACACTGCCTCACCAGAGCCGACCACAGATGGGAGACGCTGCCTCACCAGAGCCGGCCACAGACAGGAGAAACGACCTCGCCAGAGCCGGCCAGAGATGGGAGACACTGCCTCACTAGAGCCGACCGCAGATGTGAGACACGACCTCACCAGAGCCGGCCACAGACGGGAGACACTGCCTCACCAGAGCCGGCCGCAGATGTGAGACACTGCCTCACCAGAGCCGACCACAGATGGGAGACATTGCCTCACCAGAGCCGGCCACAGATGGGAGACACGACCTCGCCAGAGACGGCCACAGATGGGAGACACTGCCTCACCAGAGCCGGCCACAGATGTGAGACACGACCTCACCAGAGCTGGCCACAGATGTGAGACACTGCCTCACCAGAGCCGGCCACAGATGTGAGACACTGCCTCACCAGAGCCGACCACAGATGTGAGACACTGCCTCACCAGAGCCGGCCACAGACGGGAGACACTGCCTCACCAGAGCCGGCCACAGATGTGAGACACTGCCTCACCAGAGCCGACCACAGATGTGAGACACTGCCTCACCAGAGCCGGCCACAGACGGGAGACACTGCCTCACCAGAGCCGGCCACAGACGGGAGACATTGCCTCACCAGAGCCGGCCACAGACGGGAGACATTGCCTCACCAGAGCCGACCACAGATGTGAGACACTGCCTCACCAGAGCCGGCCACAGATGGGAGACACTGCCTCACCAGAGCCGACCACAGATGGGAGACATTGCCTCACCAGAGCCGACCACAGATGAGAGACACTGCCTCACCAGAGTCGGCCACAGATGAGAGACACTGCCTCACCAGAGTCGGCCACAGATGTGAGACACGACCTCACCAGAGCCGACCACAGATGGGAGACACTGCCTCACCAGAGCCGACCACAGATGGGAGACACTGCCTCACCAGAGCCGGCCACAGATGTGAGACACTGCCTCACCAGAGCCGGCCACAGACGGGAGACATTGCCTCACCAGAGCCGGCCGCAGATGTGAGACACTGCCTCACCAGAGCCGGCCACAGATGGGAGACATTGCCTCACCAGAGCCGACCACAGATGTGAGACACTGCCTCACCAGAGCCGGCCACAGACGGGAGACACTGCCTCACCAGAGCCGACCACAGATGTGAGACACTGCCTCACCAGAGCCGACCACAGATGGGAGACACTGCCTCACCAGAGCCGGCCACAGATGGGAGACACTGCCTCACCAGAGCCAGCCGCAGATGGGAGACATTGCCTCACCAGAGCCGACCACAGATGGGAGACACTGCCTCACCAGAGCCGACCACAGACGGGAGACATTGCCTCACCAGAGCCGACCACAGATGTGAGACACTGCTTCAGCAGAGCCGGCCACAGATGTGAGACACTGCCTCACCAGAGCCGACCACAGACGGGAGACATTGCCTCACCAGAGCCGACCACAGACGGGAGACACTGCCTCACCAGAGCCGGCCACAGACGGGAGACACTGCCTCACCAGAGCCAGCCACAGATGTGAGACATTGCCTCACCAGAGGCCGACCACAGATGAGAGACACTGCCTCACCAGAGCCGACCACAGATGTGAGACATTGCCTCACCAGAGCCGGCCACAGATGGGAGACACTGCCTCACCAGAGCCGACCGCAGATGTGAGACACTGCCTCACCAGAGCCGGCCACAGACGGGAGACACTGCCTCACCAGAGCCGACCGCAGATGTGAGACATTGCCTCACCAGAGCCGGCAACAGATGTGAGACACTGCCTCACCAGAGCCGGCCACAGATGGGAGACACTGCCTCACCAGAGCCGACCGCAGATGGGAGACACTGCCTCACCAGAGCCGACCGCAGATGGGAGACACTGCTCCGCCAGAGCCGACCACAGATGTGAGACACTGCCTCACCAGAGCCGGCCACAGACGGGAGACTGCCTCACCAGAGCCGGCCACAGACAGGAGACACTGCCTCACCAGAGCCGGCCACAGATGTGAGACACTGCCTCAGCAGAGCCGGCCACAGACGGGAGACACTGCCTCACCAGAGCCGGCCACAGACGGGAGACACTGCCTCACCAGAGCCGGCCACAGATGGGAGACACTGCCTCACCAGAGCCGGCCACAGACGGGAGACACTGCCTCACCAGAGCCGGCCACAGATGGGAGACACTGCCTCACCAGAGCCGGCCACAGATGTGAGACACTGCCTCACCAGAGCCGGCCACAGATGTGAGACACTGCCTCACCAGAGCCGGCCACAGATGGGAGACACTGCCTCACCAGAGCCGACCACAGATGTGAGACACTGCCTCACCAGAGCCGACCACAGATGTGAGACACTGCCTCACCAGAGCCGGCCAGAGACGGGAGACACTGCCTCACCAGAGACGGCCACAGATGTGAGACACTGCCTCACCAGAGCCGGCCACAGATGTGAGACACTGCCTCACCAGAGCCGACCACAGATGTGAGACACTGCCTCACCAGAGCCGACCACAGACGGGAGACATTGCCTCACCAGAGCCGACCACAGATGTGAGACACTGCCTCACCAGAGCCGGCCACAGATGTGAGACATTGCCTCACCAGAGCCGGCCACAGATGTGAGACATTGCCTCACCAGAGCCGGCCACAGATGTGAGACATTGCCTCACCAGAGCCGGCCACAGACGGGAGACATTGCCTCACCAGAGCCGGCCACAGACGGGAGACATTGCCTCACCAGAGCCGGCCACAGATGTGAGACATTGCCTCACCAGAGCCGGCCACAGATGTGAGACACTGCCTCACCAGAGCCAGCCACAGATGTGAGACACTGCCTCACCAGAGCCGGCCACAGATGGGAGACACTGCCTCACCAGAGCCGACCACAGATGTGAGACACGACCTCACCAGAGCCGACCACAGATGTGAGACACTGCCTCACCAGAGCTGGCCACAGATGTGAGACACTGCCTCACCAGAGCTGGTCGCAGATGTGAGACACGACCTCACCAGAGCCGACCACAGATGTGAGACACTGCCTCACCAGAGCCGGCCACAGATGGGAGACACTGCCTCACCAGAGCCGGCCACAGATGGGAGACACTGCCTCACCAGAGCCGACCACAGATGTGAGACACGACCTCACCAGAGCCGGCCAGAGATGTGAGACACTGCCTCACCAGAGCTGACCACAGATGTGAGACACTGCCTCACCAGAGCCGACCACAGATGGGAGACATTGCCTCACCAGAGCTGGCCACAGATGTGAGACACGACCTCGCCAGAGCCGACCACAGATGTGAGACACTGCCTCACCAGAGCCGGCCACAGATGTGAGACACTGCCTCACCAGAGCCGACCACAGATGGGAGACACTGCCTCACCAGAGCCGGCCACAGACGGGAGACACGACCTCGCCAGAGCCGGCCACAGATGAGAGACATTGCCTCACCAGAGCCGGCCACAGATGGGAGACACTGCCTCACCAGAGCCGGCCACAGATGGGAGACACTGCCTCACCAGAGCCGGCCACAGATGGGAGACACTGCCTCACCAGAGCCGGCCACAGATGGGAGACACTGCCTCACCAGAGCCGGCCACAGATGGGAGACACTGCCTCACCAGAGCCGACCACAGATGTGAGACACTGCCTCACCAGAGCCGGCCACAGATGGGAGACACTGCCTCACCAGAGCCGGCCACAGATGTGAGACACGACCTCGCCAGAGCCGACCACAGATGTGAGTGTGAGGTGTGTGTGTGTTCGTGTATGTGTCTGTGTGTGTGAGGTGTGTGTGTGTGTGTGAGGTGTGTGTGTGTGTGTGAGGTGTGTGTGAGGTGTGTGTGTGTGAGGTGTGTGTGTGTATGAGGTGTGTGTGTGTGTGAGGTGTGTGTGTGTGTATGTGTGAGGTGTGTGTGCAGTGTGTGTGTGTGAGGTGTGTGTGTGTGTGTGAGGTGTGTGTGTGTGTAGTGTGTGAGGTGTGTGTGTGCAGTGTGTGTGTGTGTGCGTGGTGTGAGGTGTGTGTGTGGTGTGTGTGTGAGTGTGCAGTGTATGTGTGCGTGTGCAGTGTGTGGTGTGTGTGTGAGGTGTGTGTGTGTGTGTGAGGTGTGTGTGTGTGAGGTGTGTGTGCAGTGTGTGTGTGTGAGGTGTGTGTGTGTGTGTGTGTGTGAGGTGTGTGTGTGTGAGGTGTGTGTGTGTGTGTGTGCAGTGTGTGAGGTGTGTGTGTGCAGTGTGTGTGAGGTGTGTGTGTGTGTGTGAGGTGTGTGTGTGCAGTGTGTGAGGTGTGTGTGTGCAGTGTGTGTGTGTGTGCAGTGTGTGTGGTGTGAGGTGTGTGTGTGGTGTGTGTGTGCGGTGTGTGTGTGTGCAGTGTATGTGTGCGTGTGCAGTGTGTGTGAGGTGTGTGTGTGTGAGGTGTGTGTGTGTGTGAGGTGTGTGTGTGTGTGTGTGAGGTGTGTGTGTATGTGTGAGGTGTGTGTGCAGTGTGTGTGTGTGAGGTGTGTGTGTGTGTGTGAGGTGTGTGTATGTGTGAGGTGTGTGTGCAGTGTGTGTGTGTGAGGTGTGTGTGTATGTGTGAGGTGTGTGTGCAGTGTGTGTGTGTGAGGTGTGTGTGTGAGGTGTGTGTGAGGTGTGTGTGAGGTGTGTGTGTGTGGTGTGTGTGCAGTGTGTGAGGTGTGTGTGTGCAGTGTGTGTGTGTGTGCGCAGTGTGTGTGGTGTGAGGTGTGTGTGTGGTGTGTGTGTGCAGTGTATGTGTGCGTGTGCAGTGTGTGTGTGTGTGTGTGTGTGAGGTGTGTGTGTGAGGTGTGTGTGTGTGTGAGGTGTGTGTGTGTGTGTGTGAGGTGTGAGGTGTGTGTGTGTGTGTGAGGTGTGTGTGTGTGAGGTGTGTGTGTATGTGTGAGGTGTGTGTGCAGTGTGTGTGTGTGAGGTGTGTGTGTGAGGTGTGTGTGAGGTGTGTGTGTGAGGTGTGTGTGTGTGTGAGGTGTGTGTGTGTGTGGTGTGTGTGCAGTGTGTGAGGTGTGTGTGTGCAGTGTGTGTGTGTGTGTGCAGTGTGTGTGGTGTGAGGTGTGTGTGTGGTGTGTGTGTGAGGTGTGTGTATGTGTGCGTGTGTGTGTGTGAGGTGTGTGTGTGAGGTGTGTGTGTGTGTGAGGTGTGTGTGTGTGTGTGTGAGGTGTGAGGTGTGTGTGTGTGTGTGTGTGAGGTGTGTGTGTGTGAGGTGTGTGTGTATGTGTGAGGTGTGTGTGCAGTGTGTGTGTGTGAGGTGTGTGTGTGGTGTGTGTGTGAGGTGTGTGTGTGTGCAGTGTATGTGTGCGTGTGCAGTGTGTGTGTGTGTGTGAGGTGTGTGTGTGAGGTGTGTGTGTGTAAGTGTATGTGTGAGGTGTGTGTGCAGTGTGTGTGTGTGAGGTGTGTGTGAGGTGTGTGTGTGAGGTGTGTGTGTGTGTGTGCAGTGTGTGAGGTGTGTGTGTGCAGTGTGTGTGGTGTGAGGCGTGTGTGTGGTGTGTGTGTGAGGTGTGTGCGTGTGCAGTGTATGTGTGCGTGCGTGTGCAGTGTGTGTGGTGTGTGTGTGAGGTGTGTGTGTGTGTGAGGTGTGTGTGTGTGAGGTGTGTGTGTGAGGTGTGTGTGTGTGAGGTGTGTGTGTGCAGTGTGTGTGTGTGTGTGTGAGGTGTGTGTGTGAGGTGTGTGTGTGTGTGAGGTGTGTGTGTGTCAGGTGTGAGGTGTGTGTGTGAGGTGTGTGTGTGAGGTGTGTGTGTATGTGTGAGGTGTGTGTGCAGTGTGTGTGTGTGTGTGAGGTGTGTGTGTGGTGTGTGTGTGAGGTGTGTGTGTGTGTGCAGTGTATGTGTGCGTGTGCAGTGTGTGTGTGTGTGTGTGTGAGGTGTGTGTGTGAGGTGTGTGTGTGTGTGAGGTGTGTGTGTGTGTGTGTGAGGTGTGAGGTGTGTGTGTGTGTGTGTGTGAGGTGTGTGTGTGTGAGGTGTGTGTGTATGTGTGAGGTGTGTGTGCAGTGTGTGTGTGTGAGGTGTGTGTGTGGTGTGTGTGTGAGGTGTGTGTGTGTGCAGTGTATGTGTGCGTGTGCAGTGTGTGTGTGTGTGTGAGGTGTGTGTGTGAGGTGTGTGTGTGTAAGTGTATGTGTGAGGTGTGTGTGCAGTGTGTGTGTGTGAGGTGTGTGTGAGGTGTGTGTGTGAGGTGTGTGTGTGTGTGTGCAGTGTGTGAGGTGTGTGTGTGCAGTGTGTGTGGTGTGAGGCGTGTGTGTGGTGTGTGTGTGAGGTGTGTGCGTGTGCAGTGTATGTGTGCGTGCGTGTGCAGTGTGTGTGGTGTGTGTGTGAGGTGTGTGTGTGTGTGAGGTGTGTGTGTGTGAGGTGTGTGTGTGAGGTGTGTGTGTGTGAGGTGTGTGTGTGCAGTGTGTGTGTGTGTGTGTGAGGTGTGTGTGTGAAGTGTGTGTGTGTGTGAGGTGTGTGTGTGTCAGGTGTGAGGTGTGTGTGTGAGGTGTGTGTGTGAGGTGTGTGTGTATGTGTGAGGTGTGTGTGCAGTGTGTGTGTGTGTGTGAGGTGTGTGTGTGGTGTGTGTGTGAGGTGTGTGTGTGTGTGTGCAGTGTATGTGTGCGTGTGCAGTGTGTGTGTGTGTGAGGTGTGTGTGTGTAAGTGTATGTGTGAGGTGTGTGTGCAGTGTGTGTGTGTGTGTGTGTGTGAGGTGTGTGTGTGTGAGGTGTGTGTGTGTGTGAGGTGTGTGTGTGAGGTGTGTGTGTGTGTGTGTGAGGTGTGTGTGTGTGTACAGTGTGTGTGTGAGGTGTGTGTGTGAGGTGTGTGTGTGAGGTGTGTGTGTGTGAGGTGTGTGTGTGTGTGAGGTGTGTGTGTGTGTGAGGTGTGTGTGTGTGTGTGTGAGGTGTGTGTGAGGTGTGTGTGTGTGTGAGGTGTGTGTGTGCAGTGTATGTGTGCGTGTGCAGTGTGTGTGTGTGTGAGGTGTGTGTGTGTGTGTGTGAGGTGTGAGGTGTGTGTGTGAGGTGTGTGTGTGAGGTGTGTGTGTATGTGTGAGGTGTGTGTGTGCAGTGTGTGTGTGTGTGTGTGAGGTGTGTGTGTGTGTGGTGTGTGTGTGAGGTGTGTGTGTGTGCAGTGTATGTGTGCGTGTGCAGTGTGTGTGTGTGTGAGGTGTGTGTGTGTAAGTGTATGTGTGAGGTGTGTGTGCAGTGTGTGTGTGTGTGTGTGTGTGAGGTGTGTGTGTGTGTGAGGTGTGTGTGTGTGTGTGAGGTGTGTGTGTGAGGTGTGTGTGTGTGTGTGTGTGTGTGAGGTGTGTGTGTGTGTACAGTGTGTGTGTGAGGTGTGTGTGTGAGGTGTGTGTGTGTGAGGTGTGTGTGTGTGAGGTGTGTGTGTGTGAGGTGTGTGTGTGTGTGGTGTGTGTGAGGAGTGTGTGTGTGAGGAGTGTGTGTGTGTGTGTGAGGTGTGTGTGTGTGTGTGAGGTGTGTGGTGTGTGTGCAGTGTGTGAGGTGTGTGTGTGCAGTGTGTGAGGTGTGTGTGCAGTGTGTGTGTGTGAGGTGTGTGTGTGTGTGGTGTGTGTGTGAGGTGTGTGTGTGTGAGGTGTGTGTGTGTGAGGTGTGTGTGTGTGTGTGTGTGTGTGTGAGGTGTGTGTGTGTGAGGTGTGTGTGTGTGAGGTGTGTGGTGTGTGTGCAGTGTGTGAGGTGTGTGTGTGTAGGTGTGTGTGTGTGTGTGTGTGTGGTGTGTGTGTGTGAGGTGTGTGTGTGTGTGTGTGTGTGTGAGGTGTGTGTGTGTGGTGTGTGTGTGTGTGGTGTGTGTGTGTGGTGTGTGAGGTGTGTGTGTGTGTGTGTGAGGTGTGTGTGTGTGGTGTGTGTGTGAGGTGTGTGTGTGTGGTGTGTGTGTGAGGTGTGTGTGTGTGGTGTGTGTGAGGTGTGTGTGTGTGAGGTGTGTGTGTGTGAGGTGTGTGTGTGTGTGTGAGGTGTGTGTGTGTGTGTGTGTGAGGTGTGTGTGTGTGAGGTGTGTGTGTGTGTGTGTGGTGTGTGTGTGAGGTGTGTGTGTGTGAGGTGTGTGTGTGTGAGGTGTGTGTGTGTGTGTGTGAGGTGTGTGTGTGTGTGTGTGTGTGAGGTGTGTGTGTGTGTGTGTGTGAGGTGTGTGTGTGTGTGTGTGGTGTGTGTGTGTGGTGTGTGTGTGTGAGGTGTGTGTGTGTGGTGTGTGTGTGTGGTGTGTGTGTGTGAGGTGTGTGTGTGTGGTGTGTGTGTGAGGTGTGTGTGTGTGGTGTGTGTGTGAGGTGTGTGTGTGAGGTGTGTGTGTGTGGTGTGTGTGTGAGGTGTGTGTGTGTGGTGTGTGTGTGAGGTGTGTGTGTGTGGTGTGTGTGTGAGGTGTGTGTGTGTGTGGTGTGTGTGTGTGGTGTGTGTGTGTGAGGTGTGTGTGAGGTGTGTGTGTGTGGTGTGTGTGTGAGGTGTGTGTGTGAGGTGTGTGTGTGTGGTGTGTGTGTGTGGTGTGTGTGTGTGGTGTGTGTGTGAGGTGTGTGTGTGAGGTGTGTGTGTGTGGTGTGTGTGTGAGGTGTGTGTGTGTGGTGTGTGTGTGAGGTGTGTGTGCAGTGTATGTGTGAGGTGTGTGTGTGTGTGTGTGTGAGGTGTGTGTGTGTGGTGTGTGTGTGTGGTGTGTGTGTGTGGTGTGTGTGTGAGGTGTGTGTGTGTGGTGTGTGTGTGAGGTGTGTGTGTGAGGTGTGTGTGTGTGGTGTGTGTGTGAGGTGTGTGTGCAGTGTATGTGTGAGGTGTGTGTGTGTGTGTGAGGTGTGTGTGTGAGGTGTGTGTGTGAGGTGTGTGTGTGTGGTGTGTGTGTGAGGTGTGTGTGTGTGGTGTGTGTGTGAGGTGTGTGTGCAGTGTATGTGTGAGGTGTGTGTGTGTGTGTGTGTGTGAGGTGTGTGTGTGAGGTGTGTGTGTGTGGTGTGTGTGTGTGGTGTGTGTGTGTGGTGTGTGTGTGAGGTGTGTGTGTGTGGTGTGTGTGTGAGGTGTGTGTGTGTGGTGTGTGTGTGAGGTGTGTGTGTGTGGTGTGTGTGTGAGGTGTGTGTGTGAGGTGTGTGTGCAGTGTATGTGTGAGGTGTGTGTGTGTGTGTGTGTGTGAGGTGTGTGTGTGTGGTGTGTGTGTGTGGTGTGTGTGTGTGGTGTGTGTGTGAGGTGTGTGTGTGTGGTGTGTGTGTGTGGTGTGTGTGTGTGGTGTGTGTGTGTGGTGTGTGTGTGTGGTGTGTGTGTGAGGTGTGTGTGTGTGGTGTGTGTGTGAGGTGTGTGTGTGAGGTGTGTGTGCAGTGTATGTGTGAGGTGTGTGTGTGTGGTGTGTGTGTGTGGTGTGTGTGTGTGGTGTGTGTGTGAGGTGTGTGTGTGTGGTGTGTGTGTGAGGTGTGTGTGTGTGGTGTGTGTGTGAGGTGTGTGTGTGTGGTGTGTGTGTGAGGTGTGTGTGTGTGGTGTGTGTGTGAGGTGTGTGTGTGTGGTGTGTGTGTGAGGTGTGTGTGTGTGGTGTGTGTGTGTGTGGTGTGTGTGCAGTGTATGTGTGTGGTGTGTGTGTGTGTGTATGTGTGTGTGAGGTGTGTGTGTGTGTGTGTGTGGTGTGTGTGTGTGGTGTGTGTGTGTGAGGTGTGTGTGTGTGAGGTGTGTGTGTGTGAGGTGTGTGTGTGTGTGTGTGTGAGGTGTGTGTGTGTGTGTGTGAGGTGTGTGTGTGTGGTGTGTGTGTGTGAGGTGTGTGTGTGTGAGGTGTGTGTGTGTGAGGTGTGTGTGTGTGAGGTGTGTGTGTGAGGTGTGTGTGTGTGAGGTGTGTGTGTGTGTGTGTGAGGTGTGTGTGTGCAGTGTGTGTCTGTGTGCAGTGTGTGTGTGTGTGTGAGGTGTGTGTGTTGTGTGTGTGAGGTGTGTGTGTGTGCAGTGTGTGTGTGCAGTGTGTGTGTGCAGTGTGCGTGTGTGCGTGTGTGCGTGTGTGCGCAGTAAGTTTTCCCGATTCTCTTTACGCATGCGCAACTGCCGCCTAGACACAGCGCCCTCCAAAAGATGCTTTGCTCCGCCCCCGGGAAGCGTCAGGTTGCTAGTGCCACGCCTCCTCTGTCGTCGCCTCCTTTGTCCCCGCCGGACCACCGTCCACACTCTCCTCTGTCCCCGCCTCCCATGTTTCCACATGCCCACTCTACTCCTGCCGCCCCTATCCCCGCCCCCTATCCCCGCCCCCTATCCCCGCCCTCTATCTTCGCCCCTCCTGTCCTCGCTGTACCACAGTCTTTACAACCCTTTGTCCCCGCCCATATCCCCGCCCCTCTGGAGCCGCCCCATCATTGTCCCCGCCCCCTTTGTCCCCGCCGGGCCGCCGTCCTCAGTCTCCTCAGTGCGGGCCGCGCTGTGAGGTGACTCCGGGGTCCCGGCGGGAGGAACAGGCCGCGGCGCCTCCCACACACCGGGAGCCATGAAGAAGGACGTGCGCATCCTGCTGGTGGGAGAACGTAAGCACCGGAGACGTTACACAGCTATACACCGCCCCGAGACATTATACACTGCCGAGATTACACCCGTATATAGGAGGCTGCAGATTACACCCGTATATAGGAGGCTGCAGATTACACCCGTATATAGGAGGCTGCAGATTACACCCGTATATAGGAGGCTGCAGATTACACCCGTATATAGGAGGCTGCAGATTACACCCGTATATAGGAGGCTGCAGATTACACCCGTATATAGGAGGCTGCAGATTACACCCGTATATAGGAGGCTGCAGATTACACCGGTATATAGGAGGCTGCAGATTACACCCGTATATAGGAGGCTGCAGATTACACCCGTATATAGGAGGCTGCAGATTACACCCGTATATAGGAGGCTGCAGATTACACCCGTATATAGGAGGCTGCAGATTACACCCGTATATAGGAGGCTGCAGATTACACCCGTATATAGGAGGCTGCAGATTACACCCGTATATAGGAGGCTGCAGATTACACCCGTATATAGGAGGCTGCAGATTACACCGGTATATAGGAGGCTGCAGATTACACCCGTATATAGGAGGCTGCAGATTACACCGGTATATAGGAGGCTGCAGATTACACTTGTATATAGGAGTCTGCAGATTACACCCGTATATAGGAGGCTGCAGATTACACCTGTATATAGGAGGCTGCAGATTACACCCGTATATAGGAGACTGCAGAGATTACACCCGTATATAGGAGGCTGCAGATTACACCCGTATATAGGAGGCTGCAGATTACACCTGTATATAGGAGGCTGCAGATTACACCCGTATATAGGAGGCTGCAGATTACACCCGTATATAGGAGGCTGCAGATTACACCCGTATATAGGAGGCTGCAGATTACACCCGTATATAGGAGGCTGCAGATTACACCCGTATATAGGAGGCTGCAGATTACACCCGTATATAGGAGGCTGCAGATTACACCCGTATATAGGAGGCTGCAGATTACACCCGTATATAGGAGGCTGCAGATTACACCCGTATATAGGAGGCTGCAGATTACACCTGTATATAGGAGGCTGCAGATTACACCCGTATATAGGAGGCTGCAGATTACACCCGTATATAGGAGGCTGCAGATTACACCCGTATATAGGAGGCTGCAGATTACACCCGTATATAGGAGGCTGCAGATTACACCTGTATATAGGAGGCTGCAGATTACACCCGTATATAGGAGGCTGCAGATTACACCCGTATATAGGAGGCTGCAGATTACACCCGTATATAGGAGGCTGCAGATTACACCCGTATATAGGAGGCTGCAGATTACACCCGTATATAGGAGGCTGCAGATTACACCCGTATATAGGAGGCTGCAGATTACACCTGTATATAGGAGGCTGCAGATTACACCCGTATATAGGAGGCTGCAGATTACACCCGTATATAGGAGGCTGCAGATTACACCCGTATATAGGAGGCTGCAGATTACACCCGTATATAGGAGGCTGCAGATTACACCCGTATATAGGAGGCTGCAGATTACACCCGTATATAGGAGGCTGCAGATTACACCCGTATATAAGAGGCTGCAGATTACACCCGTATATAGGAGGCTGCAGATTACACCCGTATATAGGAGGCTGCAGATTACACCTGTATATAGGAGGCTGCAGATTACACCCGTATATAGGAGGCTGCAGATTACACCCGTATATAGGAGGCTGCAGATTACACCCGTATATAGGAGGCTGCAGATTACACCCGTATATAGGAGGCTGCAGATTACACCTGTATATAGGAGGCTGCAGATTACACCCGTATATAGGAGGCTGCAGATTACACCCGTATATAGGAGGCTGCAGATTACACCCGTATATAGGAGGCTGCAGATTACACCCGTATATAGGAGGCTGCAGATTACACCCGTATATAGGAGGCTGCAGATTACACCCGTATATAGGAGGCTGCAGATTACACCTGTATATAGGAGGCTGCAGATTACACCCGTATATAGGAGGCTGCAGATTACACCCGTATATAGGAGGCTGCAGATTACACCTGTATATAGGAGGCTGCAGATTACACCCGTATATAGGAGGCTGCAGATTACACCTGTATATAGGAGGCTGCAGATTACACCCGTATATAGGAGGCTGCAGATTACACCCGTATATAGGAGGCTGCAGATTACACCCGTATATAGGAGGCTGCAGATTACACCCGTATATAGGAGGCTGCAGATTACACCTGTATATAGGAGGCTGCAGATTACACCTGTATATAGGAGGCTGCAGATTACACCTGTATATAGGAGGCTGCAGATTACACCTGTATATAGGAGGCTGCAGATTACACCTGTATATAGGAGGCTGCAGATTACACCTGTATATAGGAGGCTGCAGATTACACCTGTATATAGGAGGCTGCGGATTACACCTGTATATAGGAGGCTGCGGATTACACCTGTATATAGGAGGCTGCAGATTACACCCGTATATAGGAGGCTGCAGATTACACCTGTATATAGGAGGCTGCAGATTACACCTGTATATAGGAGGCTGCAGATTACACCCGTATATAGGAGGCTGCAGATTACACCTGTATATAGGAGGCTGCAGATTACACCCGTATATAGGAGGCTGCAGATTACACCTGTATATAGGAGGCTGCAGATTACACTTGTATATAGGAGGCTGCAGATTACACCTGTATATAGGGGGCTGCAGATTACACCCGTATATAGGAGGCTGCAGATTACACCCGTATATAGGAGGCTGCAGATTACACCCGTATATAGGAGGCTGCAGATTACACCTGTATATAGGAGGCTGCAGATTACACCCGTATATAGGAGGCTGCAGATTACACCCGTATATAGGAGGCTGCAGATTACACCTGTATATAGGAGGCTGCAGATTACACCTGTATATAGGAGGCTGCAGATTACACCTGTATATAGGAGGCTGCAGATTACACCTGTATATAGGAGGCTGCAGATTACACCTGTATATAGGAGGCTGCAGATTACACCTGTATATAGGAGGCTGCAGATTACACCTGTATATAGGAGGCTGCAGATTACACCCGTATATAGGAGGCTGCAGATTACACCTGTATATAGGAGGCTGCAGAGATTACACCTGTATATAGGAGGCTGCAGATTACACCTGTATATAGGAGGCTGCAGATTACACCTGTATATAGGAGGCTGCAGATTACACCCGTATATAGGAGGCTGCAGATTACACCTGTGTATAGGAAGCTGCAGATTACACCTGTGTATAGGAGGCTGCAGATTACACCTGTATATAGGAGGCTGCAGATTACACCCGTATATAGGAGGCTGCAGAGATTACACCTGTATATAGGAGGCTACGGATTACACCTGTATATAGGAGGCTGCGGATTACACCTGTATATAGGAGGCTGCAGATTACACCCGTATATAGGAGGCTGCAGACTACACCCGTATATAGGAGGCTGCAGATTACACCCGTATATAGGAGGCTGCAGATTACACCTGTATATAGGAGGCTGCAGATTACACCCGTATATAGGAGGCTGCAGATTACACCTGTATATAGGAGGCTGCAGATTACACCTGTATATAGGAGGCTGCAGATTACACCTGTATATAGGAGGCTGCAGATTACACCTGTATATAGGAGGCTGCAGATTACACCTGTATATAGGAGGCTGCAGATTACACCTGTATATAGGAGGCTGCAGATTACACCCGTATATAGGAGGCTGCAGATTACACCCGTATATAGGAGGCTGCAGATTACACCCGTATATAGGAGGCTGCAGATTACACCCGTATATAGGAGGCTGCAGATTACACCCGTATATAGGAGGCTGCAGATTACACCCGTATATAGGAGGCTGCAGATTACACCCGTATATAGGAGGCTGCAGATTACACCCGTATATAGGAGGCTGCAGATTACACCCGTATATAGGAGGCTGCAGATTACACCCGTATATAGGAGGCTGCAGATTACACCCGTATATAGGAGGCTGCAGATTACACCCGTATATAGGAGGCTGCAGATTACACCCGTATATAGGAGGCTGCAGATTACACCCGTATATAGGAGGCTGCAGATTACACCCGTATATAGGAGGCTGCAGATTACACCCGTATATAGGAGGCTGCAGATTACACCTGTATATAGGAGGCTGCAGATTACACCCGTATATAGGAGGCTGCAGATTACACCCGTATATAGGAGGCTGCAGATTACACCTGTATATAGGAGGCTGCAGATTACACCCGTATATAGGAGGCTGCAGATTACACCTGTATATAGGAGGCTGCAGATTACACCCGTATATAGGAGGCTGCAGATTACACCCGTATATAGGAGGCTGCAGATTACACCCGTATATAGGAGGCTGCAGATTACACCCGTATATAGGAGGCTGCAGATTACACCTGTATATAGGAGGCTGCAGATTACACCTGTATATAGGAGGCTGCAGATTACACCTGTATATAGGAGGCTGCAGATTACACCTGTATATAGGAGGCTGCAGATTACACCTGTATATAGGAGGCTGCGGATTACACCTGTATATAGGAGGCTGCGGATTACACCTGTATATAGGAGGCTGCAGATTACACCCGTATATAGGAGGCTGCAGATTACACCTGTATATAGGAGGCTGCAGATTACACCTGTATATAGGAGGCTGCAGATTACACCCGTATATAGGAGGCTGCAGATTACACCTGTATATAGGAGGCTGCAGATTACACCCGTATATAGGAGGCTGCAGATTACACCTGTATATAGGAGGCTGCAGATTACACTTGTATATAGGAGGCTGCAGATTACACCTGTATATAGGAGGCTGCAGATTACACCCGTATATAGGAGGCTGCAGATTACACCCGTATATAGGAGGCTGCAGATTACACCCGTATATAGGAGGCTGCAGATTACACCTGTATATAGGAGGCTGCAGATTACACCCGTATATAGGAGGCTGCAGATTACACCCGTATATAGGAGGCTGCAGATTACACCTGTATATAGGAGGCTGCAGATTACACCTGTATATAGGAGGCTGCAGATTACACCTGTATATAGGAGGCTGCAGATTACACCTGTATATAGGAGGCTGCAGATTACACCTGTATATAGGAGGCTGCAGATTACACCTGTATATAGGAGGCTGCAGATTACACCTGTATATAGGAGGCTGCAGATTACACCCGTATATAGGAGGCTGCAGATTACACCTGTATATAGGAGGCTGCAGAGATTACACCTGTATATAGGAGGCTGCAGATTACACCTGTATATAGGAGGCTGCAGATTACACCTGTATATAGGAGGCTGCAGATTACACCCGTATATAGGAGGCTGCAGATTACACCTGTGTATAGGAAGCTGCAGATTACACCTGTGTATAGGAGGCTGCAGATTACACCTGTATATAGGAGGCTGCAGATTACACCCGTATATAGGAGGCTGCAGAGATTACACCTGTATATAGGAGGCTACGGATTACACCTGTATATAGGAGGCTGCGGATTACACCTGTATATAGGAGGCTGCAGATTACACCCGTATATAGGAGGCTGCAGACTACACCCGTATATAGGAGGCTGCAGATTACACCCGTATATAGGAGGCTGCAGATTACACCTGTATATAGGAGGCTGCAGATTACACCCGTATATAGGAGGCTGCAGATTACACCTGTATATAGGAGGCTGCAGATTACACCTGTATATAGGAGGCTGCAGATTACACCTGTATATAGGAGGCTGCAGATTACACCTGTATATAGGAGGCTGCAGATTACACCTGTATATAGGAGGCTGCAGATTACACCTGTATATAGGAGGCTGCAGATTACACCCGTATATAGGAGGCTGCAGATTACACCCGTATATAGGAGGCTGCAGATTACACCCGTATATAGGAGGCTGCAGATTACACCCGTATATAGGAGGCTGCAGATTACACCCGTATATAGGAGGCTGCAGATTACACCCGTATATAGGAGGCTGCAGATTACACCCGTATATAGGAGGCTGCAGATTACACCCATATATAGGAGGCTGCAGATTACACCTGTATATAGGAGGCTGCAGATTACACCCGTATATATGAGGCTGCAGATTACACCCGTATATAGGAGGCTGCAGATTACACCCCTATATAGGAGGCTGCAGATTACACCTGTATATAGGAGGCTGCAGATTACACCCGTATATAGGAGGCTGCAGATTACACCCGTATATAGGAGGCTGCAGATTACACCCCTATATAGGAGGCTGCAGATTACACCCGTATATAGGAGGCTGCAGATTACACCTGTATATAGGAGGCTGCAGATTACACCCGTATATAGGAGGCTGCAGATTACACCTGTATATAGGAGGCTGCAGATTACACCTGTATATAGGAGGCTGCGGATTACACCCGTATATAGGAGGCTGCGGATTACACCTGTATATAGGAGGCTGCAGATTACACCCGTATATAGGAGGCTGCAGATTACACCTGTATATAGGAGGCTGCAGATTACACCCGTATATAGGAGGCTGCAGATTACACCCGTATATAGGAGGCTGCAGATTACACCTGTATATAGGAGGCTGCAGATTACACCTGTATATAGGAGGCTGCAGATTACACCTGTATATAGGAGGCTGCAGATTACACCTGTATATAGGAGGCTGCAGATTACACCTGTATATAGGAGGCTGCAGAGATTACACCTGTATATAGGAGGCTGCAGATTACACCCGTATATAGGAGGCTGCAGATTACACCCGTATATAGGAGGCTGCAGATTACACCCGTATATAGGAGGCTGCAGATTACACCTGTATATAGGAGGCTGCAGATTACACCCGTATATAAGAGGCTGCAGATTACACCCGTATATAGGAGGCTGCAGATTACACCTATATATAGGAGGCTGCAGATTACACCTGTATATAGGAGGCTGCAGATTACACCCGTATATAGGAGGCTGCAGATTACACCCGTATATAGGAGGCTGCAGATTACACCCGTATATAGGAGGCTGCAGATTACACCCGTATATAGGAGGCTGCAGATTACACCCGTATATAGTGTATATAGGAGGCTGCAGATTACACCTGTATATAGGAGGCTGCAGATTACGCCCGTATATAGGAGGCTGCAGATTACACCCGTATATAGGAGGCTGCAGATTACACCTGTATATAGGAGGCTGCAGATTACACCCGTATATAGGAGGCTGCAGATTACACCCGTATATAGGAGGCTGCAGATTACACCCGTATATAGGAGGCTGCAGATTACACCCGTATATAGGAGGCTGCAGATTACACCCGTATATAGGAGGCTGCAGATTACACCTGTATATAGGAGGCTGCAGATTACACCCGTATATAGGAGGCTGCAGATTACACCCGTATATAGGAGGCTGCAGATTACACCCGTATATAGGAGGCTGCAGATTACACCTGTATATAGGAGGCTGCAGATTACACCTGTATATAGGAGGCTGCAGATTACACCTGTATATAGGAGGCTGCAGATTACACCTGTATATAGGAGGCTGCAGATTACACTTGTATATAGGAGGCTGCAGATTACACCCGTATATAGGAGGCTGCAGATTACACCCGTATATAGGAGGCTGCAGATTACACCCGTATATAGGAGGCTGCAGATTACACCTGTATATAGGAGGCTGCAGATTACACCTGTATATAGGAGGCTGCAGATTACACCCGTATATAGGAGGCTGCAGATTACACCTGTATATAGGAGGCTGCAGATTACACCCGTATATAGGAGGCTGCAGATTACACCTGTATATAGGAGGCTGCAGATTACACCTGTATATAGGAGGCTGCAGATTACACCCGTATATAGGAGGCTGCAGATTACACCTGTATATAGGAGGCTGCGGATTACACCTGTATATAGGAGGCTGCGGATTACACCCGTATATAGGAGGCTGCAGATTACACCTGTATATAGGAGGCTGCGGATTACACCTGTATATAGTGTATATAGGAGGCTGCAGATTACACCTGTATATAGGAGGCTGCAGATTACACCGGTATATAGGAGGCTGCAGATTACACCCGTATATAGGAGGCAGCAGATTACACCTGTATATAGGAGGCTGCAGATTACACCCGTATATAGGAGGCTGCAGATTACACCCCTATATAGGAGGCTGCAGATTACACCCCTATATAGGAGGCTGCAGATTACACCTGTATATAGGAGGCTGCAGATTACACCCGTATATAGGAGGCTGCAGATTACACTTGTATATAGGAGGCTGCAGATTACACTTGTATATAGGAGGCTGCAGATTACACCCGTATATAGGAGGCTGCAGATTACACCCGTATATAGGAGACTGCAGATTACACCTGTATATAGGAGGCTGCAGATTACACCCGTATATAGGAGGCTGCAGATTACACCCGTATATAGGAGGCTGCAGATTACACCCGTATATAGGAGGCTGCAGATTACACCCGTATATAGGAGGCTGCAGATTACACCCGTATATAGGAGGCTGCGGATTACACCTGTATATAGGAGGCTGCAGATTACACCTGTATATAGGAGGCTGCAGAGATTACACCTGTATATAGGAGGCTGCAGAGATTACACCTGTATATAGGAGGCTGCAGAGATTACACCTGTATATAGGAGGCTGCAGATTACACCTGTATATAGGAGGCTGCAGATTACACCCGTATATAGGAGGCTGCAGATTACACCCGTATATAGGAGGCTGCAGATTACACCCGTATATAGGAGGCTGCAGATTACACTTGTATATAGGAGGCTGCAGATTACACCCGTATATAGGAGGCTGCAGATTACACCCGTATATAGGAGGCTGCAGATTACACCTGTATATAGGAGGCTGCAGATTACACCCGTATATAGGAGGCTGCAGATTACACCTGTATATAGGAGGCTGCAGATTACACCCGTATATAGGAGGCTGCAAATTACACCCGTATATAGGAGGCTGCAGATTACACCCGTATATAGGAGGCTGCAGATTACACCTGTATATAGGAGGCTGCAGATTACACCCGTATATAGGAGGCTGCAGATTACACCTGTATATAGGAGGCTGCAGATTACACCCGTATATAGGAGGCTACGGATTACACCCGTATATAGGAGGCTGCAGATTACACCCGTATATAGGAGGCTGCAGATTACACCTGTATATAGGAGGCTGCAGATTACACCCGTATATAGGAGGCTGCAGATTACACCCGTATATAGGAGGCTGTGGATTACACCCGTATATAGGAGGCTACGGATTACACCCGTATATAGGAGGCTGCGGATTACACCCGTATATAGGAGGCTGCGGATTACACCCATATATAGGAGGCTGCGGATTACACCCGTATATAGGAGGCTGCGGATTACACCCGTATATAGGAGGCTGCGGATTACACCCGTATATAGGAGGCTGCGGATTACACCCGTATATAGGAGGCTGCGGATTACACCCGTATATAGGAGGCTGCAGATTACACCCGTATATAGGAGGCTGCAGATTACACCCGTATATAGGAGGCTGCAGATTACACCCGTATATAGGAGGCTGCAGATTACACCCGTATATAGGAGGCTGCAGATTATACCCGTATATAGGAGGCTGCAGATTACACCTGTATATAGGAGGCTGCAGATTACACCCGTATATAGGAGGCTGCAGATTACACCCGTATATAGGAGGCTGCAGATTACACCCGTATATAGGAGGCTGCAGATTACACCCGTATATAGGAGGCTGCAGATTACACCTGTATATAGGAGGCTGCAGATTACACTTGTATATAGGAGGCTGCAGATTACACCCGTATATAGGAGGCTGCAGATTACACCCGTATATAGGAGGCTGCAGATTACACCCGTATATAGGAGGCTGCAGATTACACCCGTATATAGGAGGCTGCAGATTACACCCGTATATAGGAGGCTGCAGATTACACCCGTATATAGGAGGCTGCAGATTACACCCGTATATAGGAGGCTGCAGATTACACCCGTATATAGGAGGCTGCAGATTACACCCGTATATAGGAGGCTGCAGATTACACCTGTATATAGGAGGCTGCAGATTACACCTGTATATAGGAGGCTGCAGATTACACCTGTATATAGGAGGCTGCAGAGATTACACCTGTATATAGGAGGCTGCAGATTACACCTGTATATAGGAGGCTGCAGATTACACCTGTATATAGGAGGCTGCAGATTACACCCGTATATAGGAGGCTGCAGATTACACCCGTATATAGGAGGCTGCAGATTACACCCGTATATAGGAGGCTGCAGATTACACCCGTATATAGGAGGCTGCAGATTACACCCGTATATAGGAGGCTGCAGATTACACCCGTATATAGGAGGCTGCAGATTACACCCGTATATAGGAGGCTGCAGATTACACCTGTATATAGGAGGCTGCAGATTACACCCGTATATAGGAGGCTGCAGATTACACCCGTATATAGGAGGCTGCAGATTACACCTGTATATAGGAGGCTGCAGATTACACCTGTATATAGGAGGCTGCAGATTACACCTGTATATAGGAGGCTGCAGATTACACCTGTATATAGGAGGCTGCGGATTACACCCGTATATAGGAGGCTGCGGATTACACCCGTATATAGGAGGCTGCAGATTACACCCGTATATAGGAGGCTGCAGATTACACCCGTATATAGGAGGCTGCAGATTACACCCGTATATAGGAGGCTGCAGATTACACCTGTATATAGGAGGCTGCAGATTACACCTGTATATAGGAGGCTGCAGATTACACCTGTATATAGGAGGCTGCAGATTACACCTGTATATAGGAGGCTGCAGATTACACCTGTATATAGGAGGCTGCAGAGATTACACCTGTATATAGGAGGCTGCAGAGATTACACCTGTATATAGGAGGCTGCAGATTACACCCGTATATAGGAGGCTGCAGATTACACCCGTATATAGGAGGCTGCAGATTACACCTGTATATAGGAGGCTGCAGATTACACCCGTATATAGGAGGCTGCAGATTACACCCGTATATAGGAGGCTGCAGATTACACCCGTATATAGGAGGCTGCAGATTACACCTGTATATAGGAGGCTGCAGATTACACCCGTATATAGGAGGCTGCAGATTACACCCGTATATAGGAGGCTGCAGATTACACCCGTATATAGGAGGCTGCAGATTACACCCGTATATAGGAGGCTGCAGATTACACCCCTATATAGGAGGCTGCAGATTACACCCGTATATAGTGTATATAGGAGGCTGCAGATTACACCTGTATATAGGAGGCTGCAGATTACACCCGTATATAGGAGGCTGCAGATTACACCCGTATATAGGAGGCTGCAGATTACACCTGTATATAGGAGGCTGCAGATTACACCCGTATATAGGAGGCTGCAGATTACACCCGTATATAGGAGGCTGCAGATTACACCCGTATATAGGAGGCTGCAGATTACACCCGTATATAGGAGGCTGCAGATTACACCCGTATATAGGAGGCTGCAGATTACACCCGTATATAGGAGGCTGCAGATTACACCTGTATATAGGAGGCTGCAGATTACACCCGTATATAGGAGGCTGCAGATTACACCTGTATATAGGAGGCTGCAGATTACACCCGTATATAGGAGGCTGCAGATTACACCCGTATATAGGAGGCTGCAGATTACACCCGTATATAGGAGGCTGCAGATTACACCCGTATATAGGAGGCTGCAGATTACACCTGTATATAGGAGGCTGCAGATTACACCTGTATATAGGAGGCTGCAGATTACACCTGTATATAGGAGGCTGCAGATTACACCCGTATATAGGAGGCTGCAGATTACACCTGTATATAGGAGGCTGCAGATTACACCCGTATATAGGAGGCTGCAGATTACACCTGTATATAGGAGGCTGCAGATTACACCTGTATATAGGAGGCTGCAGATTACACCCGTATATAGGAGGCTGCAGATTACACCTGTATATAGGAGGCTGCGGATTACACCTGTATATAGGAGGCTGCGGATTACACCCGTATATAGGAGGCTGCAGATTACACCTGTATATAGGAGGCTGCGGATTACACCTGTATATAGTGTATATAGGAGGCTGCAGATTACACCTGTATATAGGAGGCTGCAGATTACACCGGTATATAGGAGGCTGCAGATTACACCCGTATATAGGAGGCAGCAGATTACACCTGTATATAGGAGGCTGCAGATTACACCCGTATATAGGAGGCTGCAGATTACACCCGTATATAGGAGGCTGCAGATTACACCCGTATATAGGAGGCTGCAGATTACACCCCTATATAGGAGGCTGCAGATTACACCCCTATATAGGAGGCTGCAGATTACACCTGTATATAGGAGGCTGCAGATTACACCCGTATATAGGAGGCTGCAGATTACACTTGTATATAGGAGGCTGCAGATTACACTTGTATATAGGAGGCTGCAGATTACACCCGTATATAGGAGGCTGTAGATTACACCCGTATATAGGAGACTGCAGATTACACCTGTATATAGGAGGCTGCAGATTACACCCGTATATAGGAGGCTGCAGATTACACCCGTATATAGGAGGCTGCAGATTACACCCGTATATAGGAGGCTGCAGATTACACCCGTATATAGGAGGCTGCGGATTACACCTGTATATAGGAGGCTGCAGATTACACCTGTATATAGGAGGCTGCAGATTACACCCGTATATAGGAGGCTGCAGATTACACCCGTATATAGGAGGCTGCAGATTACACCCGTATATAGGAGGCTGCAGATTACACTTGTATATAGGAGGCTGCAGATTACACCCGTATATAGGAGGCTGCAGATTACACCCGTATATAGGAGGCTGCAGATTACACCCGTATATAGGAGGCTGCAGATTACACCCGTATATAGGAGGCTGCAGATTACACCTGTATATAGGAGGCTGCAGATTACACCCGTATATAGGAGGCTGCAGATTATACCCGTATATAGGAGGCTGCAGATTACACCTGTATATAGGAGGCTGCAGAGATTACACCTGTATATAGGAGGCTGCAGATTACACCTGTATATAGGAGGCTGCAGATTACACCTGTATATAGGAGGCTGCAGATTACACCCGTATATAGGAGGCTGCAGATTACACCCGTATATAGGAGGCTGCAGATTACACCCGTATATAGGAGGCTGCAGATTACACCCGTATATAGGAGGCTGCAGATTACACCTGTATATAGGAGGCTGCAGATTACACCCGTATATAGGAGGCTGCAGATTACACTTGTATATAGGAGGCTGCAGATTACACCTGTATATAGGACGCTGCAGATTACACCTGTATATAGGAGGCTGCAGATTACACCCGTATATAGGAGGCTGCGGATTACACCTGTATATAGGAGGCTGCAGATTACACTTGTATATAGGAGGCTGCAGATTACACCCGTATATAGGAGGCTGCGGATTACACCCGTATATAGGAGGCTACGGATTACACCCGTATATAGGAGGCTACGGATTACACCCGTATATAGGAGGCTGCGGATTACACCCGTATATAGGAGGCTGCGGATTACACCCGTATATAGGAGGCTGCGGATTACACCCGTATATAGGAGGCTGCAGATTACACCCGTATATAGGAGGCTGCAGATTACACCCGTATATAGGAGGCTGCAGATTACACCCGTATATAGGAGGCTGCAGATTACACCCGTATATAGGAGGCTGCAGATTACACCCGTATATAGGAGGCTGCAGATTACACCCGTATATAGGAGGCTGCAGATTATACCCGTATATAGGAGGCTGCAGATTATACCCGTATATAGGAGGCTGCAGATTACACCCGTATATAGGAGGCTGCAGATTACACCCGTATATAGGAGGCTGCAGATTACACCCGTATATAGGAGGCTGCAGAGATTACACCTGTATATAGGAGGCTGCGGATTACACCCGTATATAGGAGGCTGCGGATTACACCTGTATATAGGAGGCTGCAGATTACACCTGTATATAGGAGACTGCAGATTACACCCGTATATAGGAGGCGGCAGATTACACCCATATATAGGAGGCTGCAGATTACACCCGTATATAGGAGGCTGCAGATTACACCCGTATATAGGAGGCTGCAGATTACACCCGTATATAGGAGGCTGCAGATTACACCCGTATATAGGAGGCTGCAGATTACACCCGTATATAGGAGGCTGCAGATTACACCTGTATATAGGAGGCTGCGGATTACACCCGTATATAGGAGGCTGCAGATTACACCCGTATATAGGAGGCTGCAGATTACACCTGTATATAGGAGGCTGCAGATTACACCTGTATATAGGAGGCTGCAGATTACACCCGTATATAGGAGGCTGCAGATTACACCCGTATATAGGAGGCTGCAGATTACACCTGTATATAGGAGGCTGCAGATTACACTTGTATATAGGAGGCTGCAGATTACACCCGTATATAGGAGGCTGCAGATTACACCTGTATATAGGAGGCTGCAGATTACACCCGTATATAGGAGGCTGCAGATTACACCCGTATATAGGAGGCTGCAGATTACACCCGTATATAGGAGGCTGCAGATTACACCTGTATATAGGAGGCTGCAGATTACACCGATTGGGTCTTGACTGTCGTAGATTTTCTGGAGATTTGTCTCTGATTATTTCGGATCACCCAGATTATCATGGATCTCATGGAGATTGTAGCTTGGTTATTACAGATCTCCTGGAGATTGGACCCCGATTGTCGCTGATCTCCTGGAGATTGGATCCTGATATTCGCTGATCTCCTGGAGATTGGACCCCGATTGTCGCTGATCTCCTGGAGATTGGACCCCGATTGTCGCTGATCTCCTGGAGATTGGACCCTGATTGTCGCTGATCTCCTGGAGATTAGACCCTGATTATCTCTGATCTCCTGGAGATTGGACCCTGATTGTCTCTCATCTCCTGGAGATTGGACCCTGATTGTCGCTGATCTCCTGGAGATTAGACCCTGATTGTCGCTGATCTCCTGGAGATTGGACCCTGATTGTCGCTGATCTCCTGGAGATTGGACCACGATTGTCGCTGATCTCCTGGAGAATGGACCCCGATTGTCGCTGATCTCTTGGAGATTGGACCCCGAATGTGGCTGATCTCCTGGAGATTGGACCCCGATTGTCGCTGACCTCCTGGAGATTGGACCCCGATTGTCGCTGATCTCCTGGAGATTGGACCCCGATTGTCGCTGATCTCCTGGAGATTAGACCCTGATTGTCGCTGATCTCCTGGAGATTGGACCCCGATTGTCGCTGATCTTTTGGAGATTGGACCCTGATTGTCTCTGATCTCCTGGAGATTGGACCCTGATTGTCGCTGATCTTTTGGAGATTGGACCCTGATTATCTCTGATCTCCTGGAGGTTGGACCCCGATTGTCGCTGATCTCCTGGAGGTTGGACCCTGATTGTCGCTGATCTCCTGGAGGTTGGACCCCGATTGTCGCTGATCTCCTGGAGATTGGACCCTGATTGTCGCTGATCTCCTGGAGGTTGGATCCTGATTAACTCTGATCTCTTGGAGATTGGACCCTGATTGTCTCTGATCTCCTGGAGATTGGACCCCGATTGTCGCTGACCTCCTGGAGATTGGACCCCGATTGTCGCTGATCTCCTGGAGATTGGACCCCGATTGTTGCTGATCTCCTGGAGATTGGACCCCGATTGTCGCTGATCTCCTGGAGATTGGACCCCGATTGTTCCTGATCTCCTGGAGATTAAATCCTGATTATCTCTGATCTCCTGGAGATTGGACCCCGATTGTCGCTGATCTCCTGGAGATTGGACCCCGATTGTCGCTGATCTCCTGGAGATTGGACCCCGATTGTCGCTGATCTCTTGGAGATTGGACCCCGATTGTCGCTGATCTCCTGGAGATTGGACCCCGATTGTCGCTGATCTCCTGGAGATTGGACCCTGATTGTCGCTGATCTCGTGGAGATTGGACCCTGATTGTCGCTGATCTCCTGGAGATTGGACCCTGATTGTCGCTGATCTCCTGGAGATTGGACCCCGATTGTCGCTGATCTCCTGGAGATTGGACCCCGATTGTCGCTGATCTCCTGGAGATTGGACCCCGATTGTCGCTGATCTCGTGGAGATTGGACCCTGATTGTCGCTGATCTCGTGGAGATTGGACCCCGATTGTCGCTGATCTCGTGGAGATTGGACCCTGATTGTCGCTGATCTCGTGGAGATTGGACCCTGATTGTCGCTGATCTCCTGGAGATTGGATCCTGATTGTCGCTGATCTCTTGGAGATTGGACCCTGATTGTCGCTGATCTCCTGGAGATTGGACCCCGATTGTCGCTGATCTCCTGGAGATTGGATCCTGATTGTTGCTGATCTCCTGGAGATTGGATCCTGATTGTCGCTGATCTCCTGGAGATTGGATCCTGATTGTCGCTGATCTCCTGGAGATTGGATCCTGATTGTCTCTGATCTCCTGGAGATTGGATCCTGATTGTCGCTGATCTCCTGGAGATTGGACCCTGATTGTCGCTGATCTCCTGGAGATTGGACCCCGATTGTCGCTGATCTCCTGGAGATTGGTCCCTGATTGTCGCTGATCTCCTGGAGATTGGACCCCGATTGTCGCTGATCTCCTGGAGATTGGACCCCGATTGTCGCTGATCTCCTGGAGATTGGACCCTGATTGTCGCTGATCTCCTGGAGATTGGACCCTGATTGTCTCTGATCTCCTGGAGATTGGACCCTGATTGTCGCTGATCTCCTGGAGATTGGACCCCGATTGTCGCTGATCTTCTGGAGATTGGTCCCCGATTGTCGCTGATCTCCTGGAGATTGGACCCTGATTGTCGCTGATCTCCTGGAGATTGGACCCTGATTGTCGCTGATCTCCTGGAGATTGGACCCTGATTGTCGCTGATCTCCTGGAGATTGGACCCTGATTGTCGCTGATCTCCTGGAGATTGGACCCTGATTGTCGCTGATCTCCTGGAGATTGGACCCTGATTGTCGCTGATCTCCTGGAGATTGGACCCTGAGTGTCGCTGATCTCCTGGAGATTGGACCCTGAGTGTCGCTGATCTCCTGGAGATTGGACTCCGATTGTCGCTGATCTCCTGGAGATTGGACCCTGATTGTCGCTGATCTCCTGGAGATTGGACCCTGATTGTCGCTGATCTCCTGGAGATTGGACCCTGATTGTCGCTGATCTCCTGGAGATTGGACCCTGAGTGTCGCTGATCTCCTGGAGATTGGACCCTGAGTGTCGCTGATCTCCTGGAGATTGGACCCTGAGTGTCGCTGATCTCCTGGAGATTGGACCCCGAGTGTCGCTGATCTCCTGGAGATTGGACCCCGATTGTCGCTGATCTCCTGGAGATTGGACCCCGATTGTCGCTGATCTCCTGGAGATTGGACCCCGATTGTCGCTGATCTCCTGGAGATTGGACGTGGATTGTGACGTCTGTGCTTTCTTTGCAGCCCGCGTGGGGAAGACGTCTCTCGTGATGTCGCTGGTCAGTGAGGAGTTTCCGGAGGAGGTGAGGCTGGACTTGTCCTTACATTTTGGTGGCCATGCCGGGCTGCACCAGATTCTGGGGTCGAGGGTTTCTCTGGAGGGGCCCCTTCATGTATGAGTGTGTCAGGAGGAGCCTCCTAATCTCTCGCCTGCTCCTGGATTGTCCCGTAATCTGCAATCTTCTTTAGGTTCCTGCTCGTGCTGAGGAGATCACAATCCCAGGAGATGTGACCCCGGAGCGGGTGCCCACCCACATCGTAGATTACTCCGGTGAGTGCTCATACCACTGGTGCATCCTTGGCGTGGTCATGGGATGGCGCGGAACAACCACCAAACACATGAGTTATCTGCAGATCATTGACCAATGGGGCCCTCCGGATCTGCAGATCATTATCTGGGGTGTGCTCTCTTCACAGAGGCGGAGCAGACGGATGAACAGCTGTACAATGAGATCTCACGGGTAAGACCCTCATCCGGAGGACGGATTGTCTCCTGTGTGACCCCCGGCTCCTGTCTTCATTCTGCTCCTTGTCCTGCAGGCGAATGTTATCTGCATCGTGTATGCGGTCAACAACAAGAACTCCATAGACAAGGTAAGAGGAGCGCTCCCACTGCTGCCCATGAGCGGCCTCTGTCCCCCCGCTGTGCTCTGTCCCCCCGCTGTGCTCTGTCCCCCCGCTGTGCTCTGTCCCTCCCCGCTGTGCTCTGTCCCTCCCCGCTGTGCTCTGTCCCTCCCCGCTGTGCTCTGTCCCTCCCCGCTGTGCTCTGTCCCTCCCCGCTGTGCTCTGTCCCTCCCCGCTGTGCTCTGTCCCCCCCCGCTGTGCTCTGTCCCCCCCCGCTGTGCTCTGTCCCCCCCCGCTGTGCTCTGTCCCCCCCGCTGTGCTCTGTCCCCCCCCGCTGTGCTCTGTCCCCCCCCGCTGTGCTCTGTCCCCCCCCGCTGTGCTCTGTCCCCCCCCGCTGTGCTCTGTCCCCCCCCGCTGTGCTCTGTCCCCCCCCGCTGTGCTCTGTCCCCCCCCGCTGTGCTCTGTCCCCCCCGCTGTGCTCTGTCCCCCCCCCGCTGTGCTCTGTCCCCCCCCCCCCGCTGTGCTCTGTCCCCCGCTGTCCCCCTGCTTGCCTCTGTGCCCCTGCTTGCCTCTGTGCCCCTGCTTGCCTCTGTGCCCCTGCTTGCCTCTGTGCCCCTGCTTGCCTCTGTCCCCCTGCTTGCCTCTGTCCCCCTGCTTGCCTCTGTCCCCCTGCTTGCCTCTGTCCCCCTTCTTGCCTCTGTCCCCCTTCTTGCCTCTGTCCCCCTTCTTGCCTCTGTCCCCCTTCTTGCCTCTGTCCCCCTTCTTGCCTCTGTCCCCCTTCTTGCCTCTGTCCCCCTTCTTGCCTCTGTCCCCCTTCTTGCCTCTGTCCCCCTTCTTGCCTCTGTCCCCCTTCTTGCCTCTGTCCCCCTTCTTGCCTCTGTCTCCCGCTGTCCTCTTCTGTCCCTCGCTGTCCCCCTTCTCGCCTCTGTGCCCCGCTGTCCTCCCCAGTCTACCTTCTCTTGGCTCCTTTTTCCTCTTTCATCCGCATCCTTTTGACCCTTCAGCCCTTCCTCCTCTTCATCTTTTTGCCATCTTTTCCTCCTCCGTTTTCCGCCTCTTCTTGGCTCCTTGGCCCCTCTTTTCCCTCCTGCTTCCTCTCTCTTCTGCCTCCTCTTCGTTCCTCGGCCTCTCTTCCTCCTTCCTGTATCTCTTCCTTTTGCCTCCGCAGCACCTTTTTCTTCTCCTGTCTCCTCCGTCTTCTGTCTCCTCTTCGATCCTCGGCCTCTCTTCCTCCTTCCTCTATCTCTTCCTTTTCTCCTCCCTCTTCTGTCTCCTCTTCGTTCCTCAGCCTCTCTTCCTCCTTCCGTCTCCTCTTTCTTCTCCTGTCTCCTCTTCGTTCCTCGGCCTCTCTTTCTCCTTCCTCTGTCTCTTCCTTTTGTCTCCTCTTTCTTCTCCTGTCTCCTCTCTCTTCTGCCTCCTCTTCGTTCCTCCTTCCTCTGTCTCTTCCTTTTGTCTCCTCTTTCTTCTCCTGTCTCCTCTCTCTTCTGCCTCCTCTTCGTTCCTCGGCCTCTCTTCCTCCTTCCTCTGTCTCTTCCTTTTGTCTCCTCTTTCTTCTCCTGTCTCCTCTCTCTTCTGCCTCCTCTTGGTTCTTTTCCTTTTGTCTCCTCTTTCTTCTTCTGTCTCCTCTTTGTTCCTCGGCCTCTCTTCCTCCTTCCTTTATCTCTTCCTTTTGTCTCCTCTCTTCCTTTTGTCTCCTCTCTCTTCTGTCTCCTCTTCGTTCCTCAGCCTCTCTTCCTCCTTCCTCTATCTCTTCTCCTGTCTCCTCTCTCTTCTGCCTCCTCTTCGTTCCTCGGCCTCTCTTCCTCCTTCCTCTCTCTCTTCCTTTTGTCTCCTCTCTCTTCTATCTCCTCTCTCTTCTGTCTCCTCTTCGATCCTCGGCCTGTCTTCCTCCTTTTTCTATCTCTTCCTTTTGTCTCCTCTTTCTTCTCCTGTCTCCTCTCTTCTGTCTCCTCTTTGTTCCTCGGCCTCTCCTCCTCCTTCCTCTATCTCTTCTCCTGTCTCCTCTCTCTTCTGCCTCCTCTTGGTTCTCTTCCTTTTGTCTCCTCTCTCTTCTGTCTCCTCTTTGTTCCTCGGCCTCTCTTCCTCCTTCCTCTATCTCTTCTCCTGTCTCCTCTTTCTTCTGCCGCCTCTTGGTTCTCTTCCTTTTGTCTCCTCTCTCTTCTGTCTCCTCTTCGGTCCTCGGCCTCTCCTCCTCCTTCCTCTATCTCTTCTCCTGTCTCCTCTCTCTTCTGTCTCCTCTTCGTTCCTCAGCCTCTCCTCCTCCTTCCTCTATCTCTTCTCCTGTCTCCTCTCTCTTCTGTCTCCTCTTTGTTCCTCGGCCTCTCCTCCTCCTTCCTCTATCTCTTCTCCTGTCTCCTCTCTCTTCTGTCTCCTCTTTGTTCCTCGGCCTCTCCTCCTCCTTCCTCTATCTCTTCTCCTGTCTCCTCCCTCTTCTGCCTCCTCTTCAGTCCTCGGCCTCTCCTCCTCCTTCCTCTATCTCTTCTCCTGTCTCCTCTCTCTTTTGCCTCCTCTTGGTTCTCTTCCTTTTGTCTCCTCTCTCTTCTGTCTCCTCTTCGTTCCTCGGCCTTTCTTCCTCCTTCCTCTATCTCTTCTCCTGTCTCCTCCCTCTTCTGCCTCCTCTTCGTTCCTCAGCCTTTCTTCCTCCTTCCTCTATCTCTTCTCCTGTCTCCTCCCTCTTCTGCCTCCTCTTCGTTCCTCAGCCTTTCTTCCTCCTTCCTCTATCTCTTCTCCTGTCTCCTCTCTCTTCTGTCTCCTCTTCGTTCCTCGGCCTTTCTTCCTCCTTCCTCTATCTCTTCTCCTGTCTCCTCTCTCTTTTGCCTCCTCTTGGTTCTCTTCCTTTTGTCTCCTCTCTCTTCTGTCTCCTCTTCGTTCCTCGGCCTTTCTTCCTCCTTCCTCTATCTCTTCTCCTGTCTCCTCCCTCTTCTGCCTCCTCTTCGATCCTCGGCCTTTCTTCCTCCTTCCTCTATCTCTTCTCCTGTCTCCTCTCTCTTCTGTCTCCTCTTCGTTCCTCGGCCTTTCTTCCTACTTCCTCTATCTCTTCTCCTGTCTCCTCTCTCTTTTGCCTCCTCTTGGTTCTCTTCCTTTTGTCTCCTCTCTCTTCTGTCTCCTCTTCGATCCTCGGCCTTTCTTCCTCCTTCCTCTATCTCTTCTCCTGTCTCCTCTCTCTTCTGTCTCCTCTTCGTTCCTCGGCCTTTCTTCCTCCTTCCTCTATCTCTTCTCCTGTCTCCTCTCTCTTTTGCCTCCTCTTGGTTCTCTTCCTTTTGTCTCCTCTCTCTTCTGTCTCCTCTTCGATCCTCGGCCTTTCTTCCTCCTTCCTCTATCTCTTCTCCTGTCTCCTCTCTCTTCTGTCTCCTCTTCGTTCCTCGGCCTTTCTTCCTCGTTCCTCTATCTCTTCTCCTGTCTCCTCTCTCTTTTGCCTCCTCTTGGTTCTCTTCCTTTTGTCTCCTCTCTCTTCTGTCTCCTCTTTGTTCCTCGGCCTCTCTTCCTCCTTCCTCTATCTCTTCTCCTGTCTCCTCCCTCTTCTGTCTCCTCTTCGATCCTCGGCCTTTCTTCCTCCTTCCTCTATTCTCCTGTCTCCTCTCTCTTCTGTCTCCTCTTTGTTCCTCGGCCTCTCTTCCTCCTTCCTCTATCTCTTCTCCTGTCTCCTCTCTCTTCTGTCTCCTCTTCGTTCCTCGGCCTCTCTTTCTCCTTCCTCAATCTTTCTTCTCCTGTCTCCTCTTTCTTCTCCTGTCTCCTCTCTCTCCTGTCTCCTCTCTCTTCTGCCTCCTCTTCGTTCCTCGGCCTCTCCTCCTCCTTCCTCTATCTCTTCTCCTGTCTCCTCTTCGTTCCTCGGCCTCTCTTTCTCCTTCCTCAATCTCTTCCTTTTGTCTCCTCTTTCTTCTCCTGTCTCCTCTCTCTGCTGTCTCCTCTTTGTTCCTCGGCCTCTCCTCCTCCTTCCTCAATCTCTTCCTTTTGTCTCCTCTTTCTTCTCCTGTCTCCTCTCTCTTCTGCCTCCTCTTGGTTCTCTTCATTTTGTCTCCTCTTTCTTCTCCTGTCTCCTCCCTCTTCTGCCTCCTCTTCGTTCCTCGGCCTCTCTTTCTCCTTCCTCTATCTCTTCCTTTTGTCTCCTCTCTCTCCTGTCTCCTCTCTCTTCTGTCTCCTCTTCGTTCCTCGGCCTCTTTTCCTCCTTCCTCAATCTCTTCCTTTTGTCTCCTCTCTCTTCTGTCTCCTCTTCGTTCCTCGGCCTCTCCTCCTCTTTCCTCTATCTCTTCTCCTCTCTCTTCTGCCTCCTCTTTGTTCCTCTTGGTTCTCTTCCTCCTTCCTCTATCTCTTCTCCTGTCTCCTCTCTCTCCTGTCTCCTCTCTCTTCTGCCTCCTCTTCGGTCCTTGGCCTCTCCTCCTCCTTCCTCTATCTCTTCTCCTCTCTCTTCTGCCTCCTCTTGGTTCTTTTCCTCCTTCCTCTATGTCTTCTCCTGTCTCCTCCCTCTTCTGCCTCCTCTTCGTTCCTCGGCCTCTTTTCCTCCTTCCTCTATCTCTTCTCCTGTCTCCTCTCTCTCCTGTCTCCTCTCTCTTCTGTCTCCTCTTCGTTCCTCGGCCTCTTTTCCTCCTTCCTCTATCTCTTCTCCTGTCTCCTCTCTCTCCTGTCTCCTCTCTCTCCTGTCTCCTCTCTCTTCTGTCTCCTCTTCGTTCCTCGGCCTCTCTTCCTCCTTCCTCTATCTCTTCCTTTTGTCTCCTCTCTTCTGCCTCCTCTTCAGTCTTCGGCCTTTCTTCTCCTGTCTCCTCTCTCTTCTGTCTCCTCTTCGGTCCTTGGCCTCTCCTCCTCCTTCCTCTATCTCTTCTCCTCTCTCTTCTGCCTCCTCTTGGTTCCCATGCGCTGTCCCAGTGCCTCCTGTCAGAAGCATTGTACGACACGTGGATTATATCCCGCCTCTGAACGGAATTATACATATTACACCCACATAAAATCTACTCAAGAATTGACCTAATAGTGGTGGATAAATGGCTCCTGCAAAATATACAATCAGCCAAAATCGGGAACATAAGCTGGTCGGACCATGCTCCTGTATCCTGAAAAATAAGAGACCTATAATAACCCAACATAATCCCCATGGAGAATTAATAACCATCTAATATCCTCAGACCTGCTCCAGGAATATTTTGATATCACTAGCCCCCCAGACATGTCCCCGAGCACAGTGTGGTGCGCCCACAAGGCGTACATAAGAGGGCGGCTAATACAGATAGCAGCACAACACAAAAAGCTAAGAATGCGACAGAGGAACTTCACAAAAGTATAGCATCATTGGAAGACGCCATAAACACAGCCCCTCACCCGCTCTATATAAAAACCTACAAAAGGCAAGATATGCGCTATACCAACTGCTCCAATACAAACACGAGCACAACCTGAGGAGAAGCCAAATACTCGCCAACAAAATCCAAGCGAGATTACGATAGCTCACATACAAGACGCCCATAAACACAGCCCCTCACCCGCTCTATATAAAAACCTACAAAAGGCAAGATATGCGCTATACCAACTGCTCCAATACAAACACGAGCACAACCCGAGGAGAAGCCAAATACTCGCCAACAAAATCCAAGCGAGATTACGATAGCTCACATACAAGACGCCCATAAACACAGCCCCTCACCCGCTCTATATAAAAACCTACAAAAGGCAAGATATGCGCTATACCAACTGCTCCAATACAAACACGAGCACAACCCGAGGAGAAGCCAAATACTCGCCAACAAAATCCAAGCGAGATTACGATAGCTCACATACAAGACGCCCATAAACACAGCCCCTCACCCGCTCTATATAAAAACCTACAAAAGGCAAGATATGCGCTATACCAACTGCTCCAATACAAACACGAGCACAACCCGAGGAGAAGCCAAATACTCGCCAACAAAATCCAAGCGAGATTACGATAGCTCACATACAAGACGCCCAAGAGAATACAATATATAACCCTAAAGACATTGTGAATACCTAAATATTACTCCTCACTCTATAACCTCAAGACCCCAAAACTGAACTAATCAATAACTTCCTGAAGTGTGTCCCTACCACAAATCCCAGAGGACAAACTGACCGCAATAAACCAACCCATAACCAAATAGAAATCCAACGAGTCATCCAAACAACTACAAATAACAAATCCCCAGGACCGGACGTAAAACCAATGAATATCTCACGACGTTCCACCAAATCCTGTCCCCACACCTATTACAGGCAAAATACGAGACGAAATGTTACAGGCGGCCATAGTCCCTGTCACAAACCACCGGGGGGTCACTCAGAAATCCCCCGCGCTGGCTACCAGTACGTCACGATCGGGGGGTAACAAGTGGGGGTCACCCCTCCTTTATACCTCCCGACCGACAGACAGAGCACGTGACGCGCTCTCTAGCGCCCCTCTTATAGTCAGGCCAATTATGGAATTGCCCGACAATAAGCAAGGAGGCCGCTATACTACTTATGCCGATTATTGAAGGGTCCCCGGTGAGAGTAGGGTATATATTCCCCCGACCTCCGCGGGCGGAATATATAAAACCTCCCCGAATCTCACTGGCCTCCCCACAATAATCCTTGGCACAACTCGCTGCCACCAACCGCTTCACGGTAACTATTAGCCGAACACACAGACGTGGGATTCAAGATCGAGATAACAGAACAGCCCAAGATTAATTATATAATTTAATCAGCCTAAAGCACACTAGAAACTACAATATATACAATAGGGAATCTACAGAATATACATATGTCAGAGTACAGTTACAGATAAAGCATGGTTTACAAACAGGCATACACAGTTCCAGCAGTTACCTTGTGCGTCTGGCCACAGGGGGGCGCTGTAGACCAGGTTTCTAGGATCCTTCCCACAGATGTTTCCTACACGTGACCCCCGGCGAAAGAACACTGGAAAATGGCCGAAGTAGGGTTATCAACCTGGGCAAATCCAGGTCCCCTCCTACCTTAGTGACCTCAGAGGGAGCACTGCTCCACCCCTGGCTGGAGTTATGGACAATATCCACAACAGGGGATATGGCCATAACTTGGCCTGGGAGCGTCGTAGGCAGACGCCAACGCTCTCATTGTGACAGTTATGAATTTAGCTACAGAACGAGGGGACTCACGACTTGTCTACTAGTTCCCCATTGGCTGATATCACGTTTGGTGTATTTCCCAATGTCCTACTTCCATAAAAAAGGTGTGCCAGCATCGTCCGCATGCGCAAACACCATTTTTATGGTTGCCATATTTATCGGAAATATGGCTTGCGAGATATGAACCATTTTTTACTGGAGTCGTCCTGTCTGGATACTTCCATAGCCTTGCTAATTAGATAGCAGCCCCTACCACAGGGTCACGGCAGGGAGTCATCCTGTGTCCATTGTTCCCACATCATCTAATCTCCATATCACAGGAGATGGCCATGGGATGTGTTGCTAGGATGTGACACCTTCCAAGATGTTGGACATTGAGAACAAGAAGGGAGGGGGCACGGCCATGGAGTGATGAGAGCGATTATGACTGGAAATCCTAATTTCTCTTCATATCCCAGGATTTGCCTCACAGTCCCCCTCCCCAAACCAGGCAAAACGCCCGATCAACCAAATAACTTCAGGCCAATATCCCTACCAAATACTGACCTCAAACTAGACTCCGAAATCAGTAATTATACATAAATAAAAATAGCAATTTGCATGGTCTCTGCTGGATGGGTTGTTCCAAACTTTGGGAATTCTTCAGTGACCAGGTCTATTCTCCCGCAATCTCCCCATCAGGTTCCCAACGAAAATACTAAAAGACATTCAAGCGATGCTCCTAAATACATTTGTCAGGGGAAACAGCCCCGAGTCCAGGTGGACACACTCTACACCCCTATGAGTAAGGGAGGCCTGGGATGTCCCTCAGTGGTCTGCTACTACAGAGCCGCATTACTCCATCAATTACCATTCATGTGGAACAATGATGATGACCGGTGTCACGAACCACCGGGGGGGTCACTCAGAAATCCCCCGCGCTGGCTACCAGTACGTCACAATCGGGGGGTAACAAGTGGGGGGTCACCCCTCCTTTATACCTCCCGACCGACAGACAGAGCACGTGATGCGCTCTCTCTAGCGCCCCTCTTATAGTCAGGCCAATTATGGAATTGCCCGACAATAAGCAAGGAGGCCGCTATACTACTTATGCCGATTATTGAAGGGTCCCCGGTGAGAGTAGGGTATATATTCCCCCGACCTCCGCGGGCGGAATATATAAAACCTCCCCGAATCTCACTGGCCTCCCCACAATAATCCTTGGCACAACTCGCTGCCACCAACCGCTTCACGGTAACTATTAGCCGAACACACAGACGTGGGATTCAAGATCGAGATAACAGAACAGCCCAAGATTAATTATATAATTTAATCAGCCTAAAGCACACTAGAAACTACAATATATACAATAGGGAATCTACAGAATATACATATGTCAGAGTACAGTTACAGATAAAGCATGGTTTACAAACAGGCATACACAGTTCCAGCAGTTACCTTGTGCGTCTGGCCACAGGGGGGCGCTGTAGACCAGGTTTCCAGGATCTTTCCCACAGATGTTTCCTACACGTGACCCCCGGCGAAAGAACACTGGAAAATGGCCGAAGTAGGGTTATCAACCTGGGCAAATCCAGGTCCCCTCCTACCTTAGTGACCTCACAGGGAAGCACTGCCACTCCCCCTGCATGGAGTCAGAGTAATATCCCAGAAGGGGCTATTACCTGCAACTCCGGACTGGGAGGTCCGATCGGGATGGTTCTGGTGCCATCAGATCCGCCCGGGTCCCCTCTGCATTTTGAGTCCAAGCACGACTCATTTACCGGACTCCTACTAGCAGTTCTCTATATCTCGCCGCCCCAGGGTGCCATATACACTCCGAGGATATGCACAGATTCGACTCGAAGTCCCGATTCTAACGATGTAGGGGGTGTATGGCTGAGACGCACGGTAATATCATAACTGGGTATGATATTACGGAGCCAGCAGTATGCTCTCCTGTGGTGACTAGCTCCCTTTTGGTTTTGCCAGGTCACTGTCCACTTTCTTTGATGAGCGGACACAGCTCCCAGGGGCTCTTCCTCTCTCTTTGTTTTAGAGGCCTGAGAGAACACTAATCTCCATATCAGAGGAGATGGCTGTTGGAGGTGTAAGTGGAACACAGACCAGTTCCTTTGACACCTATCTGCTAAACAAACCGTTTATCCCTGTGGTAAATTTTCTGATTGAAGGAGTTGTGTGAAGGAAAGGGGGGGTGACACCAGGAGAGGGCTTCCTGACATAACTTGAATATCATGATTTATCGTCATATCTCCGGATTTACCTCACACCTCCCCCCTTTTGAGGGCGCTAGGGGGCAGCACACTCCGGTGTTCCCCCGTGCGCCCGTCCGCGACCTCTCCTTGTCGGGACAGCCCGTCTGCGTTACCGTGGTCACGGCCCCTTTTGTGTCGAATGGTGAAGTTGTATTGCTGGAGCGCAAGGCTCCATCGCAACAATCGCCCATTCGTCCCAGAGACGGTGTGCAACCAGCTGAGGGGATTGTGGTCCGTCTCCACGATGAAGTGGCGCCCGTATAGATAGGGTTGCAGACGCTGCAGGGCCCACACTATGGCCAGGCACTCCTTTTCCATCGTGGAATAGGCCACTTCCCTTGGTAACAGCTTCCTGCTCAGGTACAAGACTGGGTGCTCTTGGCTCGCAGAGTCCACCTGGCTGAGCACCGCACCGAGGCCGAAGTCACTGGCGTCGGTCTGTACTACAAACGGCCGCGTGAAGTCGGCTGCCTGTAGCACGGGCGGGCTGGACAGGGCGTCCTTTAGGGCCCGGAAGGCTGTCTCGCAGTCCATTGTCCAATCGACTGCAGAGGGCAGCTTCTTCTTGGTGAGGTCCGTCAAGGGCTTTTCCAGGCTACTATAGCATGGAACAAACCTCCTATAGTACCCAGCGGTCCCCAAGAAGGACATCACCTGCTTCTTGGTCCTGGGGGTGGGCCAGGATGCGATGGCTTCCACTTTCTCAGGCTCGGGCTTCAGTGTTCTCCCGCCTACCCGGTGACCGAGGTACTGGACCTCGCTCATGGCCAGCTGACACTTTCCCGGCTTGATGGTCAAACCTGCCTGGTGGATCCGCCTGAGCACCTGTGCTAGATGCTCTAGGTGATCTTCCCAGGTGGGACTGAAGACGGCAATGTCATCCAGGTACGCGGCCGCGTACCCTTCAAGTCCCTTGAGCAGGGTGTTGACCATCCGCTGGAAAGTGGCAGGGGCATTCCTCATCCCGAATGGCATCACCGTGGACTCGTACAGTCCAAATGGGGTAATAAAGGCAGAGCGTTCCCTGGCCTTGCGAGTCAGGGGGATCTGCCAATATCCCCGGCTCAGATCCATGATGGTCAGGTACTGAGCCCCGGCCAACTGTTCGAGCAGGTCATCGATGCGTGGCATTGGGTACGCATCGGCGACCGTGACAGCATTGAGCCCCCTGTAGTCCACGCAGAACCGAGTGGTTCGGTCCTTCTTAGGGACGAGGACTACAGGCGAGGCCCAAGCGCTGTTGGATGCCTGGATCACCCCCAGCTTCAGCATCTCGTCAATCTCCTGGCGCATGTGTTGCTGCACCTCCAGGGAGACCCGATATGCTGAACGCCGGATCGGGGTATGATCCCCAGTGTCCACGTGATGGACAGCCAAGTCAGTCCTTCCGGGCTGGTTGGTAAACAACCCCCGGAAGGGGTGTAGGGTGGCCCACAGCTGGGACCGTTGGTCCTCCAAGAGCTGGTGGCCAACCTCCACATCCTCAATGGATCCGCCTGCCCTAACCTGGGCTAGCATATCCAAGAGGGTTTCCGCTTCTCCCTCCTCGGGCAGGTTGCACACGGGGAGCGCACATGCCTCCCGCTCATGATGTGCCTTCATCATGTTCACATGGAAGGGCTTCCGCCTTCCACGGGCAGGGTCCAGGGTGACCAGGTACGTCACAGGGTTGAGCTGCTGGTACACGAGGTATGGGCCTTCCCAGGCTGCCTGAAGCTTGTCCTGTGGTACGGGGACCAGTACCCACACCTTTTGACCCACTTGGTAGGTCCTCTCACAAGCGTTCTGGTCGTACCAACGCTTCTGATCGGCCTGGGCTTGAGCCATATTGTCGTGTACCAGTTGCGTCAAGGCCTGCATTTTGTCCCGGAAGCGCATGACATACTCGATAACCGACACTCCAGGGGTGGCCAAATCCCCTTCCCAAGCCTCTTTCACCAGAGCCAGGGGGCCCCGCACACGTCGCCCGTACAGGAGCTCAAACGGTGAGAATCCCGTTGAGGCCTGTGGAACCTCCCGGTAAGCAAATAACAGGTGTGGGAGATACCGCTCCCAGTCACGCCCGTGGGAGTCAACCAACATCTTAAGCATCTGCTTTAAGGTGCCATTGAACCGCTCGCACAGGCCATTAGTCTGTGGATGGTACGGGCTGGCCACCAGATGTCGCACCTGGACTTGCTTACAGAGGGCCTCCATCAGCTGGGACATGAATTGGGTCCCCCGGTCAGTGAGCATTTCCTGGGGAAAACCCACTCGGGAGAAAATCTCCAGCAATGCGGTGGCCACCTTGTCAGCCCGAATGGACGACAAGGCCACTGCTTCTGGGTACCGGGTGGCATAGTCCACTACCGTCAGTATGAAGCGTTTCCCGGAGCTGCTGGGGATGGCCAGCGGGCCGACCAGATCCACAGCCACCCTCCTGAAAGGCTCATCGATGATGGGCAGAGATACCAGTGGGGCTTTGGGGTGTGGCCCCGCCTTCCCCACTCTCTGACAGGTTTCACACGAACGGCAGTAGGCAGCCACATCGGCCCCCATTTTTGGCCAGTAGAAATGCTGGTTTAACCTGGCCTTGGTCTTAGCGATCCCTAGGTGTCCGGCCATCGGAATCTCATGTGCGATCCGCAACAACTCCGTCCGGAACGGATAGGGTACCACCAACTGTCGGTCCCTGGGCCACGCCTCCGGTGAACCCTGCTGGACCGTGACCCGGTACAGCCGTCCTTGGTCCCAGACCACTCGCTCCGGGTCCGAGTCCGAGGGAGGCTGTGCCGCCTGCTCCTTAAGAGCTTTCAGGCTGTCGTCAGCTTCTAACGCTGCCTGAAACCCCTGACTAGATGTGGCCAGAATCGACGAGACTGTCACATCTTCGGTCAGTACCCCGGGACCTGTGTCCTGGCCTCCACCTGACTCAGCTCTTCCCCTTCTGACCAAGTGGCAGCCATCGGACCTCCGGGAGGCCCCTTGGCTTCCAGCACTCCCACTGCGGGTGACAGCGGCCACAGCCGCTGCGACCGTGGGTCGTGCCTGCTCCTCCTCCGTTCCTGACCAAGTCGTCGGTTCAGGCAGACCTACCTGGCTTCCTGACACCCCGGTTGTGGGGGAACCATGTACCGAGATCTTACCTGGGAGCACTTCCGCTCCTGGACCGGCCACAATCTCACCTGCCTGTTCCCCTCCTGCAGCAACAGAACCCCGCTGTGAAATCTCTGGGGACCCCACATTTGCTGTGGTAGCCCCCACCCCACACACTGGTCCTCCCCCTGCAGCACCCTGCTCTCTGCTTATCCCTGCAGAGGGCAACAGATCCCAGCTCACTGGCTGATCACTTGTAGAGGCATTGTCACACCTTTCTCTGACCCCCTCCCCTGTCACAGCTGCCGCTGTGTGTGTGTCTATGGTGTCTATGCAAGCAGAAATATCAGAGTTCACTCCCTCCTCCCTTACATCATTCATAGAGAACACATTAACACTGTCCGGAGGCATGTCAGTACTGGCTGAAGGTTCAGCCCTTGGGGGGGGCCCAAACTGGGAGGTTATCTGCCCCAAATCTGTCCCAAGTAGCACGTTTGCGGGGATCCGATCAGTTACCCCCACCTCTCTCACCCCTCGCCCTGCGCCCCAGTCCACATAAATGCCAGCAACAGGCAGCGCCGGGTCAATGCCTCCAATCCCGGAGACAGCGAGGGTTTTTCCAGGTATCAAGTCTTGGGGGGACACCATCTCAGGCCGCACCAGAGTCACCTCCGAGGCGCTGTCTCGCAGTCCTATGGTCACAGACCGGCCGACGGTGACAGGTTGGAAGCTGTCCAGGGACCTACCACCACCCCCACCCACACAATACACCTTGGGCGGCCCTTGGGACGGGGACGGAGCCGGGGCCTTGGGACGCTGAGGGCACATGGCCTTGAAGTGTCCAGGTAGGTTGCACTGATGGCACCGTCTTGGTTCTGCCACGGGCCTGGAGAGGGGAGTTGAGGGGTACACCCCCTGCAGTCTAGGGGCAGGTGGGGCAGTCGCAGAATTCATCTTACCCCCTCTCCAGGTGCTGCTGGTGGCTGCTCTCCTGGCCTCAGGAGCCCGATTGTTGGTGTAGTCATCGGCCAGGGCAGCTGTAGCCGTGGACCCCTTTGGCTTCTGGTCTCGGATGAACTGGCGGAGATCCTCAGGGCAGTTCCACAAGAGTTGCTCTGTGATGACCAAGTCTAGGATCTCTGGTCCGGTGGTAAGCTGCAGGCCTTGGGTCCAGTGGTCGGCAGCTCGGGCAAGTGCCCGCCGGTGGTCAGCCCAGGAGTCCTTTGGTCCCTTCTGCAGGGTCCGGAACTTCTTGCGGTAGGACTCCGGAGTGAGGTTGTACTGTTGGATCAGGGCCCGCTTGATGGTGTCGTAGCCCTGATCTGCCTCAGTAGGCAAGTCCCCAAGGATTTCCAGGGCCTTACCCCTTAAACGGGGGGTCAGGTATTTGGCCCACTGGTCCTTGTCCAGATGGTGCTGCAGGCAAGTCCGTTCAAAAGCAGTCAGGAAAGAGTCCAAGTCTCCATCCTTCTCCAGCACTGGGAAGTCCTCAACACGGACCTTTGGAAGTTTGGTGTCTTGAAGGTCACGTGTGGCTGATGAGGACTGGAGCTTGGCTAGATGCAGCTGGTGGTCACGGTCTGCCTGTCGCTCTCGCTCTCGCTCCTCACGCGCTGCCTGCCGCTCCGCAGCCTCACGCGCTGCTTGCCGCTCCGCAGCCTCAGCGTCACGCGCTGCTTGCCGCTCACGCTCGGCCATGAGTATCTCGTAGGTATCCCGGTCTCCAGCCATAAGCCTGGCCAAGGCAGCTTGAAGGAGGGCCTCTGCACCTCTCAGGCCGGAGGGATTGGCAAGTGGTGATCTGCGGCACGCTGCAGAGCCAGGTGATTTACTGTCCATTTCAGAGCGGAGGACTGGCATCTGGCTCGTTGAGGACCCTTGGGCGAGCTCCTCCTCATTTTGTCCAGCAGTGGCAGGTTGTGCGATGTCCTCTGCAGAGCTGTTCTCTGGCGTCGGGCTCCTGGAGGACTCGTGGACAACCTCCTCATCGTCTCTGGCCTGAGCCATTCCTTTGGCTTTGCTCCTGGTGCTCTCAGCCATTGTTGCAGACTTTGGTCACTGACACAGAACTGACACCTGATGCACCCACACACCTTACAGTACCTGCACTCTGACACTCTAGTGTTGAGCTGGTCTGAAGACCCCAGCAGGCACAGCTGCTGCAGGCAGTCTTTAGTGTCTGGGAGTATGGGTCTCACACTCGCACACACTATTATCTCGATCCCACCGCTATGCCACCAATATGTCACGAACCACCGGGGGGGTCACTCAGAAATCCCCCGCGCTGGCTACCAGTACGTCACAATCGGGGGGTAACAAGTGGGGGGTCACCCCTCCTTTATACCTCCCGACCGACAGACAGAGCACGTGATGCGCTCTCTCTAGCGCCCCTCTTATAGTCAGGCCAATTATGGAATTGCCCGACAATAAGCAAGGAGGCCGCTATACTACTTATGCCGATTATTGAAGGGTCCCCGGTGAGAGTAGGGTATATATTCCCCCGACCTCCGCGGGCGGAATATATAAAACCTCCCCGAATCTCACTGGCCTCCCCACAATAATCCTTGGCACAACTCGCTGCCACCAACCGCTTCACGGTAACTATCAGCCGAACACACAGACGTGGGATCCAAGATCGAGATAACAGAACAGCCCAAGATTAATTATATAATTTAATCACCTAAAGCACACTAGAACTACAATATATACAATAGGGAATCTACAGAATATACATATGTCAGAGTACAGTTACAGATAAAGCATGGTTTACAAACAGGTATGCAATTCAATCAGTTACCTTGTGCGTCTGGCCACAGGGGGGCGCTGTAGACCAGGTTTCCAGGATCTTTCCCACAGATGTTTCCTACAACCGGCATTGGAGAACAACTGAAAAACATCTGATGGGAACCATTTCTACCCCATCTCTTCCTCCACTTGCTCCTCTGACCAGTCATCTTGATCTTGGCTCCTTCCCCTTACTTCTGTCTCCTCCATCGTTATAGACTTGTCTGCTTTGTTTTCGGCTGTAGGTCACCAACCATTGGATTCCTCTGATTAATGAGCGGATGGACAAGGACAGCAGGTGATGCGGGGGGGCTCTGTAAGCCAGTGTGGATATATGGGGTTCCTTCTCTGCAGTAATACCTTGTGCCTCCTGTGATAGGATCCCTCTCATTCTGGTGGGGAACAAGTCAGACCTGCTGGATTATAGCAGCATGGAGACCGTCCTCCCAATAATGAACCAGTACTCTGAGATAGAGACCTGTGTGGAGGTAAGATGGTGGTGGGAGCAATACACTGAATTAGGGGATTATTAAAATAGTGGGCATGGGTGCTACACGTTCCCTCCCACCCGGTCTCCCAGGTTCCCTCCCGCCCGGTCTCCCAGGTTCCCACTCGCCCGGTCTTCCCAGGTTCTCTCCCGCCCGGTCTTCCCAGGTTCTCTCCCGCCCGGTCTTCCCAGGTTCTCTCCCGCCCGGTCTTCCCAGGTTCTCGCCCGCCCGGTCTTCCCAGGTTCTCGCCCGCCCGGTCTTCCCAGGTTGCCGCCCGCCCGGTCTTCCCAGGTTGCCGCCCGCCCGGTCTTCCCAGGTTGCCGCCCGCCCGGTCTTCCCAGGTTGCCGCCCGCCCGGTCTTCCCAGGTTGCCGCCCGCCCGGTCTTCCCAGGTTGCCGCCCGCCCGGTCTTCCCAGGTTGCCGCCCGCCCGGTCTTCCCAGGTTGCCGCCCGCCCGGTCTTCCCAGGTTGCCGCCCGCCCGGTCTTCCCAGGTTGCCGCCCGCCCGGTCTTCCCAGGTTGCCGCCCGCCCGGTCTTCCCAGGTTGCCGCCCGCCCGGTCTTCCCAGGTTGCCGCCCGCCCGGTCTTCCCAGGTTGCCGCCCGCCCGGTCTTCCCAGGTTGCCGCCCGCCCGGTCTTCCCAGGTTGCCGCCCGCCCGGTCTTCCCAGGTTGCCGCCCGCCCGGTCTTCCCAGGTTGCCGCCCGCCCGGTCTTCCCAGGTTGCCGCCCGCCCGGTCTTCCCAGGTTGCCGCCCGCCCGGTCTTCCCAGGTTGCCGCCCGCCCGGTCTTCCCAGGTTGCCGCCCGCCCGGTCTTCCCAGGTTGCCGCCCGCCCGGTCTTCCCAGGTTGCCGCCCGCCCGGTCTTCCCAGGTTGCCGCCCGCCCACATCTGGTCTCCTGCCTATAGTGCACACTGGAACAGTCTCCTTGTTCTGAGGAGTTTGGGGGTCTTGCAGTGGCCCCTATACTCAGCAGGCCTGATGGGAGTAATTGCTTTGTATCTTTCCCAGTGTTCAGCTAAAAACCTGAAGAATATCTCAGAGTTATTTTACTATGCGCAGAAAGCCGTGCTGCACCCCACCGGCCCCCTGTACTGCCCCGAGGACAAGGAGGTACAATTGTAACATCAGGAGGGGGGCATAGATGGGGGAGGGCGTGTGTCGCTTTACATTGGTGTTGCTGTGTCGCCCTCCTGACTGCAGCCATTGCACCCCCAGCTGAAGCCGGCCTGTGTGAAGGCCCTCACTCGCATCTTCAAGATCTCTGACCTGGACAATGACGGGATCCTGAACGACGGCGAGCTCAACTTCTTCCAGGTAACGTGTCTGATGTGTGCGGAGCAAGGACAGTGTGCAAGAGCAGGATGCAGAGCGGGGACAGGGTGCAAGAGCAGGGTGCGGAGCAAGGACAGGTTGCAAGAGCAGGGTGCTAGAGCAGGGTGCAGAGCGGGGACAGGGTGTAAGAGCAGGGTGCGGAGCAAGGACAGGTTGCAAGAGCAGGGTGCTAGAGCAGGGTGCAGAGCGGGGACAGGGTGTAAGAGCAGGGTGCAGAGCAAGGACAGGTTGCAAGAGCAGGGAGCTAGAGCAGGGTGCAGAGCGGGGACAGGGTGTAAGAGCAGGGTGCGGAGCAAGGACAGGTTGCAAGAGCAGGGAGCTAGAGCAGGGTGCAGAGCGGGGACAGGGTGTAAGAGCAGGGTGCGGAGCAAGGACAGGTTGCAAGAGCAGGGTGCAGAGCGGGGACAGTGTGCAGAGCAGGGACAGGGTGTAAGAGCAGGGTGCGGAGCAAGGACAGGTTGCAAGAGCAGGGTGCTATAGCAGGGTGCAGAGCGGGGACAGTGTGCAGAGCAGGGACAGGGTGTAAGAGCAGGGTGCGGGGGTACAGCTAATGGTTAGTGTGCAGAGGAGGGGAAAGAGGTGAGTGTGCGGTGCAGGGTGAGGGGGCGCAGTGCGAGGGTACGACGAGAGATTAGTGTGAGGGGGTGGAGCGAGAGATGGTTGGGCAGGACTGAGGTCAGTGTGCCGAGGTGGGGGGACTAGAGCTCATTGTGGGGGTGGGGCATGAGATCAGTGGGCAGGACTGAGGTCAATATGCGAAGGCGTGGTGCACAATTTTTCAGTTTCTCACAACTGATCTGTGAGCCCCTCTGAAACACGGCGCACCTCCCCAGCTGTCGATCCGATTGGGATGCGCTTGCTCTCTTCCCCGGCTGCTGATGCGCTGGCTCTCTTCCCCGGCTGCTGATGCGCTGGCTCTCTTCCCTGGCTGTTGATGCGCTGGCTCTCTTCCCCGGCTGCTGATGCGCTGGCTCCCTTCCCCCGGCTGCTGATGCGCTGGCTCCCTTCCCCCGGCTGTTGATGCGCTGGCTCCCTTCCCCCGGCTGCTGATGCGCTGGCTCTCTTCCCCGGCTGCTGATGCGCTGGCTCTCTTCCCCGGCTGCTGATGCGCTGGCTCCCTTCCCCCGGCTGCTGATGCGCTGGCTCCCTTCCCCCGGCTGCTGATGCGCTGGCTCTCTTCCCCGGCTGTTGATGCGCTTGCTCTCTTCCCCGGCTGTTGATGCGCTGGCTCCCTTCCCCCGGCTGTTGATGCGCTGGCTCTCTTCCCCCGGCTGTTGATGCGCTGGCTCTCTTCCCCGGCTGCTGATGTGCTGGCTCTCTTCCCCGGCTGTTGATGCGCTGGCTCCCTTCCCCCGGCTGTTGATGCGCCGGCTCTCTTCCCCCGGCTGTTGATGCGCTGGCTCTCTTCCCCGGCTGCTGATGTGCTGGCTCTCTTCCCCGGCTGTTGATGCGCTGGCTCCCTTCCCCCGGCTGTTGATGCGCTGGCTCTCTTCCCCGGCTGCTGATGCACTGGCTCTCTTCCCCGGCTGCTGATGCACTGGCTCTCTTCCCCGGCTGCTGATGCGCTGGCTCTCTTCCCCGGCTGCTGATGCGCTGGCTCTCTTCCCCGGCTGTTGATGCGCCGGCTCTCTTCCCCGGCTGTTGATGCGCCGGCTCTCTTCCCCGGCTGTTGATGCGCTGGCTCTCTTCCCCGGCTGCTGATGCACTGGCTCTCTTCCCCGGCTGCTGATGCGCTGGCTCTCTTCCCCGGCTGCTGATGCGCTGGCTCTCTTCCCCGGCTGCTGATGCGCTGGCTCTCTTCCCCGGCTGCTGATGCGCTGGCTCTCTTCCCCGGCTGCTGATGCGCTGGCTCTCTTCCCCGGCTGCTGATGCGCTGGCTCTCTTCCCCGGCTGTTGATGCGCTGGCTCTCTTCCCCGGCTGTTGATGCGCTGGCTCTCTTCCCCGGCTGCTGATGCGCTGGCTCTCTTCCCCGGCTGTTGATGCGCCGGCTCTCTTCCCCGGCTGTTGATGCGCCGGCTCTCTTCCCCGGCTGTTGATGCGCCGGCTCTCTTCCCCGGCTGCTGATGCGCTGGCTCTCTTCCCCGGCTGTTGATGCGCTGGCTCTCTTCCCCGGCTGTTGATGCGCTGGCTCTCTTCCCCGGCTGCTGATGCGCTGGCTCTCTTCCCCGGCTGCTGATGCGCTGGCTCTCTTCCCCCGGCTGCTGATGCGCTGGCTCTCTTCCCCGGCTGTTGATGCGCCGGCTCTCTTCCCTGGCTGTTGATGCGCTGGCTCTCTTCCCCGGCTGTTGATGCGCCGGCTCTCTCCCCCGGCTGCTGATGCGCTGGCCCCCTCCCCCGGCTGCTGATCCATCTGCCTCTTCTCCCTGTGTCTTACAGAGGACGTGCTTCCACATCCCGCTCGCTCCACAAGCTCTGGAGGACGTAAAGAACGTGGTGCGAAAGAACGTCCATGATGGTGTCTCCGGAAATGGGCTGACGCTAAAAGGTGAGGAGATACCAGGGGCTGAGCAGTGGATACCTGAGATTCAGGTGACTGCTTAGATACAGCTAAGCAGTGGATACCTGAGATTCAGGTGACTGCTTAGATACAGCTAAGCAGTGGATACCTGAGATTCAGGTGACGGCTTAGATACAGCTGAGCAGTGGATACTCTCTCCCGCAGGCTTCCTGTTCCTTCACACTCTCTTCATCCAGAGGGGGAGACATGAGACCACGTGGACGGTGCTGCGCAGATTCGGATACGACGATGACCTGGAGCTGACGCCTGAATATCTTTTCCCTCAGTAACTCCACCCCCTCATTACCATATGATCAGCATGGAAGGGGCTGCGGAGGGGGGCCAGCTGTATTCCTGGGTGGATGGGCTTGCGCTGTGAAGGGCTACGTTGCGGGGGGAGGGACCCAGCAGCGTTGCCAGAGGAAGGGAGGAGACGGGCCGCCTTGTGGGGGAGACGGGCCGCCTTGTGGGGGAGACGGGCCGCCTTGTGGGGGAGACGGGCCGCCTTGTGGGGGAGACGGGCCGCCTTGTGGGGGAGACGGGCCGCCTTGTGGGGGAGACGGGCCGCCTTGTGGGGGAGACGGGCCGCCTTGTGGGGGAGACGGGCCGCCTTGTGGGGGAGACGGGCCGCCTTGTGGGGGAGACGGGCCGCCTTGTGGGGGAGACGGGCCGCCTTGTGGGGGAGACGGGCCGCCTTGTGGGGGAGACGGGCCGCCTTGTGGGGGAGACGGGCCGCCTTGTGGGGGAGACGGGCCGCCTTGTGGGGGAGACGGGCCGCCTTGTGGGGGAGACGGGCCGCCTTGTGGGGGAGACGGGCCGCCTTGTGGGGGAGACGGGCCGCCTTGTGGGGGAGACGGGCCGCCTTGTGGGGGAGACGGGCCGCCTTGTGGGGGAGACGGGCCGCCTTGTGGGGGAGACGGGCCGCCTTGTGGGGGAGACGGGCCGCCTTGTGGGGGAGACGGGCCGCCTTGTGGGGGAGACGGGCCGCCTTGTGGGGGAGACGGGCCGCCTTGTGGGGGAGACGGGCTATGTTGACGAGGTGGCTGCGTTGCGAGGAGGGATGGGCTGTGTTGCAGGGGAAAAAAGAATGGGCTGAGGAGCAGGGGACAGGCGGCACTTCTGGGGGGGATTGGCTGCCTTACTGGAAGGACGGGCTGCGACGCAGGGGGATGGACTATGTTAATGGGGGGATGGCCTGCGAGGTGGGGGAAGGACTACGTTATTGGGGGACGGGCTGTGAGGCGGGGGCATGGACTGCGTTACTGGGGGGACGGGCTGAGGAGCGGGGGAAGGGGCTGTTGTATTTGTCCATGTTGCGGTGCCGTCCTCCCTCCTGACGTCTGTGACTCTTTCAGGCTGAAGGTCCCTGTGGACTGCACCACGGAGCTCAACCACCACGCTTACCTCTTCCTGCAGAGCATGTTTGACAAACACGACCAGGTGAGCGGCGCCCTCTGCCCCAGCTATCACCCTGCCCCGAGCCCCCCCGTCTGGTCACGGCCTCCACGTGTCTCTGCTGTGACTACGTGATGTGCTGACAATGGTCTCTTCTCAGGACCGGGACTGCGCGCTGTCTCCAGAGGAGCTGAAGGATTTATTCAGGGTCTTCCCGTACATGCCCTGGGGTCCTGATGTCAACAACACGATCTGCACCAACGACAGGGGCTGGATCACCTACCAGGGCTTCCTGTCCCAGTGGACGTGAGTGCCGCTCCTCGGGACAACCCGCATGCACCTCACCATATGCACAACTGTACGCCCCTCCCCCGCGCCCTGTCTTTCCTCTCCCCCGCGCCCTGTCTTTCCTCTCCCCCGCGCCCTGTCTTTCCTCTCCCCCGCGCCCTGTCTTTCCTCTCCCCCGCGCCCTGTCTTTCCTCTCCCCCGCGCCCTGTCTTTCCTCTCCCCCGCGCCCTGTCTTTCCTCTCCCCCGCGCCCTGTCTTTCCTCTCCCCCGCGCCGTCTTTCCTCTCCCCCGTGCCCTGTCTTTCCTCTCCCCCGTGCCCTGTCTTTCCTCTCCCCCGTGCCCTGTCTTTCCTCTCCCCCGCGCCCTGTCTTTCCTCTTCCCCGCGCCCTGTCTTTCCTCTCCCCCGCGCCCTGTCTTTCCTCTCCCCCGCGCCCTGTCTTTCCTCTCCCCCGCGCCCTGTCTTTCCTCTCCCCCGCGCCCTGTCTTTCCTCTCCCCCGCGCCCTGTCTTTCCCCTCCCCCGCGCCCTGTCTTTCCCCTCCCCCGCGCCCTGTCTTTCCCCTCCCCCGCGCCCTGTCTTTCCCCTCCCCCGCGCCCTGTCTTTCCCCTCCCCCGCGCCCTGTCTTTCCCCTCCCCCGCGCCCTGTCTTTCCCCTCCCCCGCGCCCTGTCTTTCCCCTCCCCCGCGCCCTGTCTTTCCCCTCCCCCGCGCCCTGTCTTTCCCCTCCCCCGCGCCCTGTCTTTCCCCTCCCCCGCGCCCTGTCTTTCCCCTCCCCCGCGCCCTGTCTTTCCCCTCCCCCGCGCCCTGTCTTTCCCCTCCCCCGCGCCCTGTCTTTCCCCTCCCCCGCGCCCTGTCTTTCCCCTCCCCCGCGCCCTGTCTTTCCCCTCCCCCGCGCCCTGTCTTTCCCCTCCCCCTTTGCGCCCTGTCTTTCCTCTCCCCCTTTGCGCCCTGTCTTTCCCCTCCCCCTTTGCGCCCTGTCTTTCCTCTCCCCCTTTGCGCCCTGTCTTTCCTCTCCCCCTTTGCGCCCTGTCTTTCCTCTCCCCCTTTGCGCCCTGTCTTTCCTCTCCCCCTTTGCGCCCTGTCTTTCCTCTCCCCCTTTGCGCCCTGTCTTTCCTCTCCCCCTTTGCGCCCTGTCTTTCCTCTCCCCCTTTGCGGCCCTGTCTTTCCTCTCCCCCTTTGCGCCCTGTCTTTCCTCTCCCCCTTTGCGCCCTGTCTTTCCTCTCCCCCTTTGCGCCCTGTCTTTCCTCTCCCCCTTTGCGCCCTGTCTTTCCTCTCCCCCTTTGCGCCCTGTCTTTCCTCTCCCCCTTTGCGCCCTGTCTTTCCTCTCCCCCTTTGCGCCCTGTCTTTCCTCGCCCCCTTTGCGCCCTGTCTTTCCTCTCCCCCTTTGCGCCCTGTCTTTCCTCGCCCCCTTTGCGCCCTGTCTTTCCTCGCCCCCGCGCCCTCTCTGTCTTTCCTCTCCCCCGCGCCCTCTCTGTCTTTCCTCTCCCCCGCGCCCTCTCTGTCTTTCCTCTCCCCCGCGCCCTCTCTGTCTTTCCTCTCCCCCGCACCCTCTCGGTCTGTCTTTCCTCTCCCCCGCACCCTCTCGGTCTGTCTTTCCTCTCCCCCGCACCCTCTCGGTCTGTCTTTCCTCTCCCCCGCACCCTCTCTGTCGGTCTTTCCTCTCCCCCGCGCCCTGTCTTTCCTCTCCCCCGCGCCCTCTCTGTCTTTCCTCTTCCCCGCGCCCTCTCTGTCTGTCTTTCCCCTCCCCCGCGCCCTCTCTGTCTGTCTTTCCTCTCCCCCGCGCCCTCTCTGTCTGTCTTTCCTCTCCCCCGCGCCCTCTCTGTCGGTCTTTCCTCTCCCCCGCGCCCTCTCTGTCGGTCTTTCCTCTCCCCCGCGCCCTCTCTGTCTTTCCTCTTCCCCGCGCCCTCTCTGTCTGTCTTTCCCCTCCCCCGCGCCCTCTGTCTTTCCCCTCCCCCGCGCCCTCTCTGTCTTTCCTCTTCCCCGCGCCCTCTCTGTCTGTCTTTCCCCTCCCCCGCGCCCTCTGTCTTTCCCCTCCCCCGCGCCCTCTCTGTCTGTCTTTCCTCTCCCCCGCGCCCTCTCTGTCTGTCTTTCCTCTCCTCCGCGCCCTCTCTGTCGGTCTTTCCTCTCCCCCGCGCCCTGTCTTTCCTCTCCCCCGCGCCCTCTCTGTCTGTCTTTCCTTTTCCCCGCGCCCTCTCTGTCTGTCTTTCCTCTTCCCCGCGCCCTCTCTCTGTCTTTCCCCTCCCCCGCGCCCTCTGTCTTTCCTCTTCCCCGCGCCCTCTCTGTCTGTCTTTCCCCTCCCCCACGCCCTCTGTCTTTCCCCTCCCCCACGCCCTCTCTGTCTGTCTTTCCTCTCCCCCGCGCCCTCTCTGTCTGTCTTTCCTCTCCCCCGCGCCCTCTCTGTCTTTCCTCTCCCCCGCGCCCTCTCTGTCTTTCCTCTTCCCCGCGCCCTCTCTGTCTGTCTTTCCTCTCCCCCGCGCCCTCTGTCTTTCCTCTTCCCCGCGCCCTCTCTGTCTGTCTTTCCTCTCCTCCGCGCCCTCTGTCTTTCCTCTCCCCCGCGCCCTCTCTGTCTGTCTTTCCTCTCCCCCGCGCCCTCTGTCTTTCCTCTCCCCCGCGCCCTCTGTCTGTCTTTCCTCTCCCCCGCGCCCTGTCTTTCCTCTCCCCCGCGCCCTCTCTGTCTCTTTCCTCTCCCCCGCGCCCTCTGTCTTTCCTCTTCCCCGCGCCCTCTCTGTCTGTCTTTCCTCTTCCCCGCGCCCTCTCTGTCTGTCTTTCCTCTCCCCCGCGCCCTCTGTCTGTCTTTCCTCTCCCCCGCGCCCTCTCTGTCTTTCCTCTCCCCCGCGCCCTCTCTGTCTTTCCTCTCCCCCGCGCCCTCTCTGTCTTTCCTCTCCCCCGCGCCCTCTGTCTTTCCTCTCCCCCGCGCCCTCTTTGTCTTTCCCCTCCCCCGCGCCCTCTGTCTGTCTTTCCTCTCCCCCGCGCCCTCTCTGTCTGTCTTTCCTCTCCCCCGTGCCCTGTCTTTCCTCTCCCCCGCGCCCTCTCTGTCTGTCTTTCCTCTCCCCCGCGCCCTCTGTCTTTCCTCTTCCCGCGCCCTCTCTGTCTTTCCTCTCCCCCGCGCCCTCTCTGTCTGTCTTTCCTCTCCCCCGCGCCCTCTCTGTCTGTCTTTCCTCTTCCCCGCGCCCTCTCTGTCTGTCTTTCCTCTCCCCCGCGCCCTCTCTGTCTTTCCTTTCCCCCGCGCCCTCTGTCTTTCCTCTCCCCCGCGCCCTCTGTCTGTCTTTCCTCTCCCCCGCGCCCTGTCTTTCCTCTCCCCCGCGCCCTCTCTGTCTGTCTTTCCTTTCCCCCGCGCCCTCTGTCTTTCCTCTTCCCCGCGCCCTCTCTGTCTGTCTTTCCCCTCCCCCGCGCCCTCTGTCTGTCTTTCCTCTCCCCCGCGCCCTCTCTGTCTGTCTTTCCTCTCCCCCGCGCCCTGTCTTTCCTCTCCCCCGCGCCCTCTCTGTCTGTCTTTTCTCTTCCCTGCGCCCTCTCTGTCTGTCTTTCCTCTCCCCCGCGCCCTCTCTGTCTGTCTTTCCTCTCCCCCGCGCCCTCTCTGTCTGTCTTTCCTCTCCCCCGTGCCCTCTCTGTCTGTCTTTCCTCTCCCCCGCGCCCTCTCTGTCTCTTTCCTCTCCCCCGCGCCCTCTCTGTCTGTCTTTCCTCTCCCCCGCGCCCTCTCTGTCTGTCTTTCCTCTCCCCCGCGCCCTCTCTGTCTTTCCTCTTCCCCGCGCCCTCTCTGTCTGTCTTTCCTCTCCCCCGCGCCCTCTCTGTCTCTTTCCTCTCCCCCGCGCCCTCTCTGTCTGTCTTTCCTCTTCCCCGCGCCCTCTGCTCACATGGTCCTGTCTTCTCCAGGTTGACCACATACTTGGACGTGCAGCGCTGCCTGGAGTACCTGGGATATTTGGGTTACTCCATCCTGACTGAACAGGAGTCTCAGGCCACGGCAGTCACAGGTAGGACGCTGAGGAGCGAGCGAGGCGTGGTGTACACGCAGAGCGGAGGATAAGATGCTCTGCAGTGCAGCACTTTTCACGTCTTGCCGTTTTATTTTTTCCTAGTGACGAGAGACAAGAAAATCGATCTTCACAAGCGCCAGACACAGCGCAGCGTCTTCAGGTGCAACGTCATCGGCTTGAAAGGATGCGGGAAGAGCGGGATCCTGCAGGCTCATCTGGGGAGGAATCTGCTGGTGAGTCACAGGATCCCGAACCCTCACAATAACCCGGGCCCTCACGGCATCCCGAGCCCTCACATGTATCCAAGGCCCTCACGGCATCCCGAGCCCTCACATGTATCCAAGGCCCTCCCGGCGTCCCCGAGCCCTCACATGTATCCCAGGCCCTCCTGGCGTCCCCGAGCCCTCACATGTATCCAAGGCCCTCCCGGCGTCCCCGAGCCCTCACATGTATCCAAGGCCCTCCCGGCGTCCCCGAGCCCTCACATGTATCCCAGGCCCTCCCGGCGTCCCCGAGTCCTCACATGTATCCCAGGCCCTCCCGGCGTCCCCGAGCCCTCGGCATGGGTCCCGAGCCATCACTGCGTCCCGGGCCCTCGGCATGGGTCCCGGGCCCTCGGCATGGGTCCCGGGCCCTCGGCATGGGTCCCGGGCCCTCGGCATGGGTCCCGGGCCCTCGGCATGGGTCCCGGGCCCTCGGCATGGGTCCCGGGCCCTCGGCATGGGTCCCGGGCCCTCGGCATGGGTCCCGGGCCGTCAAAGGGAGGAATAGTGTCAGAGACTGGTACAAGGTGTAACGTGTGTCTCCTCCCACAGCGGCAGAAGAGGATCCGCGAGGAGCACAAGTCCTACTATGCAATAAACACAGTGTACGTGTATGGGCAGGAGAAGTATCTGCTGGTAGGTGCCGTGGACCCCGGGACGCTGCCGCCTCTCACCCCAGGACGCCCCGTGCACTTGCCTCACTCACTGTGAGACCCTTTATCTTCCAGCTGCACCACATCACCGAGTGCGAGGCCTTGTCTCCTGCCGACACGGCCTGTGATGTCGTCTGCCTGGTCTATGACATCACCAACCCTGCGTCCTTCGAGTACTGCAACAGGATATTCAAGGTTTGTGGCGGTCCGGGGGTGGGGGGTGAAGGAGGGGATGCTGAAGAGGCGGCTGCTGGAGACCCCCTGGTGCATTGAGGGCAGTGTGGCTGCGCTTCAGTTTTTTCTGGTTTCCCTTGGGTTTGATAACCCGCCCCTCTCCCGTCCCCCACAGCAACACTTCATGGACAGCCGGACCCCCTGCCTTATAGTCGCAGCCAAGTCTGACCTCCATGAGGTGAAGCAGGAGAGCAGCGTCTCCCCAGCCGAATTCTGCAAAAAGCACAAGATGCCTCCACCGCAAGCCTTCACCTGTAACACGGCCGACAGCCCCAGCCGGGAGATCTTCATCAAGATGACCACCATGTCCATGTACCCGTGAGTACCCGCATGTGAGGCGACCCCACGCCCTGGTGAGGAGGCGGGAGCTGCCAGGGCAGGGAACCCCACGCCCTGGTGAGGAGGCGGGAGCTGCCGGGGCAGGGAATGCCACACCATGGTGAGCAGGTGGGAGCTGCGGGGGGCAGGGGACCCCACAGGCGAGAACTGCCGGGAGCAGGGGACCCGTGAGTACCCGCATGTGAGGCGACCCCACGCCCTGGTGAGAAGGCGGGAGCTGCCAGGGCAGGGAACCCCACGCCCTGGTGAGGAGGCGGGAGCTGCCGGGGCAGGGAACGCCACACCATGGTGAGCAGGTGGGAGCTGCCGGGGGCAGGGGACCCCACTGGCGAGAGCTGCCGGGGGCAGGGGACCCGTGAGTACCCGCATGCATGTGAGGCGACCCCACGCCCTGGTGAGGAGGCGGGAGCTGCGGGGGGCAGGGGACCCCACACCACAGGCGGGAGCTGCCGGAGCAGAGAACCCCACACCATGATGAGCAGGTGGGAGCTGCCGGGGCAGGGAACCCCACACCATGGTGAGCAGGTGGGAGCTGCCGGGGCAGGGGACCCGTGAGTACCTGTATGTGAGGCGACCCCACGCCCTAGTGAGGAGGCGGGAGTTGCGGGGTCCTGGTGAGCAGGCGGGAGCTGCATTGGGCAGGGGACCCCACCCCATGGTAAACAGGCTGGAGCTGCCGGGGACAGGGGACCCATGAGTACCTGTATATGAGGCGACCCCACGCCCTGGTGAGCAGGCGGGAGCTGCCAGGGGCAGGGGACCCACGCCCTGGTGAGCAGTCGGGGAGCAGGGGACCCCATGCCCTAGTGAGCAGGCGGGGGGCAGGGGACCCCACGCCCTGGTGAGCAGGCGGGAGCTGCGGGGGGCAGGGGAACCCACGCCCTGGGGGGAAGGGGACCCCACGCCCTGGTGAGGAGGCGGGAGCTGCCAGAGGCAGGGCACCACCGTGTCTTCTGGAAGAAGCGGGTGAGAGGTTCCCTTAGTATTACATGTATCCGCTCGTAGCCCCCTGCTCCTCACCTAGTGCCGGTCCGGGCACCACTGATACTGCTCTGCAGGTATTAGGGTGCAACCGAAAACCCCCAAACTGCTCTGTGGTGTTATAACCAGATACGCTCATCAGCTGCCATAGTCCCCAAAATACAGCGCCTATAACTAATCTATACTGGGGATATCCTCATACACTGCCCTCTACATAGAGGATACAGGGAGACATCCTCATACAGCGCCCTCTATAGGAGAGATATGGGCAGATATCCTCATACAGCGCCCTCTATAGGAGAGATATGGGCAGATATCCTCATACAGCGCCCTCTATAGGAGAGATATGGGCAGATATCCTCATACAGCGCCCTCTATAGGAGAGATATGGGCAGACATCCTCATACAGCGCCCTCTATAGGAGAGATATGGGCAGATATCCTCATACAGCGCCCTCTATAGGAGAGATATGGGCAGATATCCTCATACAGCGCCCTCTATAGGAGAGATATGGGCAGATATCCTCATACAGCGCCCTCTAGGAGAGATATGGGCAGATATCCTCATACTGCGCCCTCTATAGGAGAGATATGGGCAGATATCCTCATACAGCACCCTCTATAGGAGAGATATGGGCAGATATCCTCATACAGCGCCCTCTATAGGAGAGATATGGGCAGATATCCTCATACAGCGCCCTCTATAGGAGAGATATGGGCAGATATCCTCATACAGCGCCCTCTATAGGAGAGACATGGGCAGATATCCTCATACAGCACCCTCTATAGGATAGATATGGGCAGATATCCTCATACAGCACCCTCTATAGGAGAGATACTGGCAGATATCCTCATACAGCGCCCTTTATAGGAGAGATATAGGCAGATATCCTCATACAGCGCGCTCTATAGGAGAGATATGGGCAGATATCCTCATACAGCACTCTCTATAGGAGAGATATGGGCAGATATCCTCATACAGCACACTCTATAGGAGAGATACTGGCAGATATCCTCATACAACACCCTCTATAGGAGAGATATAGGCAGATATCCTCATACAGCGCCCTTTATAGGAGAGATATAGGCAGATATCCTCATACAGCACCCTCTATAGGAGAGATATGGGCAGATATCCTCATACAGCGCCCTCTATAGGAGAGATATGGGCAGATATCCTCATACAGCACCCTCTATAGGAGAGATATGGGCAGATATCCTCATACAGCGCCCTCTATAGGAGAGATATGGGCAGATATCCTCATATAGCACCCTCTATAGAAGAGATATGGGCAGATATCCTCATACAGCGCCCTCTATAGGAGAGATATGGGCAGATATCCTCATACAGCGCCCTCTATAGGAGAGACATGGGCAGATATCCTCATACAGCGCCCTCTACATAGAGGATACAGGGAGACATCCTCATACAGCGCCCTCTATAGGAGAGATATAGGCAGATATCCTCATACAGCGCCCTCTATAAGAGAGCTATGGGCAGATATCCTCATACAGCGCCCTTTATAGGAGAGATATAGGCAGATATCCTCATACAGCACCCTCTATAGGAGAGACATGGGCAGATATCCTCATACAGCGCCCTCTACATAGAGGATACAGGGAGACATCCTCATACAGCGCCCTCTATAGGAGAGATACTGGCAGATATCCTCATACAGCACCCTCTATAGGAGAGATACGGGCAGATATCCTCATACAGCGCCCTTTATAGGAGAGATATAGGCAGATATCCTCATACAGCGCCCTCTATAGGAGAGATATGGGCAGATATCCTCATACAGCGCCCTCTATAGGAGAGATATGGGCAGATATCCTCATACAGCGCCCTCTATAGGAGAGACATGGGCAGATATCCTCATACAGCGCCCTCTACATAGAGGAGACAGGGAGACATCCTCATACAGCGCCCTCTATAGGAGAGATATGGGCAGATATCCTCATACAGCGCCCTCTATAAGAGACATATGGGCAGATATCCTCATACAGCGCCCTCTATAGGAGAGATATGGGCAGATATCCTCATACAGCACCCTCTATAGAAGAGATATGGGCAGATATCCTCATACAGCACCCTCTATAGGAGAGATATGGGCAGATATCCTCATACAGTGCCCTCTATAGGAGAGATATGGGCAGATATCCTCATACAGTACCCTCTATAGGAGAGATATGGGCAGATATCCTCATACAGCACCCTCCATAGGAGAGATATGGGCAGATATCCTCATACAACGCCCTCTATAGGAGAGATATGGGCAGATATCCTCATACAGCGCCCTCTATAGGAGAGATATGGGCAGATATCCTCATACAGCACCCTCTATAGGAGAGATATGGGCAGATATCCTCATACAGCGCCCTCTATAGGAGAGACATGGGCAGATATCCTCATACAGCGCCCTCTACATAGAGGATACAGGGAGACATCCTCATACAGCGCCCTCTATAGGAGAGATATGGGCAGATATCCTCATACAGCGCCCTCTATAGGAGAGATATGGGCAGATATCCTCATACAGCGCCCTCTATAGGAGAGATATGGGCAGATATCCTCATACAGCGCCCTCTATAGGAGAGATATGGGCAGATATCCTCATACAGCGCCCTCTTGAGGAGCGATACAGGGGGACACCCTCATATATTGCCCTCTAGAGCAGAGATGTGGGGATATACGCATACATCGACTTCTGGAGGAAAAAGAGATCTTCTCATATACCGCCCTCTAGAGGAGAGATTCGGGAGGATATACACATATACCGCCCTCTAGAAGAGAGATACGGGGGAAAAACTCCTACACCGCCCGCTAGTAGAGAGATCTGGAGGGACATTCTCATACACTGCCCTCTGGAGGAGAAAAAGGGGACATATCCTCATAAAGTGCCTTCTTGAAGAGAGATAGGGAGGATATCCTCATACATCGTCCTCTAGAGGAGAAAAACAGGTGGTTATACTCATACAGCCCCTTCTATAGGAGAGATATGGGGATATCCTCACACGCCGCCCTCTAGAAAAGAGATGCAGGGAGACACTCATACACTATCCTCTAGAAGAGAGATACGGGGAGATATCCTCACACTGCCTTCTGGAGGAGCGATACGGTATGTTATTCTTATATAGTGCCCTCTAGAGAAGTGATTTAGGGAGGATATGCAGATATACACCCCCCTCTAGAGGAGAGATCCGGGTGATATACTCATACACCTTCTAGAGGAGAGATACAGGTGATATACGCACACACCTCCCTCTAGTGGAGGTATGGATATCCTTATATCATCGTACCCTCTAGAGGACAGATACAGGTGATATACGCACACACACCCCTCTAGAGGAGGTGTGTGTGGGGATATCCTTATATCATCATGCCCTCTAGAGGAGAAATACTGGGGGATATCCTCATACATTGGCCTCTTGAGAGATACGGGATGATATCCTCATACACCGGCCTCTCGAGTGGAGATGAGGGGGGATATATGCATGCACTGCTCTCTAGAAGAGAGATACAGGGACTCACACATACACCACCCATTAGAAGACAGAAGATATTCTCACACACTTCTTTCTACAGGAGAGATACGCGAGGATATGCTTATATAGTGCAGTCTAGAGGAGAGATACAGGGGGATATTCATATACACCGCTGTCACAAACCACCGGGGGGGTCACTCAGAAATCCCCCGCGCTGGCTACCAGTACGTCACAATCGGGGGGTAACAAGTGGGGGTCACCCCTCCTTTATACCTCCCGACCGACAGACAGAGCACGTGACGCGCTCTCTAGCGCCCCTCTTATAGTCAGGCCAATTATGGAATTGCCCGACAATAAGCAAGGAGGCCGCTATACTACTTATGCCGATTATTGAAGGGTCCCCGGTGAGAGTAGGGTATATATTCCCCCAATAATCCTTGGCACAACTCGCTGCCACCAACCGCTTCACGGTAACTATTAGCCGAACACACAGACGTGGGATTCAAGATCGAGATAACAGAACAGCCCAAGATTAATTATATAATTTAATCAGCCTAAAGCACACTAGAAACTACAATATATACAATAGGAGATCTACAGAATATACATAGGTCAGAGTACAGTTACAGATAAAGCATGGTTTACAAACAGGTATGCAATTCAATCAGTTACCTTGTGCGTCTGGCCACAGGGGGGCGCTGTAGACCAGGTTTCTAGGAACTCCCACAGATGTTTCCTGCACGTGACCCCCAGCGAAAGAACACTGGAAAATGGCCGAAGTAGGGTTATCAACCTTGGCAAATCCAGGTCCCCTCCTACCTTAGTGACCTCAGAGGGAGCACTGCTCCACCCCTGGCTGGAGTTATGGACAATCCACAACATGGAATATGGCCATAACTTGGCCTGGGAGCGTCGTAGGCGGACGCCGACGCTCTCATTGTGACAGCTATGAATTTAGCTACAGAACGAGAGGTTTCATGACTTGTCTACTAGTTCCCCATTGGCTGATATCACGCCTGGGGTATTTCCCAAGCTCCCGCTCCCATAAAAAGGGTGTGCCAGCATCGTCCGCATGCGGAGACACCATTTTTATGGTTGCCATATTTATCGGAAATATGGCTTGCGAGATATGTACCATTTTTTACTGGAGTCGTTCTGTCTGGATACTTCCAAGCTTGCTAATTAGATAGCAGCTCCTACCACAGGGTCACGGCAGGGAGTCATCCTGTGTCCATTGTTCCCACATCACCTAATTTCCATATCATAGGAGATGGCCATGGGATGTGACACCTTCACAGATGCTGGACATTGAGGACAAGAAGGGAGGGGGGCACTGCCAGGGGGTGATGAGCGATTATGACTGGAAGTCATAATTCATCTTCATATCCCGGGATTTGCCTCACACCTCCCCCCTTTTGAGGGCGCTAGGGGGCAGCACACTCCGGTGTTCCCCCGTGCGCCCGTCCGCGACCTCTCCTTGTCGGGACAGCCCGTCTGCGTTACCGTGGTCACGGCCCCTTTTGTGGCGAATGGTGAAGTTGTATTGCTGGAGCGCAAGGCTCCATCGCAACAATCGCCCATTCGTCCCAGAGACGGTGTGCAACCAGCTGAGGGGATTGTGGTCCGTCTCCACGATGAAGTGGCGCCCGTATAGATAGGGTTGCAGACGCTGCAGGGCCCACACTATGGCCAGGCACTCCTTCTCCATCGTGGAATAGGCCACTTCCCTTGGTAACAGCTTCCTGCTCAGGTACAAGACTGGGTGCTCTTGGCTCGCAGAGTCCACCTGGCTGAGCACCGCACCGAGGCCGAAGTCACTGGCGTCGGTCTGTACTACAAACGGCCGCGTGAAGTCGGCTGCCTGTAGCACGGGCGGGCTGGACAGGGCGTCCTTTAGGGCCTGGAAGGCTGTCTCGCAGTCCATTGTCCAATCGACTGCAGAGGGCAGCTTCTTCTTGGTGAGGTCCGTCAAGGGCTTTGCCAGGCTACTATAGCGTGGAACAAACCTCCTATAGTACCCGGCGGTCCCTAAGAAGGACATCACCTGCTTCTTGGTCCTGGGGGTGGGCCAGGATGCGATGGCCTCCACTTTCTCAGGCTCGGGCTTCAGTGTTCTCCCGCCTACCCGGTGACCGAGGTACTGGACCTCGCTCATGGCCAGCTGACACTTTCCCGGCTTGATGGTCAAACCTGCCCGGTGGATCCGCCTGAGCACCTGTGCTAGATGCTCTAGGTGGTCCTCCCAGGTGGGACTGAAGACGGCAATGTCATCCAGGTACGCGGCCGCGTACCCTTCAAGTCCCTTGAGCAGGGTGTTGACCATCCGCTGGAAAGTGGCAGGGGCATTCCTCATCCCGAATGGCATCACCGTGGACTCGTATAGTCCAAATGGGGTAATAAAGGCAGAGCGTTCCCTGGCCTTGCGAGTCAGGGGGATCTGCCAATATCCCCGGCTCAGGTCCATGATGGTCAGGTACTGAGCCCCGGCCAACTGATCGAGCAGGTCATCGATGCGTGGCATTGGGTACGCATCGGCGACCGTGACAGCATTGAGCCCCCTGTAGTCCACGCAGAACCGAGTGGTTCGGTCCTTCTTAGGGACGAGGACTACAGGCGAGGCCCAAGCGCTGTTGGATGCCTGGATCACCCCCAGCTTCAGCATCTCGTCAATCTCCTGGCGCATGTGTTGCTGCACCTCCAGGGAGACCCGATATGCTGAACGCCGGATCGGGGGATGATCCCCAGTGTCCACGTGATGGACAGCCAAGTCAGTCCTTCCGGGCTGGTTGGTAAACAACCCCCGGAAGGGGAGGAGGGTGGCCCACAGCTGGGACCGTTGGTCCTCCAAGAGCTGGTGGCCAACCTCCACATCCTCAATGGATCCGCCTGCCCTAACCTGGGCTAGCATATCCAAGAGGGTTTCCGCTTCTCCCTCCTCGGGCAGGTTGCACACGGGGAGCGCACATGCCTCCCGCTCATGATGTGCCTTCATCATGTTCACATGGAAGGGCTTCCGCCTTCCACGGGCAGGGTCCAGGGTGACCAGGTACGTCACAGGGTTGAGCTGCTGGTACACGAGGTATGGGCCTTCCCAGGCTGCCTGAAGCTTGTCCTGTGGTACGGGGACCAGTACCCACACCTTTTGACCCACTTGGTAGGTCCTCTCACAAGCGTTCTGGTCGTACCAACGCTTCTGATCGGCCTGGGCTTGAGCCATATTGTCGTGTACCAGTTGCGTCAAGGCCTGCATTTTGTCCCGGAAGCGCATGACATACTCGATAACCGACACTCCAGGGGTGGCCAAATCCCCTTCCCAAGCCTCTTTCACCAGAGCCAGGGGGCCCCGCACACGTCGCCCGTACAGGAGCTCAAACGGTGAGAATCCTGTTGAGGCCTGTGGAACCTCCCGGTAAGCAAATAACAGGTGTGGGAGATACCGCTCCCAGTCACGCCCATGGGAGTCGACCAACATCTTAAGCATCTGCTTTAAGGTGCCATTGAACCGCTCGCACAGGCCATTAGTCTGTGGATGGTACGGGCTGGCCACCAGATGTCGCACCTGGACTTACTTACAGAGGGCCTCCATCAGCTGGGACATGAATTGGGTCCCCCGGTCAGTGAGCATTTCCTGGGGAAAACCCACTCGGGAGAAAATCTCCAGCAATGCGGTGGCCACCTTGTCAGCCCGAATGGACGACAAGGCCACTGCTTCTGGGTACCGGGTGGCATAGTCCACTACCGTCAGTATGAAGCGTTTCCCGGAGCTGCTGGGGATGGCCAGCGGGCCGACCAGATCCACAGCCACCCTCCTGAAAGGCTCATCGATGATGGGCAGAGATACCAGTGGGGCTTTGGGGCGTGGCCCCGCCTTCCCCACTCTCTGACAGGTTTCACACGAACGGCAGTAGGCAGCCACATCGGCCCCCATTTTTGGCCAGTAGAAATGCTGGTTTAACCTGGCCTTGGTCTTAGCGATCCCTAGGTGTCCGGCCATCGGAATCTCATGTGCGATCCGCAACAACTCCGTCCGGAACGGATAGGGTACCACCAACTGTCGGTCCCTGGGCCACGCCTCCGGTGAACCCTGCTGGACCGTGGCCCGGTACAGCCGTCCTTGGTCCCAGACCACTCGCTCCGGGTCCGAGTCCGAGGGAGGCTGTGCCGCCTGCTCCTTAAGAGCTTTCAGGCTGTCGTCAGCTTCTAACGCTGCCTGAAACCCCTGACTAGATGTGGCCAGAATCGACGAGACTGTCATATCTTCAGTCAGTACCCCGGGACCTGTGTCCTGGCCTCCACCTGACTCGGCTGCCACTTGGTCAGAAGGGGAAGAGCTATCGGACCTCCGGGAGGCCCCTTGGCTTCCAGCACTCCCACTGCGGGTGACAGCGGCCACAGCCGCTGCGACCGTGGGTCGTGCCTGCTCCTCCTCCGTTCCTGACCAAGTCGCCGGTTCAGGCAGACCTACCTGGCTTCCTGACACCCCGGTTGTGGGGGAACCATGCACCGAGATCTTACCTGGGAGCACTTCCGCTCCTGGACCGGCCCCAATCTCACCTGCCTGTTCCCCTCCTGCAGCAACAGAACCCCGCTGTGAAATCTCTGGGGACCCCACATTTGCTGTGGTAGCCCCCACCCCACACACTGGTCCTCCCCCTGCAGCACCCTGCTCTCTGCTTATCCCTGCAGAGGGCAACAGATCCCAGCTCACAGGCTGATTACTTGTAGAGGCATTGTCACACCTTTCTCTGACCCCCTCCCCTGTCACAGCTGCAGCTGTGTGTGTGTCTATGGTGTCTGTGCAAGCAGAAATATCAGAGTTCACTCCCCCCTCTCTCACATCATTCATAGATAACACATTAACATTGTCAGGAGTCATGTCCGTACTGGCTGAAGGTTCAGCCCTTGGTGGGGGCCCAAACTGGGAGGTTATCTGCCCCAAATCTGTCCCAAGTAGCACGTTTGCGGGGATCCGATCAGTTACCCCCACCTCCCTCACCCCTCGCCCTGCGCCCCAGTCCACATAAATGTCAGCAACAGGCAGCGCCGGGTCAATGCCTCCAATCCCGGAGACAGCGAGGGTTTTTCCAGGGATCAAGTCTTGGGGGGACACCATCTCAGGCCGCACCAGAGTCACCTCCGAGGCGCTGTCTCGCAGTCCCATGGTCACAGACCGGCCGACGGTGACAGGTTGGAAGCTGTCCAGGGACCTACCACCACCCCCACCCACACAATACACCTTGGGCGGCCCTTGGGACGGGGACGGAGCCGGGGCCTTGGGACGCTGAGGGCACATGGCCTTGAAGTGTCCAGGTAGGTTGCACTGGTGGCACCGTCTTGGTTCTGCCACGGGCCTGGAGAGGGGAGTTGAGGGGGACACCCCCTGCAGTCTAGGGGCAGGTGGGGCAGTCGCAGAGTTCATCTTACCCCCTCTCCAGGTGCTGCTGGTGGCTGCTCTCCTGGCCTCAGGAGCCCGATTGTTGGTGTAGTCATCGGCCAGGGCAGCTGTAGCCGTGGACCCCTTTGGCTTCTGGTCTCGGATGAACTGGCGGAGATCCTCAGGGCAGTTCCACAAGAGTTGCTCCGTGATGAACAAGTCCAGGATCTCCGGTCCGGTGGAAAGCTGCAGGCCTTGGGTCCAGTGGTCGGCAGCTCGGGCAAGTGCCCGCCGGTGGTCAGCCCAGGAGTCCTTTGGTCCCTTCTGTAGGCTCCGGAACTTCTTGCGGTAGGACTCTGGAGTGAGGTTGTACTGTTGGATCAGGGCCCGCTTGATGGTGTCGTAGCCCTGATCTGCCTCAGAAGGCAAGTCCCCAAGGATATCCAGGGCCTTACCCCTTAGACGGGGGGTCAGGTATTTGGCCCACTGATCCTTGTCCAGATGGTGCTGCAAGCAAGTCCGTTCAAAAGCAGTCAGGAAAGAGTCCAAGTCTCCATCCTTCTCCAGCACTGGGAAGTCCTCAACACGGACCTTTGGAAGTTTGGTGTTTTGAAGGTCACATGTGGCTGATGAGGGCCGGAGCTGAGCTAGCTGCAGCTGGTAGTCACGCTCTGCCTGGCGCTCTTCACGTGCTGCTTGCCGCTCCGCAGCCTCACGCACTGCTTGCCGCTCCGCAGCCTCAGCGTCACGCGCTGCCTGTCACTCACGCTCGGCCATGAGTATCTCGTAGGTATCCCGGTCTCCAGCCTGGAGAAGGGCCATAGCCATTTGAAGAAGGCTATCCGAGCCTCCCAGGCTCGGTGGAATGGCACGCGGTGATCTGCGGCCCGCTGCGGAGCCTGGTGATTCACTGTCCATTGCAGAGCGGAGGGCTGGCATCTGGCTCGTTGAGGACCCTTGGGTGAGCTGCTCCTCATCTTGTCCAGCAGTGCCAGGTTGTGCAATGTCCTCTGCAGAGCTGTTTTCTGGCGTCGAGCTCCTGGAGGACTCGTGGGCAACCTCCTCATTACTGTCCACAGCACCGTCCTCCCTCTCTTCGGCTCCTGCTTTAGCATTGGCCAGTTGCCTAGCTCTGCTCCTGGTGCCATCAGCCATTCTTGCAGACTTTTGGTCACTGACACAGAACTGACACCTGATGCCTCCACACACCTTACAGTATCTGCACTCTGACACTCTAGTGTTGAGCTAGTCTGAAGACCCCAGCAGCCACAGCTGCTGCAGGCAGTCTTTAGTGTCTGGGAGTATGGGTCTCACACTCACACACACTATTATCTCGATCCCACCGCTATGCCACCAATATGTCACAAACCACCGGGGGGGTCACTCAGAAATCCCCCGCGCTGGCTACCAGTACGTCACAATCGGGGGGTAACAAGTGGGGGTCACCCCTCCTTTATACCTCCCGACCGACAGACAGAGCACGTGACGCGCTCTCTAGCGCCCCTCTTATAGTCAGGCCAATTATGGAATTGCCCGACAATAAGCAAGGAGGCCGCTATACTACTTATGCCGATTATTGAAGGGTCCCCGGTGAGAGTAGGGTATATATTCCCCCAATAATCCTTGGCACAACTCGCTGCCACCAACCGCTTCACGGTAACTATTAGCCGAACACACAGACGTGGGATTCAAGATCGAGATAACAGAACAGCCCAAGATTAATTATATAATTTAATCAGCCTAAAGCACACTAGAAACTACAATATATACAATAGGGAATCTACAGAATATACATATGTCAGAGTACAGTTACAGATAAAGCATGGTTTACAAACAGGTATGCAATTCAATCAGTTACCTTGTGCGTCTGGCCACAGGGGGGCGCTGTAGACCAGGTTTCTAGGAACTCCCACAGATGTTTCCTGCACGTGACCCCCAGCGAAAAGAACACTGGAAAATGGCCGAAGTAGGGTTATCAACCTGGGCAAATCCAGGTCCCCTCCTACCTTAGTGACCTCAGAGGGAGCACTGCTCCACCCCTGGCTGGAGTTATGGACAATCCACAACATGGAATATGGGCCATAACTTTGCCTGGGAGCGTCGTAGGCGGACGCCGACGCTCTCATTGTGACAGCTATGAATTTAGCTACAGAACGAGAGGTTTCATGACTTGTCTACTAGTTCCCCATTGGCTGATATCACGCCTGGGGTATTTCCCAAGCTCCCGCTCCCATAAAAAGGGTGTGCCAGCATCGTCCGCATGCGGAGACACCATTTTTATGGTTGCCATATTTATCGGAAATATGGCTTGCGAGATATGAACCATTTTTTACTGGAGTCGTTCTGTCTGGATACTTCCAAGCTTGCTAATTAGATAGCAGCTCCTACCACAGGGTCACGGCAGGGAGTCATCCTGTGTCCATTGTTCCCACATCACCTAATTTCCATATCATAGGAGATGGCCATGGGATGTGACACCTTCACAGATGCTGGACATTGAGGACAAGAAGGGAGGGGGGCACTGCCAGGGGGTGATGAGCGATTATGACTGGAAGTCATAATTCATCTTCATATCCCGGGATTTGCCTCACAACCGCCCTCTACAGGAGAGAGATGGGGGGAATATACACATGCACCATCCTCCAGAAGAGATATGGGGAGATATCCTCACACCCTGCCCTCTAGTGGAGAGATGCGGGAGGAAATACACATGCACTGCTCTCTAGAGGAGAGATACAGGGGGATATCCTCAAAAACCACCCTCTAGAGGGGAGAAACAGGGAATAATATCTGCATGCACCGCCCTCTAGAGGAAAGATACAGAGGATATCCTCATACTGCCCTTTTAGAGGAGATAGAGGGGGGATATCCTCATACACCAACCTTAAGAGGAGAGATATGAGGAGATTTGCGTTTATACCGCTCTCTAGAGGAGAGATATGGGGGGGGGCATCTGCATGCCCCCCCCTCATACAGTGTCCTATAGAGGAAAATACTGGGGGATATCCTCATATACCCCCCTCTAGAGGAGAAATAATGGGGAATATCCTCATACACCGCCCTCTAGAGATGAAATATAGGGGAATATCCTCTTACACTGCCCTCTAGAGGAGAAATATGGGGGAATATCCTCATACACCGCCCTCTAGAGGAGAAATATGGGGGAATATCCTCTTACACTGCCCTCTAGAGGAGAAATATGGGGGAATATCATCATACTCCGCCCTCTAGAGGAGAAATATGGGGGAATATCCTCATACACTGCCCTCTAGAGGAGAAATATGGGGGAATATCCTCTTACACTGCCCTCTAGAGGAGAAATATGGGGGAATATCCTCATACACCGCCCTCTAGAGGAGAAATATGGGGGAATATCCTCTTACACTGCCCTCTAGAGGAGAAATATGGGGGAATATCCTCATACTCCGCCCTCTAGAGGAGAAATATGGGGGAATATCCTCATACTCCGCCCTCTAGAGGAGAAATATGGGGGAATATCCTCATACACTGCCCTCTAGAGGAGAAATATGGGGGAATATCCTCATACACCTTCCTCTAGAGGGGAAATATGGGGGAATATCCTCATACACTGCCCTGTATAGGAGAAATATGGGGGAATATCCTCATACACTGCCTTCTAGAGGAGAAATATGGGGGAATATCCTCATACACTGCCCTCTAGAGGAGAAATATGGGGGAATATCCTCATACACTGCCTTCTAGAGGAGAAATATGGGGGAATATCCTTATACACCGCCCTCTAGAGGAGAAATATGGGGGAATATCCTCATACACCGCCCTCTAGAGGAGAAATATGGGGGAATATCCTCATACACTGCCCTCTAGAGGAGAAATATGGGGGAATATCCTCATACACCGCCCTCTAGAGGAGAAATATGGGGGAATATCCTCATACACCGCCCTCTAGAGGAGAAATATGGGGGAATATCCTCATACACTGCCCTCTAGAGGAGAAATATGGGGGAATATCCTCATACACCGCCCTCTAGAGGAGAAATATGGGGGAATATCCTCATACACTGCCCTCTTAAGGAGATTCGTGCATTACATATTTTTAGCAATTAAATATAATTGTAAATATTTTGTTCTTTGACGGCAAACTGCGAAAATGAAGGTGATGGCTACTGGTAGTTACCGCTGTATTCATGTTTGTACGTGGAGGGGGACCATAGAGGGTGCGCGGCCGGTGCCATCGTCAGGCAAGCAAAGGAGACTCCATGTGCTCCTGCGTGGGCTTCCCCAGCGTGTGCCCCCTCCTCCTGTGCGCTCATAGAGGCGGAGCTTACTTGGGGGTGTCCCTCTATAGGTGCGGAGCTTACTGGGGGAGCCCCACTATAGGCGGAGCTTACTGGGGGTGCCTCTCCATAGGCGGGGCTTACTTGGGGGTGCCTTTCTTTAGGCGGAGCTTACTGGGGGAGCCCCACTATAGGCGGAGCTTACTGGGGGTGCCCCTCTATAGGTGCGGAGCTTACTGGTGGTGTCCCTCTATAGGCAGGGCTTACTGCGGGTGCCCTTCTATAGGCGGAGATTACTGGGGGTGCCCCTCTATAGGTGCGGAGCTTACTGGGGGTGTCCCTCTATAGGCAGGGCTTACTGGTGCTGTCCCTCTATAGGCAGGGCTTACTGCGGGTGCCCTTCTATAGGCGGGGCTTACTGGGGGTGCCCCTATATAGGCGGGGCTTACTGGGGGTGCCCATCTATAGGCGGAGCTTACTGCGGGTGCCCTTCTATAGGCAGAGATTACTGGGGGTGCCCCTCTATAGGCGGAGCTTACTGGGGGTGCCCCTCTATAGGCGGGGCTTACTTGGGGTGTCCCTCTATAGGTGGAGCTTACTGGGGGTGCCACTCTATAGGCAGAGATTACTGGGGGTGCCCCTCTATAGGCGGGGCTTACTTGGGGTGTCCCTCTATAGGCGGAGCTTACTTGGGGTGTCCCTCTATAGGCGGGGCTTACTGGGGGTGCCGCTCTATAGGTGCGGGGCTTTCTGGTTGTGCCCCTCTCTAGGCGGGGCTGGCCGGCCCACCCTTGGCGGGGTCATGTATAATGTATGGTGCTGATGAGCAGACTCTGACCCTGTGTCTTCTGTGTGTCTCCGCAGTCACGCCCGGCTCCGCTGCCTCTGTACCTGCAACAGGTGTACATACTGCCTGTGTCAGAAGCTGCTGCACTCTGACCTGCTCCAGGCCGTAAAGAACAAACTCTGCACCTCCATTGTGAACAGGTCCTTCATCTTATTACCAGCGTAGTCTGACACTAACCCGCGTACTGTAATGTGCACGCCGGATGTATACAGGGCCCTGCAAAAGTGTGCACACCCCGTGACCTTCTCCACACTTACACATTACAACCACAAGCTTAAATGTTACTGGGATTATATCACCCCAACACTGAGTATCAGTGACGTGGAAAGGACATGGATTGGATGGAGACGTGTGTGATCGGTGAGATTGGACGTCGACGTCTGTGATCAGTGAGATTGGACGTCGACGTCTGTGATCGGTGAGATTGGATGGAGACGTCTGTGATCGGTGAGATTGGATGGAGACGTCTGTGATCGGTGAGATTGGATGGAGACGTCTGTGATCGGTGAGATTGGATGGAGACGTCTGTGATGGGTGAGATTGGACGGAGACGTCTGTGATGGGTGAGATTGGACGTAGACGTCTGTGATCGGTGAGATTGGACGGAGACGTCTGTGATCGGTGAGATTGGACGGAGACGTCTGTGATCGGTGAGATTGGACGGAGACGTCTGTGATCGGTGAGATCGGATGGAGACGTCTGTGATCGGTGAGATTGGATGGAGACGTCTGTGATCGGTGAGATTGGACGGAGACGTCTGTGATCGGTGAGATCGGATGGAGACGTCTGTGATCGGTGAGATTGGACGTCGACGTCTGTGATCGGTGAGATTGGATGGAGACGTCTGTGATCGGTGAGATTGGACGTCGACGTCTGTGATCAGTGAGATTGGACGTCGACGTCTGTGATCGGTGACATTGGATGGAGACGTCTGTGATCGGTGACGTTGGATGGAGACGTCTGTGATCGGTGACGTTGGACGGAGACGTCTGTGATCGGTGACATTGGATGGAGACGTCTGTGATCGGTGACGTTGGATGGAGACGTCTGTGATCGGTGACGTTGGACGGAGACGTCTGTGATCAGTGAGATTGGACGGAGACGTCTGTGATGGGTGAGATTGGACGGAGACGTCTGTGATGGGTGAGATTGGATGGAGACGTCTGTGATGGGTGAGATTGGATGGAGACGTCTGTGATGGGTGAGATTGGACGGAGACGTCTGTGATGGGTGAGATTGGATGGAGACGTCTGTGATGGGTGAGATTGGACGGAGACGTCTGTGATGGGTGAGATTGGACGGAGACGTCTGTGATCGGTGAGATTGGATGGAGACGTCTGTGATGGGTGAGATTGGATGGTGAGATTGGATGGAGACGTCTGTGATCGGTGACATTGGATGGAGACGTCTGTGATCGGTGACGTTGGATGGAGACGTCTGTGATCGGTGACGTTGGATGGAGACGTCTGTGATCGGTGACGTTGGATGGAGACGTCTGTGATCGGTGACATTGGATGGAGACGTCTGTGATCGGTGACATTGGATGGAGACGTCTGTGATCGGTGACGTTGGATGGAGACGTCTGTGATCGGTGACGTTGGATGGAGACGTCTGTGATCGGTGACGTTGGATGGAGACGTCTGTGATCGGTGACATTGGACGGAGACGTCTGTGATCGGTGACGTTGGATGGAGACGTCTGTGATCGGTGAGATTGGATGGAGACGTCTGTGATCGGTGACATTGGATGGAGACGTCTGTGATCGGTGAGATTGGATGGAGACGTCTGTGATCGGTGACGTTGGATGGAGACGTCTGTGATCGGTGAGATTGGATGGAGACGTCTGTGATCGGTGACGTTGGATGGAGACGTCTGTGATCGGTGACGTTGGATGGAGACGTCTGTGATCGGTGACATTGGATGGAGACGTCTGTGATCGGTGAGATTGGATGGAGACGTCTGTGATCGGTGAGATTGGATGGAGACGTCTGTGATGGGTGAGATTGGATGGAGACGTCTGTGATCGGTGACGTTGGACGGAGACGTCTGTGATCGGTGACGTTGGATGGAGACGTCTGTGATCGGTGACGTTGGATGGAGACGTCTGTGATCGGTGAGATTGGATGGAGACGTCTGTGATCGGTGACGTTGGACGGAGACGTCTGTGATCGGTGACGTTGGATGGAGACGTCTGTGATCGGTGACGTTGGATGGAGACGTCTGTGATCGGTGACGTTGGATGGAGACGTCTGTGATCGGTGACGTTGGACGGAGACGTCTGTGATCGGTGACATTGGATGGAGACGTCTGTGATCGGTGACATTGGATGGAGACGTCTGTGATCGGTGACATTGGATGGAGACGTCTGTGATCGGTGACGTTGGATGGAGACGTCTGTGATCGGTGAGATTGGATGGAGACGTCTGTGATCGGTGACATTGGATGGAGACGTCTGTGATCGGTGACATTGGATGGAGACGTGTGTGACAGTATCAGGCTTTCCTCCAGGATTGTCCTGTATTTAGCTCCATCCATCTTCACCTTCCCTGCCGCTGCTGAAGAAAAGCCTTCCCACAGCAGGATGCGGCCTCCACCATGTATGGCAGTGGGGAGGGTGTTCTCAGGGTGATGTGCAGGGTTAGTTTCCTCCACACATAGTGTTTTACATTTAGCCTTGTTCTCCTTTGGTCTCCTCTGAGCCCCTTCCTCCACTGCTCACTGTGGCCCCTAAATGTCATGTGAAAAAAGCTGCTCCGGTCGGATGAGACAAGGAACTTTTTGGGCTAAGTGCAAAACGCTTTGTGTGGCGGAACCTAACCCTGCACATCACCCTGTGAACACCATCCCCACCGTCACACATGGTGGAGGCCTTATCCTGCTGTGGGGAGGCTTTTTTCCAGCAGGTGCAGGGAAGCTGCTCAGAGGTGTGAAGGACAATCCTGGAGGAAACCTGTTACTGCAGAAGACGCGAGACCTCACAAATACTTGAGAAGTAAATTATTGAGAAGTTCCCGGGGTGTGAGTACTTTTTCAGGGCACTGTACTCGCAGTCTGTGTGCACGGCCGGCAGGTTCCTCTCAGCTGCTTTACCCACTAACCGACCACCGTCCCTGTAATCCGGCAGCTGATACTCCGGACGTCTGGATGTAGCCGAGCACGCTCCGGTCTTCGCTCTTTTCTTGCGGTCAGTGAATGAGCACAGAAGTGGACATCCTTACCTGCCCAATACTTCTCACAGCTGAGGGTTTGTTACACTTGTATGTAGACTGACGCGTGGTCACACACTGCAACAAATCCTCAGCTGTGAGGAGTCCTATTCTGCTTCCATTCACTGCGTGTGAGAAAGCGCCAAACATTTTATTACATGCGGAAAAGACTCGCAGAAGACGGCCCCGCTCCGATAACGGGAATCTGACAGCGCGGTGATGACAGGCGGAGCCCCAGAGGCCAGCGGTGTCACTGACCGGCTGCAGAGTGCTCTCCTGCAGATCTACCTGCTGCGCTCTGTATAACTCTGCCCACAGCACTCAGTATGACCACGCCAACAATACAGCCCCGCCCACAACACACAATATAACCCCGCCCACAGCACTCAGTATAACTCCGCCCACAGCACTCAGTATGATCACGCCCATAATACAGCCCCGCCCACAACACACAATATAACCCCGCCCACAACACGCGATATAACCCCCACCACAGCACTCGGTATAACCCCCACCACAGCACTCGGTATAACCCCCACCACAGCACTCGGTATAACCCCCACCACAGCACTCGGTATAACCCCCACCACAGCACTCGGTATAGCCCCGCTCACAGCACTCAGTATAACTCCGCCCACAGCAATCAATATAATCCGCCCACAGCACTCAGTATAAATCCACCCACAGCACGCAATATAACCCCCACCACAGCACTCAGTATAACGCCGCCCACAGCACTCAGTATGACCAGGCCCACAATACAGCCCCACCCACAGCACGCGATATAACCCCCACCACAGCACTCAGTATAACTCCGCCCACAGCACTCAATATAAATCCACCCACAGCACTCAGTATAACTCCCACCACAGCACTCAGTATAACCCCCACTACAGCACTCTGTATAACCCCCACCACAGCACTCGGTATAACCCCCACTACAGCACTCGGTATAACCCCCACTACACTCGGTATAACCCCCACCACAGCACTCGGTGTAACCCCCACCACCACAGCACTCGGTGTAACCCCCACCACAGCACTCGGTGCAACCCCCACCACAGCACTCGGTGCAACCCCCACCACAGCACTCGGTGCAACCCCCACCACAGCACTCGGTGTAACCCCCATCACCATAGCACTCGGTGTAACTCCGCCCACAGCACTTGTTATAACCCTCATCACTGCACTCGGTATAGCCCCGCCCACTGCATGCAGTATAAAGGCGGAGTTATACAGAGCCCATGAATGCGGAGGACCTCTGGCAGCAGCAGGTTTACCAGTCCTCAGTGATAATCCCTGTTAGTCGCACACTGTTGGAATCGGGGTCTGTGGCAACATCCTGCTGCTCAGATTTGGGGTAATGACCTGGAGACTGATCCCTTTTAGATGTCATGTCTGATGGTCCGCTGCTGTGGTGCCGGATTAGAGGGGGTGTGGTGTGGCCTGTAGTGTCTTGTGCTGCCTGGTGTCCTAGAGCTGCCGCCTGCATGGCTACTGCAGGGGTAGAGTGCTGCATACTGCGCTGTTATCCGCCTGCTGCATGACGGCGCTCTGCACTGACATCATGGAGCCGCCGCTCTGCTGTATCCGCTAGTTATTGCAGTGAGCAGTGTGCTCTGGTACTAGGAGGGAATGCTGCCCCCAGTGGTGAAAATCCGCTACTGCATGTGTGTGACCAGGGGTCGCCAGAGGAAATCTACAGCACTGGTATATCAGGAGGCGGAGCACAGGCCACTATTCTGCAGAGGGGAGGCGGAGCACAGGCCGCTAGTCTGCAGAGGGGAGGCGGAGCACAGGCTGCTAGTCTGCAGAGGGGAGGCGGAGCACAGGCTGCTAGTCTGCAGAGGGGAGGCGGAGCACAGGCTGCTAGTCTGCAGAGAGGAGGCGGAACACAGGCTGCTAGTATGCAGAGAGGAGGAGGAGCACGGGCCTCTAGTCTGAAGAGGAGAGGCGGAGCTCAGGCCGCTAGTCTGCGGAGGGGAGCTCAGGCCGCTAGTCTGCGGAGGGGAGCTCAGGCCGCTAGGCTGCGGGAGGGGAGCTCAGGCCGCTAGTGTGCAGAGGGGAGCTCAGGCCGCTGGTGTGTGCAGAGGGGAGCTCAGGCCGCTAGTGTGCAGAGGGGAGCTCAGGCCGCTAGTGTGCAGAGGGGAGCTCAGGCCGCTAGTCTGCACAGGCCGCTAGTCTGCACAGGTATAATGCAGGCTATAACTCGGGATCCGTAATGTACTGTCAGGCAGGCTCCTCCCCTGCGCTGGTCTTCAGTACTGTCAGGCAGGCTCCTCCCCTGCGCTGGCCTCCAGTACTGTCAGGCAGGCTCCTCCCCTGCGCTGGCCTCCAGTACTGTCAGGCAGGCTCCTCCCCTGCGCTGGCCTCCAGTACTGTCAGGCAGGCTCCTCCCCTGTGCTGGCCTCCAGTACTGTCAGGCAGGCTCCTCCCCTGTGCTGGCCTCCAGTACTGTCAGGCAGGCTCCTCCCCTGTGCTGGCCTCCAGTACTGTCAGGCAGGCTCCTCCCCTGCGCTGGCCTCCAGTACTGTCAGGCAGGCTCCTCCCCTGCGCTGGCCTCCAGTAATGTCAGGCAGGCTCCTCCCCTGCGCTGGCTTTCAGTTATGTCAGGCATGCAGCCTCCACCTCCTGTGATAGGCTCCTCCCTTTCAGCATGTGGGTGTGTGGTGCTGGGGTTTCGGGGTCCCTGGTGATCGCCCCTTTGTGTATATAAGGTTGAGTTCCTGGGTAGACGTCCTGGGAGAGGCGCTGATGACGGACGCAGAGAGCAGCCTGGGACACCAAGTGCACCCCGTCTCCCACATGGAACATTCCATCTTCATGGAATCATCCGCTGAGCAGCCGCCGGGCAGGTACCAAGTCGTGTGCCCCCTGAGGGGTGTGCCTGGGCACATATTAACCCCCTGGGCCTGTGTGCATGGACTGGCTGTATCTAACCTGCCACTATCATTAGGCTGAGTGGCTGCCACCAGCGGGAAACCGTTCACTGGCCCAAATGTGACAGACCAAGACGACCACCTACTGAACGGCCGCCCATTGCCGTGACACTTCCAACAAAGCAGTCATTCGTCCTCTCTTGTGTAACCGCGCAATGTGCAAATGTGCCACTGGTGGGGGACTAGAGCAAAGTGTCCTCCGCAGTGGGGACGGTTACTAGAGTGGAGCGTTTCCTGTGGTGGGGGCGGTGACTAGAGCGGAGCTTCCTCGGGGATGAGGGTGGTGACTAGAGCGGAGTGTCTCCAGGGGGGTGACTAGAGCGGAGATTCCCCGAAGGTGAGGGCGGTGACTAGAGCGGAGTGTCCCCAGGGGTGAGGGCGGTGACTAGAGCGGAGCTTCCCCGGGGGGTGACTAGAGCGGAGCTTCCCCGGGGGGTGACTAGAGCGGAGCTTCCCCGAGGTGAATGCGGCACGATGTAGAGCGCCATGGTGGTGACTTTAGTTGAGCGCCATGGTGGAGACTTTAGTTGCAGTGCGCCATGGTGGTGACTTTAGTTGCAGTGCGCCATGGTGGAGACTTTAGTTGCAGGTGGAGACTTTAGTTGCAGTGCGCCATGGTGGAGACTTTAGTTGCAGTGCGCCATGGTGGAGACTTTAGTTGCAGTGCGCCATGGTGGAGACTTTAGTTGCAGTGCGCCATGGTGGAGACTTTAGTTGCAGTGCGCCATGGTGTAGACTTTAGTTGAAGTGCTTCCTGCTTTCTTGCACAATGCAATGGCTGTTAGTACTTGCAGACTTGTACTGGCGGATGTTGGGCGTTGCAGTGCCGGGTGGTGGTCGCCGTACTGAGCTGGCGCAGGCGCTATACTGATGGCTTTTTTCTCTGTTGCAGGCACATGTCGCAGGCGGAGCTGAAAGGCTCCACGTTCTGGCTCCGCGCCAGTTTTGGCGCCACCATCTTTGCAGTATTGGGATTTGCTATGTACAAAGCTCTGCTGAAACAGCGATGATCCGGAAGGTGCCGTTGCTCCGCCCATGGACATTAAGCCCCGCCCATTCCTGGAATTATTTATTCATTGTATGATCGTTGCGTGTGGATTTTATGACCCATTTCCAGTATTCGGTCCCTGAGATCCCCAGGACCAGCACCGTGACCTGCAGACTGTGAGGCAGACATGATGCCGTCCAAAGCCAGCCTGATCCGTGGACCTTTTATGGTGGACACAAAGTGCCAAATGCAGAACCACGAGATACCGGGTGATTGGACAGCGACACTGGCGCCTGGGAGCGATAACGTGGAGCCGTCCCGGCCGTGGATCAGATATGGTGGACAGCGAGTAATCTGTGCTCCTCCTGTATATAATATACATAACTGGATGTCCAGCTGCCTTCCTGTAAAGCCCCTCCCCTTTCTCCCTCCAGATCCCGCCCCTGAGGAGCAGAGTTTTCTTTATCTGAATGTAAAGATAAATATTTGCGCTATTTTTTTAAGGCAGCATGCGGTCTGTGAGGTTTCCGCCATTAAATCCTAGATTGACTCGTGTATTTTTGGAATTAACAATTGAGCCGACTGCGGAGGACGCCATATTGTGGTAGTCTGAGTTTTTGTCCCCCCCTCTGATTATTTCTCTCTGTGTGACTGATGACGTTTCACCTTCAGACATCTGCACTGTTTATTGCGCACGTTTTATTTATCGACTGGATGTGGTGGTGAAACCCTGCCCATCAGCACTGGCCACGCCCATAACCATTGGCCCCCGCCCACTACTTCCATCATGGCCTTTGTACGCTGCATATCAGAAGCCCCGCCCATCACCGCTTCTCCCACCGGGCAGCGCACACCTTCACGGGTGACCACTGGGGGCAGCACCTTTTCTTCATCACTGACCTTTGTGTGGTTTCATTAAACTCCACCCTGTGAACCGGACTCTGCCTCCGCTCTCTTATTTCATATCCTCCAGCGAGATATGATACTGGAGATCATGTGTAGGGAGATATGAGGAGATTGTGTGGGGAAGTGTGAGGACATAGGATATATTCCGATTTATTAAGCCATATTCCTATAGCCGCCATCTTGTCAGGGTACGACCATATCTCTTGTGTGTGACTGGGCCTTAAGGCCTAAGGAGGCTTCAATCAGTATGCTAATTAAGGTGAGGAAATTGTCTGCAGTGGTGTGACCAAAAGGCAATCTATGATATGGAAATTAGGTGAGCTGTTTAGGCCTTGAGAACAGTAAAGGAAAGGAAGACCCCCCCCTCTGTGACACTGCAGAAGAAGTTACAAACTAATTAGGGGCATCCTGTACACCTGAGACACAGGCACCAGGAATAAATGTTTAATATCTCCTGAGCCGTGCTTCCTATAAACATGTCAAGCAGAAATATGGCATCCAGGCATTCCGACGATTCCAGCACATATTTTATATGAGTGTGGGACCTCTGTAGGTATCCCAAACTTGATATGGGCCAGTGGGGCACCAGCAGACTAACCATGTGTCCTATCATTGTGAAGGTAAAATCATAACTGTAAATATGAAAGCATTGTCGTCCGCCTACGACATTCCCAGGCAACGTTATGGCCAATAATCACTTTGGGATATTATTTTAGACTCAAGACAGGGGTGGGGCAGTACACCCCTGCGAGGTCACCAAAAGGGTTGGGGACATGGATTGTAGCTGGTTTTATAAAGGCACTGTGGCCATGTTTTGGCTTGTCTTTACTCGGGGGCAATGTGTCCGATACACATGTGAGGAAGTCCATGAAACCGTGGTCTACGGCGCCCCCCCTGTAGCCAGATGCATAAGGTAGCTGTTTGATCTGTATGCCTGTTACCTGTAAATGTACTCATATATATATATATATATATATATACTGTAAATTCCATATTGTATATATTGTAGTTTCTAGTGTGCCTTAGGCCGATTAAAATATATAATTTAATCTTGGGCTGTTCTGTTATCTCGATCCTGAATCCCACGTCTGTGGGCTCGGCGAATAGTTATCGTAATCGATTGGTGGCAGCGAGTTTATGCCAAGGATCATTCTGGGGCGAGCAGTGAGATCTGGGGGAGGTTTAGATATATTCTGTCCGCGGAGGTCGGGAGAATATATACCTTACTCTCACCGGGAGCCCTTCAATCATCGGCATAGTAGAATAGTGGCCTCCTTGCTTATTGTCGGGCAATGCCATAATTGGCCTGACTATAAGAGGGGCACTAGAGAGCGCGTCACGTGCTCGGTCTGTCGGGTGGTGGAAAGGGGGGCTGTAACGTCCACTTCCTACCCCCCGTTTCGTGACATATTGAAGGCAGCGGTGGGATCGAGATAATAGTGTGTGTGAGTGTGAGACCCATACTCCCAGACACTAAAGACTGCCAATCAAAAATGTGAAACCACACAATGGAGTAATATACTATCCAAAATTTTATTGAACAATCACAAACAAGTTAAAAGGAAGTGCACAATGCAAAACTCCCCATCCTTGTAACATTAAATAAGAGGATATAAGAACCTCACTACGTGGGGACCAGGACCAGAAGATTTTAGAACACTGTCTGACAAAATATAAGGCAAAACCGCCAAAACTGTATCAGAGTATGTCAAGGGAGGAATTTGGGTGAAGACTGCTAATGGAGTCTTTGTTTGGGATATTCAGAGACGGTGCCGTATTAGCTGTATACCAGTGCCGATATATCAATGTATCAGACAATGAATACATAAGACATGCTCTCCTTGAGCCAGCGTCATCAACTGAACTCGTGTATTCCAAGACACCCAATTATACAATCTGCATTTCTAACCTTGAAGCTAGAACAAGGAAATAATGAGTATTCAACTCCTTATTTTCTCCCAACATATCTTTGTTCGTTAAAACATTATTTCTGTGTAAACGTTACTGATAAGACTTTTACTCATCATTAAGAGACTTTCATCGGTTGTACATCTGTTCTCATTCTTGGTAACCCCTTCATGACTATACAACTTTAAATTATATTATGGGTCTACGCGATGGCTACATAGACTGACATAATTATGCAACTACATCTACATTTTGATTATTTATATACACAGATAGATATTCTTATTACGTTTGAACAAACAAGCTATAGCTCAGACGACCTCCACAAGTATATTCAATTATACTCCCAGGCAAAGGTAGTGACAGTCCCCCCTGCCTTAAACCAGGGTGTGGATAGTAGGATAATTCTCTCAGCATGCTGGTACTAATGTATCCCTGGCATGCAATAAGATAGATAATACCATAAATAACATACCGAAGGTTCAGGCAGAAGGGGAGCCGGTCCAGGGTCCACGCCCAACGTCCGTTTTTCGGGTTACCTTTTTCAAGGGCCATCGCACGCTGTCGTAATCCCATCACACTCACCCTTAAATAGCAGGTAAGTCCCCATCATTACTGATCCGACTGCCTATTGCGCGCACACGTGCATCACGATCCGGAAATGGTAAGCACTCAGACCGGCGGCAGGCGGTGACACTCCGCGCATACGTCGGAGAAAATTTCTCCGTGACGTCAGTATCACCTTAGATGCCGCCGGGTGTATGCACCCGGAAATCGCGTATGTACGGTGCGCTTGGCTGATCATAGATGAGTAAATGAAAACAGAATCATAAAAAACTAGTAAGATTTCATGTATAAGGAAGACATTCCCAGGTTTCAGGTAGATATAATTGGCATTTATAGCTCACTACCCCATATATATAATCCCACACAAAAAAGGGGCTACATAAGTATATTTATTATATGGTCTGCCTATGCAGAACCAATGCCCACCTGGCTAGTTATCTTATTAAATACGGATTTCTATGACAGAATATTCACATGATGTTATATTAAATAAATATAAATGGTACCTGTCACAAAACCATCAGATAACTTCCCAACAGTCATGAATAGCAACATCAACACAGAGTCCGGTCTTATAGTGCAGGTGCAAATAAATCGGGTAGATCTCATTTCCCGGTCAATTTTCATATTTTATCCAAAAGTGCACCATGGTATCTTCATTCGTGACTCCGAAATAGTAGTCATATTGTGGAGGTCGCCTGAGCTATAGCTTGTTTGTTCAAATGTAATAAGAATATCTGTGTATATATATATATATATATATATATATATATAATATATATTGTCAAGGGAGGAATTTTGGGTCAAGACTGCTAATGGAGTCTTCATTTAGGATCCAGAGACGGTGCCCCATTAATGCTGTATACCAGTGCCGATATATATCAATGTATATAAGACAAAGAACACAGACATGCTCTCTTTTCAGCCAGCATCACCAACTGGCTCGTATATTACGATAGATCCAATTATACAGTAAGTAAGCATAAATAACCTTGAAACTAACGAAGGAGTGTGTTCACTCCCCAATTTCTCTCATCCCTCCTGCCCTCCCGTACATTCCTTTTGTGTGAACATTACTGATAAGAGTTTATAGCTTCACATTCTGGTTTCATCATCTTTAGTTAACTCCTTCATGATTATACAACTTTGAATTATACTACGGGTCTGTGCAATTGCTACACAGACAGACAGATAATTTTGCATCTACATCTACATTTTGATTTAGTTATATACACAGATATTCTTATTACGTTTGAACAAACAAGCTATAGCTCAGTGCCACCTCCACAGTCCCCCCTTTAATAAAATATCTGTGAATATTATTAACCTTAAATTTAAAAATTTTCCCCATTTAGATATATTGTATTATTTGGGACTTATTTGTGACCTACCGCCCTTGGGACTTTAATTATATCTATATCTATATATGCGGGCTTTCTATGGGATTGTTGTTTAATTTAACACTACAGGCTTTAGCTCCCCCCTTTAATACTTATTTTTATTTATTAAACATAACTCTATGATTTATAGGGGCTATTAGAATTGGCGTTATTACTCTCATTAGGGCACATTATCCTGATGAAGAAAAATTGAATCTAAACCTTATTTAAAAATTAACACATAATTAAAAAAAAAACACAAAAGGAAATTTGGAAATTGTCCATGGTTCTTCTTTCCGGATATGAAACAAAAAAAGGATGCTTAGTCAGTGCTAGTCCACTTAGGGCCACTTTGTGAACCTGGATAATCTGCTCTTGATAATACAAAAATAACAAAACATGATGAGGCTTCATGTATACAGTTTGTGGTGCAGACTTGGAAAAACCTTCTGGGATAATGGGTTGAATAGCGGCCGCTTTCTGCTTCGGTTATGTCGCGTCCATTGGTTTTTGAGATATGATATCAACTCGCGTGTCACTGCCAGTGCTCAGCAGACTAGGCCGGAAAGACATCAGCCTGATAGGATAGGCTCCTCTAAAACTTTTCCTGAAATGAAAAAATCCATATCTAGCATTTTATATTAAGGAAAATCACTGAAATTAGTAGGAAACAAAAACATTTGTAAATGGTTAGATTACATTAACCAAACCACATTTTTGGGTCTATGAAATGGCTGAATTAAGTATTTTCGACTACTCAATTCGTACCTTCAACAGTCCCCCCTTTACTTATTTCTGCCATTTCCAAATACTAAGGGTACTGTGTTCCCTTAGGAAAAGAGGAAGAAAGATCTGTTGGGAAATCCTGCCTGACTGAACGTTGAGGCATGGGTGGGGAGGGGAATGGGATTTCTTCACCGGTTTGAGACCAAGGACCCCTAGACGAGTCCTCACCCTTTGTAGTTGGACTTTCCCATGTCTCAAGGTTCTCTAAGTCCTCTCTTCTAACTATTTCGGCAATGATGGTTTGGGACTGTACAGGTTTTTTGTAAAGGATAAATATAAACAGGACGCTCAGTGCAGCTTCGGTGGATCGACCCTTCTGCAATGCGGGGCGTGAATCTATGTTGTCCTGCCGTTGAGCTTTATCGAAATTTCTGTGTCCTTTTAGGATTAATCAGTCTCCTGACCGAAAACCATATACTACTAACTCTGATTTAGGATCTGGAATTAGAAAATACACTTGTTTATTTCTCTAATTAGTCAATCATATGAAAATTATACGTGGTTTGCGCTAGACCAAAGAAAAACATTTTACATTGGAACCTATTTATTACAAAAGAGAAACACAACACACACTAAAGAGAAACAAAACACGCATTGATTTACAACTTATCAGTTTGGGTTTTTTTTTTTTTTTACATACCACTTGCATTATGTGGATTTTCAGCAATAACGTCGTTTTCTGCACTGGAAAGCTTCTGACCAGACCTGGAAAGAAATCTACACAACACGCACAGACTTGCATACAACGTGCTCATGATAAACATCTATAATTAGTTTGCAGTCTCTAAGAATGGGTAGAGCAGGTGCAGGGTGTTTCTACGGACTCTTTACAGTTTTTCCTCATTGTTTTAAGAACATGTTTCACAAGACCGGGTGAGTTTGTCTACCTGGGTACTGAACCCTGGCGTCACCAAAGCGCACACTGATATCCAACTTTCACAGATGTTAGTCCATGTTACTTGGGCCATCATTAAGAAGAGATTTCATGGCAGAGAAAACTTACCGCCCTTCATCCACAGACCTTCCTCAGTCAGCCGGCTCCCTGCGTCTCGCACTCCACTTCTTATTGGTTCACTTTTTCCTGTAGGGATTTAAGAACACAAGGAGTGACAGAAATCACTGACGTGACCGGTGTCACCGAGGCATGGTCTTTATGCATGGTAAAGGACTCCTCAACTCTAGGCCCGTTCACTGCTTCTTGGTCAGCTTCACCTGTGCGGGGATCTCCATCCGATTCCATCAGCTCAGATCTAGACTTTCTTTTCGGCGTACCTAGCTTATTTGACAACAGGAAAGATCTACATCCTACATACACATTTTGACTATCTTACCTGCCTCTGCTCCACCCATCTAGAGAGGCACTTACGTCACTTCCTTCCGTACCGATAGGAGGGGAGGGAGTGGCCTAAATTTAGACTACCTCATGTTGTGTAAACTGTAACATATCCAGTGCAGAATCGACCACCATCTGATTTCATCTATAAAAACAAAAACTAAAAGAAATATAGATTAGATCATTCCTATAACAGACATATATTCTTATATTCATAATAATCCAATAAACATGACATAACTGTTGCAAAAAAAAGACCAACTTTAAAGCCTGCTTTAAAGCCTATCCAATATATCTGCTGCTGGAAAAATGCAATAGATATCTACTTCCTCCCTTTTTATATACTACTGTGGCAAAATATATAGGTCTATAACAGTAAACAATATGATTAACTAATAAATAAATATAACTTATACTCTACTGAGAAATTTTGAAACCTTACAACAGGGTTCATAGATATTCTGTATCTACAAAAAAAAAGGAAAATAATCAATATTGGCATTTTGTATGCAAAAATAATAGAAAACAAAAACATAACCATAAAAACAAAAAAAAAACTAATTTGTATATTTTAAAAAATATACTTTTCCCTGCAAAATTAATTCAATTATTTAAATAGCAGCAGAATACTATTGATAATCTCCTATGAAATTTTGAACTTTAAGGATTAAACAAAATCCACTCCACCAGCCGGAAAAAGCACTTGTTAGTACATAAGACAGAAACTGCTTTGTAAATCTGCTAAAACTACTTTTTTTTTTTTTTTTACAACTTGTTCTACTTCCTTATTTTTTTTTTTTTTTTTTTCCTCTGCTCTCTAGAACTTGTGATTAACAGCAGCTTACTGATAATACTCCCACACATCCCTGCGCTGACTTATGTCCCCCTGTCTCCTTCAGGATGCGCGATATTAGAACAGCTGGTGGACAAAACAGATACAAGAAAAAAAAAAAAAAAAACATGGGCAGAACTTTCACTATAAAAATATATAAAATATATTTCTGTACCGTATCAGCCAGCAAAAACAAAAATACTACAGAAACATATATTATAGAAACCTTAAAATTGATGGAGTGGAATGGAGAACATCATTAAAGCGGGTAGCTTGGGATTGGAAATCACTGCAACAAAAACAAGCAGTCCGGGGCTCCCCCCTGTGTCATTAGGGAAGGTTGGGGCAGACTCCTGGGTGCAGCCGGACTGTGGGCAGTATCTTGGGAAATCTCCTGGGACTGATTTAAAGGGATACTATGATACTCTGGGAAAAGGCACACCAGGCTTCAGGTAGATCATTACTGAATCTACAGGGAACACCTGTATTGTAAATTTATGTGTTGCAAGTTTTGGTTACGGTTTTGAGGGTACCTGGCCAAACACTGAGATTTGTGGGTGTGACACTTTCTTTGATAGTGACCGGGCTGACCCCAACGCCAACAATTCTGTTGCTGGCTCTGCTAGTTTTGTTGATTGGGAGCTACGTATATGGGGTTTGGGCCCTGTCGGGGCATGGGCTGTGGTGGGGGCTGCACCGGCGCGGTTGTATACACAAGGGCCAAAAACTGTCTCCTGCTTTTACTTTGGTGAGATTAACAAGGTCCTTCCGGGCAGCTGAGTATAACTGATGGACCTGTAGCATCTTCCTATAAAATCGCATAGGGTTAGTGCTGGGATCTGGCAGGCAGGAGATTAATGCCGCTGACTGGGTGGGGTTGAAAGGGACATATTTAAATGAGGGCTGTTCCTCGTCAGATTCGGGGTAAGGCTCACTATGTGTCCTAAGGGAAAAAGAGGGATCCAAGGGGAGGGGATTGGTAATTGGGGAGTGTGACGGCAGACTGGCCGGTGAGGGGAGAGACGGCATTGCAGGTATGGGAGGGAAAAGGGGTATGGGTGTGGAAAGGGTTAAGGGATGCTGTCTAGTGACTGCAGCATCTGTGAATATCTCCGGGACGGGGAATAGAATGGGGATCGGGTTGTGGGGCAGCAACAAAACAACCTGCCGGAGGACCCTCAGATCTGTCCTCAGACTCGGGTAACATATAGTAAAACACAACATCCCCTTGCTCATCTTCATCTTCAACCTTAATATATCTTTCTGATAGCAATGCCTGCGATATTCTGCCAAACAATTCTGCATCATTCAACAATCTCCTATCTTTTAACTTGCCCTTTTTTGCTTTCAATGCTGTTGCCCATAGTGACGGTTGTAACCGACCTCCTTTTGGTAATTCTAACATTTTAAACATCTCCAAGGCACGACATACAGCTTTCTTCCCTTCTCTCTCTGCAACCAGCTCTAACACATTCTGTGAACCTTCAGGCCTCTCAGCTTTCTGTCTCCTCTGTCTGAACAGTTTTGCTATCTTGGTGGTGTCTGGATTACACTAATATAACTATGCGGTGAACGTTAGAGTCCGGCCGGCACCTAAGGCTACACCTCTATACTAGCTGGCAACTCCTCAGCTATATAGTAATAAGGGTATCCCGTGATATGGAGGAGGGGTACAAAATGTATTCCTTCCGGACTTGATCAGCTGCACCAAAATTAATGTCCTAATCCCTATCTTCAGCCACGGGAACCCCCTAATAAGGGTATCTCGTGATATGGAGGAGGGGTACAAAAGGTATTCCCTCCGGACTTGGTCAACTGTATCAAAATTAATGTCCTAATCCCTATCTTCAGCCACGGGAACCCCCCCGCGTCTTTAATTACAGACCGGGTCAGTCTAACTAGCTATATCCAGCCACCACCATCTTTCCTGCCCTAACAACCGTCCTCTGGATCCCTTGTGACACTCGATCCACACCTCAGGGCTGGGATCGTGCTCTGAGCTCCAGCGGGCAACACCCCTGAGTCACAATCAGGTACCTTTTAACACCGATATGGACACACAGCCCGTCACTCCCTCCTCTCCAAAACCAACCACAACGGTAGTGAATACACAGTATGTAACACTTACCCGTGGGGTCGGAGGTGATCAGCCTGTTTGGAGGAGAGGGAGATCTCAGTCCGCGACGTCCAAACCATCGGTATCTCCAGGTCGGTATGCGTCCTTGAAGGAGCCCCACGTTGGGCGCCAAACTGTCAAGGGAGGAATTTTGGGTCAAGACTGCTAATGGAGTCTTCATTTAGGATCCAGAGACGGTGCCCCATTAATGCTGTATACCAGTGCCGATATATATCAATGTATATAAGACAAAGAACACAGACATGCTCTCTTTTCAGCCAGCATCACCAACTGGCTCGTATATTACGATAGATCCAATTATACAGTAAGTAAGCGTAAATAACCTTGAAACTAACGAAGGAGTGTGTTCACTCCCCAATTTCTCTCATCCCTCCTGCCCTCCCATACATTCCTTTTGTGTGAACATTACTGATAAGAGTTTATAGCTTCACATTCTGGCTTTATCATCTTTAGTTAACTCCTTCATGATTATACAACTTTGAATTATACTACGGGTCTGTGCAATTGCTACACAGACAGACAGATAATTTTGCATCTACATCTACATTTTGATTTAGTTATATACACAGATATTCTTATTACGTTTGAACAAACAAGCTATAGCTCAGTGCCACCTCCACAATATTATAATCAAAATGTAGATGTAGTTGCATAATTATCTGTCTGTCTATGTAGCCATCGCATAGACCCATGGTATAATTCAAAGCTGTATAAGTCATGAAGGAGTTAACCAAAGATAATGAAGCCAGAATGTGAAACTGCAAAAGTGTTATCAGTAATGTTCACACAGAAAGAATGTACAAGAAACAAACTGCGCTGTGAGAAATTAAAGAGTAAAAGTACTCCCTGTTCAGCTTCAAGGTTAGAAACGCAAACTGTATAATTGGGTGTCTTCCAATACACGAGTTCAGTTCATGATGCTGGCTCAATGAGAACATGTCTCATGTATTCATTGTCTGATACATTGATATATCGGCACTGATATACAGCTAATACGGCACCGTCTCTGCTATCACAAACGAAGACTCCATTAGCAGTCTTCACCCAAATTCCTCCCTTGACAATATCATAAGGGGGGGGAAGATCAACCCAACGAATCCTCAGATGGAATATTGTTACTAGAATATATATAGACAACATGCAATTAAAAAGCAGCATAATTACAGGTGAATATTAAAACAAAGTCATCCACAGGATGATGCACAGGAAACCAGGGCTGTGGAGTCGGAGTCGGAGTCGTGGAGTCGGAGTCGGAGTCGGAGCTCATTTTGGTGGAGTCGGAGTCGGAGTTGGAGTCGGTATAAAATGCACCGACTCCGACTCCTAAAATATATAATAAATTGGGGACAGGAGTGCAATCCAGAATGTGCTGAATATTTTACTAAATAATAACATTTAGTATAATGCTTATATTTAAGTGAAAAATTTATTGTAGTATAATGTGAACATCAGACATTTAATTGTTTTTATGATACAATAATCAAGATATTTGGATAGAACATAAAATATTTATTGGATACAACTTTAGAACACAAAAAACTAATAAATTGTAAATATGTAATATTATATATATATACACAGTGTATATACACACACAAGATATATATGTAATCTACTGTATATTACATAGTGTATTACATATTTACAATTTATTACAGTTTTTTGTGTTCTAAAGTTGTATCCAATAAATATATTTTATGTTCTATCCAAATATCTTGATTATTGTATCATAAAAATTATTAAATGTCTAATGTTCACATACACATATTCATGTACTACAATAAATTTTTCACCTAACTATAAGCAATATATGTAGGAGTCGGAGTCGGAGCCGGAGTCGGAGTCGGAGCCGGAGTCGGTGCAAGAGAATTTGAGGAGTCAGAGTCGGAGTCGAAGGTTTGGCTTACCGACTCCACAGCCCTGCAGGAAACCCTGTTGTCAAGCTGAAACTATCATGTATTGAGAAATGGAGCGAAGCTCAATTGCTCATTTAGGACTGCAGGGGTATGATGGTGCACATGCCGCTCCCATGGCGGTGCCACGCCTCTGCATGAAAAAACGGTCCTTAAATGTGAATGCGTTGTGATGGAGGATGAAGTCCAACAGATCTAAGATAAATTCACATAGAGATCTATCCCAGACACTGCCCAATAGAAAGTGCCTCGAGGCCTCAAAACCCTGCTCATGCGAGAGACAGGTATACAGGGACTCGACGTCCGCTGTAACCAGCCACATATCTGCCTCCACATGAATACCATCCAGTTTCCTCAATAGATCGTTTGTATCCCGTAAATACGATGGTAGATTCTGCACCAGTGGTTTTAAGTAAAAATCCACAAAGGTGTAGATCAGCTCACAAAGGCCACCAATCCCTGAGACGATGGAACGTCCCGGGGGATTGGTGGCATCTTTGTGAACCTTCGGTAAAAGAAGGTAGGTAGTTTGGGACTTTTCACCAGGAGTCCATCCCTGACTTTAGGAGTAATAATCCCCTCAAGTAGTTTCCTCCAGTAGGGACATTAATTCCAATCTGTAACCCAAAATGGGATTGGCGGTGAGCCTTATGTATGTCTCCTTATTATTCAGCTGTGTGAACGCTTCGCGTTCATATTTACAGACAGGCCATAGTACAACGTTTTCTTCGGCGCTCCATTGGGAGACCCAGACGATTGGGTGTATAGCTACTGCCTCCGGAGGCCACACAAAGCATTACACTAAAAAGTGTAAGGCCCCTCCCCCTCTGGCTATACACCCCCCGTGGGATCACGGGCTGATCAGTTTTCAAGCTTTGTGCGAAGGAGGTCAGACATCCACGCATAGCTCCACTGTTTTTAGTCAGCAGCAGCTGCTGACTATGTCGGTTGGAAGAAAAGTGGGCCCATATAGGGCCCCCAGCATGCTCCCTTCTCATCCCACTTTTGTCGGGTGTTTGTTAAGGTTGAGGTACCCATTGCGGGTACGGAGGCTGGAGCCCACATGCTGTTTTCCTTCCCCATCCCCCCTCAGGGCTCTGGGCGAAGTGGGATCTTACAGGTCTCCAGGCACTGAGACCGGGCTCCATCCACAGACCCAGAGAACCTGCTGGATATGGAGCTGAGTATCGTCAGGGACAGGCCCTGCTACATTAAGGTACTCTGTGTCCCCGGGCAAGCGCGCACACACACACCAGCATTGCTGGGAGTGTTAGTGCGCCGGGGGCAACAGCGCAGAGCGCTCGTGCTATTATTCACTACAGCTTTGCTGAGTGAATTTATGTATTGGGAACTGCCGCGCCGGGCCGCTGCTGGGTGTTTTTTACATTGTGGCGCGGCTGGGACTTGTGGTGCGCCGGGGACTTCCGCGCTGGCCGTGCACATGGACGGCCACGCTTATTACTCGAGTCCCCGGCTTTGCGGCCTAGTTTTCGCTTCGTTCCCGCCCCCAGCCCTGCCAGTCAGGGGAGAGGCGGGACGCTGTACAGACAGTCAGCGCCGAGGGCTGGAGTCTGCTTTGCATTCTCCAGCCCCCTTCACTGGACACAGTGGGACGCCAGTTTCCCGCTCTTGTCTGGGGCACGCCCACGGCCCGCCCCTCTTCACAGGACGCCGGCAGCCATTCCTGCACGCAGTCCGAGCTGGGGAACGGAGACATGCTCTGGGCAACCAACACAGGGCTCTGGCGACCACACACCCGCGTTATAGGCGGGCGGTAAGCAGCACCTGAAGTGCTGACCCCACTAAATACCGAAGTGTTCATTTGTACTTATGCTTGTATGCTATACACTGCACTGTAGGTCGCTATTTTTGGCTATATGCCCTCCTAGATGGCGAAATAACAGCAGCAACAAAGCAAGGGTGCTAAGGCACAGGTTTTCTAGGCTGCTTGTATTGCATGTGCTGAAGTGTTCATTTGTACTTATGCTTGTATGCTATACATTGCACTGTACGGTCGCTACTCTTGGCTATATTCTCCTAGAGGGCTGGGCAACAGCAGCAAAAAAGCAAGGGTGCCAAGGCACAGGCTTTCTATGCTGCTTGTATTGCATGTGCTGAAGTACTCATTTGTACTTATGCTTGTATGCTATACATTGCACTGTACGGTCGCTACTCTTGGCTATACATTGCATAGATGGCTAGAATACAGCAGCAAAAAAGCAACACAGGCTTTCTATGCTGCTTTTACTGCATGTGATACTGTTCCACCGGCAGGTTCCACTGACCCCCATTGTGTGCAATGCTCCCCTGTAGCACTTGGTCAGCCGGGGTCTCTGCTAGAGGTGGCCAAAGGAACCACCTGTGAACCCTGTCCAGGGACAGGGACGGAGTGCAGTTTCGGCTGATAGATTGTCATGGGATAGAGACTTTGCAGTCCAGACAGGCCATGGGCAATCTTGATTAATGCTCCCTGGCCACCCTCATTTGGAACATAATCAGTGCTTCGGGGGGGTCCCAGGCATTCCAGGGTGAAGGCTCTGACACGGACGACAGTCCCAGATAGCCTAAGCTAGCTCGCTGGGTGCGGCACTCGGCTTCATCACTGGTCATGGTCCCAGCAGGAGGACTCTCTGTATGATGAGGCAGACGTAGCTGATCAGGGCTTTGGTCCTGACACCGCTCTCACTCCGGATACACCGGATGGTGACGCCATAGTGAATGATCTTATAGCGTCCATCAATGGCATGTTGGATATTTCTCCCCCAGCTCCCCCAGTGGAGGAGTCAGCTTCCCAGCAGGAGAAATCCCTTTTCAGTATCTCATGCGTAGATTGAGTACTTTCTTCAGCGCTCTATTGGGAGACCCAGACGATTGGGGTATAGCTACTGCCCTCTGGAGGCCACACAAAGCACTACATTAAAAGTGCAAGGCCCCTCCCCCTCTGGCTATACCCCCCCGTGGTATCACGGGTTCTCCAGTTTTAGCTTTGTGTGCGAAGGAGGTCAGACATTCCATGCATAGCTCCACAGATTTTAGTCAGCAGTAGCTGCTGACTATTTCGGATGGAAGAAAAGAGGACACATATAGTGTCCCCAGCATGCTCCCTTCTCACCCCTGGATGGTGTTGTAAGGTTGAGGTACCTATTGCTGGTACAGGGCTGGAGCCTGACATGCTGTTTTCCTTCCACATCCCCTTGTAGGGCTCTGTGGAAGTGGGATCCTGCCGGCCTCTCAGCTCTGATGCCGGGCTCCATCCACAGACCCATTAGAACCTGATGGATTCGGAGCAGGAGTACGATCAGGGACAGGGCCCTGCATCTTACAGGTACTCTGTGTCCCCGGCAGGCACAGACACACTCCGGGCTGGCTGGGTGTTATAGTGCGCCGGGGACCGCAACGTGGAGTTGGTGTCCCTACAGATTACTGGGGGATTGTTTGTGTTTGGGAACGCAGCGCCGACCCCCTCTGGACCGGGCGGCGCTGCTGTGACTTGTGGTGCGCCGGGGATCCGCCGTCCGCGCTTTTACGGCGGCGGCGGTTATAACTTTAGTCCCCGGCTTTTTGGGCCTAGGACGCCGGCAGCTCCGTTTCGTTCCCGCCCCCACCCTGTCATTCAGGGTAGGGGAGAGACGCTGTTCGCAAGCAGCGACGAGGGCTGGAGCCTGATTTACATGCTCCAGCCCTCACACTATGCACAGAGGGAAGCAGGCTTCCCGCTCTTGGCCAGGAACGCCCAGGGCCCGCCCCCCTTCCTCTCTCGAGACGCCGGCAGCCATTACATGCATGCCTGGCTGGAGGAAGGACGCAAGGCTCTGGGAGACCTGGACTAGGGGCTATCTGGCGACCACACACCCGCTTTTTAAGCGGGCGGTAAGCGATTTTTCTGTGCTGGTCCCTCTAGTGCCTCACTGTGTATCAGTGTACTGGATACAGTTATATAGATATTGTATTTCTTGCACTGTGAGGTGCGCTTCTGGCTGCATATCCCAGATCGCTCTGTGGAAGCAGCAACATGTCATCCTCAAAACGCAAGGCGGCCAAGGCAAAAAGGGCTGTGTATACTGCGTGTGCTGCATGTGGGGCTAATCTACCAGCAGGCTCCGATGACCCCCATTGTGTGCAATGCTCCGACCCGGTGCTGCTTCGCCAGCTGGAGTCAGGAGAGGTGGCGACCCAGGCTGAGACGCTTGTAAGTTCTGCCCCGGTGACAGGGACGGACTTTGCAGTTTTTGCAGATAATATGTCTGTATCTATGGCAAAAATCCTTGAGACCTTGCAATCTATGCATGGGGCTCAGTCTCTGGGCACGGCGAGGCCTCTGTCCTCAGGTCCCCCTTACTTGGAATGTATCCAGCCCACAGGGGGGTCCCCGGCTTCACAGGCCGAGGATTATGACTCAGATGATGGCCCCAGCCACCCTAAGCGAGCTCGCTGGGAAAGACCCTCGACGTCTTCACACTGCTCAGGGTCTCAGCGCAATCAGTCTCCCTGTGATGTGTCTGATGAGAGTGATCAGGAATCCATTCCTGGAACCCCTCTCAACCTGGATACCCCGGATGGGGATGCCATGGTAGACGACCTTATCTCAGCCATCAATAGGCTGTTGGATATTTCTCCCCCAGCCCCTTCAGCAGAAGAGGCGGCTGCGGAGCAGGAAAAGTTTCGTTTCCTTTATCCCAAGCGTAAATTGAGTGCTTTGTTAGATCACTCTGACTTCAGAGAATCAATCCAGAAGCACGACGCTCACCCAGAAAGGCGTTTCTCTAAACGATCTAAAGATACGCGTTTCCCTTTCCCCCCTGAGGTGGTCAAGCGCTGGACACAGTGTCCAAAGGTAGACCCCCCGATTTCCAAACTTGCAGCTAGATCCATAGTTGCAGTGGAGGATGGCGCTTCACTTAAAGATGCCAATGACAGACAGATGGACCTTTGGTTAAAATCTGTCTATGAAGCTATAGGCGCGTCGTTTGCTCCGGCATTCGCAGCCGTTTGGGCACTCCAGGCTATTTCAGCTGGCTTAGCAAAAGTGGATGCTATCATGCATCCAGCAGTGCCGCAAGTGGCGCACCTTACCACGCAGATGTCGGCGTTTGCGTCTTACGCTATCAATGCGGTCCTAGAATCTACCAGTCGCACCTCAATGGCGTCCGCCAATTCGGTAGTTTTGCGCAGAGCCTTGTGGTTAAAGGACTGGAAAGCAGATGCTGGTTCCAAAAAATGTTTAACCAGTTTGCCTTTGTCTAGAGAGAGACTGTTTGGCGAGCCATTGGCTGACATCATTAAACAGTCCAAGGGTAAAGACTCCTCTTTACCACAACCCAGAACACCCAAACCTCAGCAGAAAAAGTGGCAGCAGAGGTTTCAGTCCTTTCGAGGTTCGGGCAAGACACCATTTACCTCGTCCAAAGGGACTCAGAGGACGCAAAGAAACTCAGATTCGTGGCGGACTCACACACGCCCCAAGAAAGCAAATGGAGGTACCGCTTCCAAAGCGGCTACCTCATGACTTCCAGCCCCCCCCCTCCGCATCGCCGGTCGGGGGCAGGCTCTCCCGCTTTTCCGGCATTTGGATGTCACAGGTCAAAGACCGGTGGGTGACGGACATTTTGTCTCGCGGGTACAGAATCGAGTTCAATTCTCGTCCTCCAGCTCGGTTCTTCAGAACCTCCCCACGGCCAGACCGAGCAGATGCTCTGCTGCAGGCGGTGGATTCCCTAAAAGCGGAAGGAGTGGTTATCCCAGTCCCTCCTCAGGAACAAGGGCAAGGGTTTTACTCCAATCTCTTTGTGGTTCCAAAAAAGGACGGCTCGTTCCGTCCTGTTCTGGACCTAAAACGGCTCAACAAACATGTGCACGCCAGGAGGTTCCGGATGGAAACCCTCCGCTCTGTCATTGCCTCAATGTCCAGAGGAGACTTCCTTGCCTCAATAGACATCAAGGATGCTTATCTCCACGTGCCAATTGCTACAGAACATCAACGTTTTCTACGTTTTGTGATAGGAGACGACCATTTTCAGTTCGTAGCTCTTCCATTTGGTCTGGCGACAGCCCCACGGGTCTTCACCAAGGTCATGGCGGCGGTGGTAGCAGTCTTGCACTCTCAGGGACACTCGGTGATTCCTTACCTAGACGACTTATTGGTCAAAGCTCCCTCTCAGGAGGCATGCCAACTCAGTCTGAATGCTACGCTGGAGACTCTACAGTCTTTCGGATGGATCATCAACTTTCCAAAGTCGATCCTATCACCGACTCAGTCACTAACGTATCTTGGCATGGAGTTTCATACTCTAGCAGCGATAGTGAAGCTTCCGCTGGACAAGCAGCGGTCACTACAGACAGGGGTGCAATCTCTCCTGCAGGGCCAGTTGCATCCCTTGCGGCGCCTCATGCATTTCCTAGGGAAGATGGTGGCAGCCATGGAAGCAGTTCCCTTTGCGCAGTTTCATCTGCGCCCACTTCAATGGGACATTCTCCGCCAATGGGACGGGAAGTCAACGTCCCTGGACAGGAAAGTCTCGCTTTCCCAGACGGCCAAAGACTCTCTACAATGGTGGCTCCTTCCCACATCATTGTCTCAGGGAAGATCCTTCCTGCCCCCATCCTGGGCAGTAGTCACGACAGATGCGAGTCTGTCAGGGTGGGGAGCAGTATTTCTCCACCACAGGGCTCAGGGGACGTGGACTCCGCAGGAGTCCACCCTTCAGATCAATGTTCTGGAGATCAGAGCAGTGTATCTGGCTCTACTGGCCTTCCAACAGTGGCTGGAAGGAAAGCAGATCCGAATCCAATCGGACAACTCCACAGCGGTGGCATACATCAACCACCAAGGAGGGACGCGCAGTCGGCAAGCCTTCCAAGAAGTCCGGCGCATTCTAATGTGGGTGGAGGACAGAGCATCCACCATATCCGCGGTTCACATCCCAGGCGTAGAAAACTGGGAAGCAGACTTCCTCAGTCGCCAGGGCATGGACGCAGGGGAATGGTCCCTTCACCCGGACGTGTTTCAGGAAATCTGTCGCCGCTGGGGAGTGCCGGACGTCGACCTAATGGCATCCCGGCACAACAACAAGGTCCCGGCATTCATGGCGAGGTCGCGCGATCAAAGAGCTCTGGCGGCAGACGCCTTGGTTCAAGATTGGTCGCAGTTTCAGCTCCCATACGTGTTTCCGCCTCTGGCGCTCTTGCCCAGAGTGCTACGCAAGATCAGATCCGAGTGCAGCCGCGTCATACTCGTCGCTCCAGACTGGCCGAGGAGGTCGTGGTATCCGGATCTGTGGCATCTCACGATCGGTCGACCGTGGTCACTGCCAGACCGACCAGACTTACTGTCCCAAGGGCCGTTTTTCCATCAGAATTCTGCGGCCCTGAACCTGACTGTGTGGCCATTGAGTCCTGGATCCTAGCTTCTGCTGGATTATCTCAGGGAGTCATTGCCACAATGAGACAAGCTAGAAAGTCGAATTCGGCTAAGATCTACCACAGAACGTGGAAGATTTTCTTGTCCTGGTGCTCTGCTCAGGGAGTGTCTCCCTGGCCATTTGCATTGCCCAAGTTTCTTTCCTTCCTGCAATCGGGGTTAGAAAAGGGCTTGTCGCTCAGTTCCCTTAAAGGGCAAGTTTCGGCACTATCCGTGTTTTTTCAGAAGCGTCTAGCACGTCTTCCTAAGGTGCGCACGTTCCTGCAGGGGGTCTGTCATATTGTGCCCCCGTACAAGCGACCGTTAGATCCATGGGATCTGAACAGGGTACTAGTTGCTCTCCAGAAGCCGCCCTTCGAGCCTCTGAAGGAAGTTTCCTTTTCTCGGCTGTCGCAGAAAGTGGCGTTTCTTGTTGCAATCACATCGCTTCGGCGAGTGTCTGAGCTGGCAGCTCTGTCATCTAAGGCTCCCTTCCTGGTGTTTCACCAGGACAAGGTTGTGCTGCGCCCCATTCCGGAGTTTCTCCCTAAGGTCGTATCCTCTTTTCATCTTAATCAGGATATTTCCTTGCCTTCTTTTTGCCCTCATCCGGTTCACCGGTATGAAAAGGCCTTACGTTTGCTAGATCTGGTGAGAGCACTCAGAATCTACATTTCCCGCACGGCGCCCATACGCCGTGCCGATGCACTTTTCGTCCTTGTCGCTGGTCCGCGCAAGGGGTTGCAGGCTTCTAAAGCCACCCTGGCTCGATGGATCAAAGAACCAATTCTAGAGGCCTACCGTTCTGCGGGGCTTCCGGTTCCTTCGGGGCTAAAAGCCCACTCCACCAGAGCCGTGGGTGCGTCCTGGGCATTACGTCACCAGGCTTCGGCTCAACAGGTGTGCCAGGCAGCTACCTGGTCCAGTCTGCACACTTTCACCAAGCATTATCAGGTGCATACCTATGCTTCGGCGGATGCCAGCTTAGGTAGAAGAGTCCTGCAGGCGGCAGTGACACCCCCGTAGGGGAGGGCTGTTTTGCAGCTCTAACATGAGGTATTTATTTACCCACCCAGGGACAGCTTTTGGACGTCCCAATCGTCTGGGTCTCCCAATAGAGCGCTGAAGAAGAAGGGAATTTTGTTACTTACCGTAAATTCCTTTTCTTCTAGCTCTTATTGGGAGACCCAGCACCCGCCCTGTTGTCCTTCGGGATGTTTTTTTGTTGTTTGCGGGTACACATGTTGTTCATGTTGAACGGTTTTTCAGTTCTCCGATGTTATTCGGAGTTAATTTGTTTAAACCAGTTATTGGCTTCCTCCTTCTTGCTTTGGCACTAAAACTGGAGAACCCGTGATACCACGGGGGGGTATAGCCAGAGGGGGAGGGGCCTTGCACTTTTAATGTAGTGCTTTGTGTGGCCTCCAGAGGGCAGTAGCTATACCCCAATCGTCTGGGTCTCCCAATAAGAGCTAGAAGAAAAGGAATTTACGGTAAGTAACAAAATTCCCTTCTTTCTGGCCACGCTGACTTCAGAGAAGCAGTTCAGAAACACCACGCTTACCAGATAAACGTTTTCTCCAAACGTATTAAGGATACACGTTATCCCTTCCCCCTGACGTGGTAAAGCGCTGGACCCAGGGTCCAAAGGTGGATCCCCCAATCTCCAGGCTTGCGACTAGATCCATAGTTGCAGTGGAGATGGGACTTCACTTAAAGATGCCATTGACAGACAGATGGACCTCTGGTTGAAATCTGTCTGTGAAGCTATCAGCGTGTCGGTTGCTCCGGCATTCGCAGCCGTATGGGCACTCTAAGCTATTTCAGCTGGTCTTGCGCAGCTGGTCTTGAGCACATGTACATCTGTGCCGCAGGTGGTGTCCTTAACCTCGCAATGTCTACATTGCGACTTACCCTAGTAATGCTGTCCTGGAGGGACAGTCGAGGTTTCGGTCCTTCCCAGGCTCGGGCAGGTCCCAATTGTCCTCGTCCAAAAGGGCTCAAAAGGCTCAGAGGGGCTCAGATTCCGGCCGGGCTCAATCACGCCCAAGGAAGGCAGCCGGAGGAACCGCTACCAAGGCGGTCTCCTCATGACTTTCAGCTCTCTCTCTCCGCATCCGCGGTTGGTGGCAGACTCTCCCGCTTGGCGACATTTAGCTGCCACAGGTCAAAGACCGGTGAGTGAGAGACATTGTGTCTCACGTGTACAGGATAGAGCTCTGTTCTCGTCCTCCGGCTCGATTCTTCAGAACTTCCCCCCCCCCCACCGAGCCGATGCTCTTCTGCAGGCAGAAGGAGTGGTAATCCCTGTTCCTCTTCAGGAACAAGACACGTTTTTTTCCTCCAATCTGATTGGGGTGCCAAAAAAGGGTGGCTCTTTCCGTTCCGTTCTGGACCTAAAACTGCTCACCAAGCACGTGAAGGCCAGGCGGTTCCGGATGTAACCCTCCGCTCCGTCATTGCCTCAATGTCTCAAGGAGATTTCCTAGCATCAATAGACATCAGGATGCCTATCTCCACGTGCCGATTGCTCCAGAGCACCAGCGTTTGCTGCGTTTCGTTATTGAAGACGAGCATCTTCAGTTCGTAGCCCTGCCCTTCGGTCTGGCGACAGCCCTACGGGTTTTCACCAAGTTCAGGGCAGCAGTGGGAGCAGTCCTGCACTCTCAGGGTCACTCTGTGATCCTTACTGGGACGATCCACTTGTCAAGGCACCCTCTCAAGAGGCATGCCAACACAGCCTGAACGTGGCGCTGGAGACTCTCCAGAGTTTCGGGTGGATCATAAACTTTTCAAGGTTAAATCGGGCACCGACCCAATCGCTGACATATCTGGGCATGGAGTTTCACACTCCCTCAGCGATAGTGAAGCTTCCGCTGGACAAGCAGCGTTTACTACAGACGGGGGTGCAGTCTCTCCTTCAAGGCCAGTCACACCCCTTAAGACGCCTCATGCAGAGGCAGTCACTTTCGCGCAGTTTCATCTGCGTCCACTTCAATGGGACATGCTTTGCCAATGGGTTGGGGAGTCGACGTCCCTAGACAGGAACGTCTCCCTTCTCAGACGGTCAAGGACTCTCTTCAGAGGAGTCCATCCTTCAGATCAATGTTCTGGAAATCTGGGCAGTGTATCTTGCCCTGCAAGCCTTCCAGCAGTGGCTGGAAGGAAAACAGATCCGAATTCAGTCGGACAATTCCACAGCGGTGGCATACATCACCCACCAAGGCGGAACACGCATCGCCAAGCCTACCAGGCAATCCGGCGGATTCTGATGTGGGTGGGAGACAGAGCATCCACCATATCCGCAGTTCACATCCCGGGCGTAGAAAATTGGGAAGCAGACTTCCTCAGTCGCCAGGGCATGGACGCAGGGGAATGGCCTCTGCACCCAGAATGGTGTCAGGAAATCTGTAGCCGCTGGGGGATGCCGGACGTCGACCTAATGGCGTCTCGGCACAACAACAAGGTCCCGATTTTCATGGCGCGGTCTCACGAGCAAAGAGCTCTGGCGGCAGGCGCCCTAGTTCAGGATTGGTCGCAGTTCCAGCTACCCTATGTGTTTCCACCTCTGGCACTGTTGCCCAGAGTGCTACGCAAGCTCAGCTCCGATTGCCGCCGCGCCATCCTCGTCGTCCCAGACTGGCCGAGGAGGTCGTGGTTCCCGGATTTGTGGCATCTCACGGTCGGCCAACCGTGGGCACTCTCAGACCGGCCAGACTTACTGTCCCAAGGGCCGTTTTTTCCACTGAATTCTACGGCCCTGAACCTGACTGTGTGGCCATCGAGTCCGAGATCCTAGCGTCTTCAGGATTATCTCAAGACGTCATTGCCACCATGAGACGGGCTAGGAAGCCGACGTCTGCCAAGATCTACCACAAGACGTGGAAGTTATTCTTATCTTGGTGCTCTGCTTAGGGAGTGTCTCCCTGGCCATTTGCATTGTCTCCTTTTTCCTCCCTTCCTGCATCTGGATTGGGAAAAGGTTTGTCGCTCGGCTCCCTTAAAGGACAAGTCGCAGCGCTGACGGTATTCTTTCAGAAGCGCCTAGTACGACTTCCTCAGGTACGCACGTTCCTGCAGGGGGGTTATCACATTGTCCCTCCGTACAAGAGGCCGTTAGACCCATGGGATCTGAACAGGGTATTAATTGCTCTCCAGGAGCCGCCCTTCGAGCCTCTGAGGGATGTTTCACTTTCTCGACTTTCACAGAGAGTGGCCTTTCTGGTAGCGGTCACGTCTCTTCGGAGAGTGTCCGAACTAGCAGCGCGGTCATCCAAAGCTCCCTTCCTGGTGTTCACCAAGATAAGGTAGTGCTGCGCCCGATCCCAGAGTTTCTCCCTAAGGTGGTATCCCCTTCTTATCACAATCAGGATATCTCCTTACCTTCCTTTTATCCATTTCATCGATATGTAATGGCTTTGCATTATTGGATCTGGTGTAGAGCACCCAGAATCTACATTCCCGCACGGCGCCCCTGCGCCGCTCGGATGCACTCTTTGTCCTTGTCACTGGTCAGCGCAAGGGGTCGCAGGCTGCAAAATCCACCCTGGCTCGATGGATCAAGGAACCAATCCTTGAAGCCTACCGTTCTACTGGGCTTCCGGTTCCATCAGGGCTGAAGGCCCATTCTACCAGAGCCGTGGGTGCGTCCTGGGCATTACGGCACCAGGCTACGGCTCAGCAGGTGTGCCAGGCGGCTACCTGGTCGAGTCTGCACACCTTCACCAAGCATTTTCAGGTGCATGCCTACGCTTAGGCGGATGCCAGCCTAAGTAGATGAGTCCTGCAGGCGGAGGTTGCCTCCATGTAGGGAAGGGCTGTTTTTACAGTCCAAACTTGAGGTATTCATTTACCCACCCAGGGACTGCTTTTGGACGTCCCAATCGTCTGGGTCTCCCAATGGAGCGCCGAAGAAGAAGGGAATTTTGTTACTTACCGTAAATTCCTTTTCTTCTAGCTCCAATTGGGAGACCCAGCACCCGCCCCTGTTTCCTTCGGGATTTTTGGTTTGTTCGGGTACACATGTTGTTCATGTTGAATGGTTTCAGTTCTCCGATGTTCCTTCGGATTGAATTTGTTTAACCAGTTATTGGCTTTCCTCCTTCTTGCTTTTGCACTAAAACTGATCAGCCCGTGATCCCACGGGGGGTGTATAGCCAGAAGGGGAGGGGCCTTACACTTTTTAGTGTAATGCTTTGTGTGGCCTCCGGAGGCAGTAGCTATACACCCAATCGTCTGGGTCTCCCAATTGGAGCTAGAAGAAAAGGAATTTACGGTAAGTAACAAAATTCCCTTCTTCTCCTTTATCCGCATTCTTTATTACAACATTAGTCATGTTACGGAGTTCTTGAATAGCGGTACGTTGCTGTCTAGTCAGGTTGTCACCAGAGCTATATTTAGGAATTTTCTCAAGTTCCTTGGTGACTAACCTGACAAAAATCTCAATTTGCGGACAGATGGACAAAGGAGGAAACGTTGATCTCGGAAGATTTTTTCTTGGGAATACAGTAGACACACCGCCATCACCTGCCCTCTCCAACTCTTCTAGGATAGCAATCGCTTCCTGTTCTCTCTCAGTAAGTGTTTCCTCACGCTTATTAACCTTATGATGTAATTTGTGCAACATCAATTTTCGAGCAAAAAGGTGGAGGTCCTTCACTGTGGTAAATAGATCAAAGGTGCCCGTAGGCTCAAATGATAACCCCAATTGAAGGACCTGCACCTGAGCTTCGGTCAAAGAACGGGTGGACAGGTTGATTACCTCCAGTTGACTCTTTTTATTTCTTTGTTGTTCTTGGGGTATCACGGGTGAGATTCCCTTCCTTTTCCCCTGAGCTGCTCCCTGGGTCTGTCTAGGATCCCCATAAGATTTTTTGTTATTCAGGGAAGTATGGTTCTCATCCTTCTCCTCCACTTCCGTACTTTCCCCCGAGGTACGGGATGACATGGATACAGATCTTGGTCTATTATGATTGGGTTGATTAAAACGACCTTTTCTCCATCTATAGACCTGTTTGTTAGCACGGTCATTCATGTCCCTTTGGAGCCTCTTAGTTTTTATGGTCCTAATTTAATTTTCCCATTTCACAAATTCGCTGTCTACTTCCGTATTAAATTTGGTTAGTTGTTCTTCCGGTAATTCCTTTTTAAGTTTCTCCTGAATAGATTAAATTTCTGTCTCCATTTCCCCTGCATTAACCTCATTCAACTTGATTAATAATTCCATATATTGTTCTGTGTCAGTGACCAAAGTCTGCAAGAATGGCTGATGGCACCAGGAGCAGAGCTATGCAACTGGCCAATGCTAAGGCAAGAGCCGAAGAGGGGGAGAACGGTGTTGTGCGCAGCGATGAGGAGGTTGTCCACGAGTCCTCCAGGAGCCCAACGCCCGATAACAGCTCTGCAGAGGACATCGCACAAATTGGCAATTATGGACAAGATGAGGAGGAGCTCACCCAAGGGTCCTCAGGGAGCCAGATTCCAGTCCTCCACTCTGCAGCGGGTCGCTTATCACCAGGCTCTGCAGAGTGCCGCAGATCACCACTTGCCAATCCACCGAGCCTGACAGGCTCAGATGCCCTTCTACAAATGGCTATGGCCCTACTCTAGGCTGGAGACCGGGAGGGCTACAAGGACCTCATGGCAGAGCGCAAGGCAGAGCGTGAGGCTGCTGAGCGAGAATAATAATAATCTTTATTTATATAGCGCCAACATATTCCACAGCGCTTTACAATTCAGGAGGCTCATATACATATCATATACATAAACATATACAAACAAGTAACAATTATAGAAGATACAATATTTAAAGAGAACGCAAGGCAGAGCGTGACCACAAGCTGCAGCTATTTCAGCTCCAGCCCTCATCATCCACCCGGGATAGTCGAGACACCAAGCTTCCAAAGGTCCAGGTTGAGGACTTCCCAGTGCTGGAGAAGGATGGAGACTTGGACTCTTTTCTGACTGCCTTTGAACGGACTTGCCTGCAGCACCATCTGGACAAGGACCAGTGGGCCAAGTACCTGACCCCCCGTTTAAGGGGTAAGGCCCTGGATATCCTTGGGGACTTGCCTGCTGAGGCAGATCAGGGCTATGACGCCCTCAAGCGGGCCCTGATCCAACAGTACAATTTTACTCCGGAATCCTACCGCAAGAAGTTCCGGAGACTGCAGAAGGGACCAAAGGACACCTGGGCTGACCACCTGCCGACCATCAGACCCAAGGCCTGCAGCTTACCACCGGACCGGAGATCCTGGATTTGTTCATCACGGAGCAACTCTTGTGGAACTGCCCTGAGGATCTCCGCCAGTTCATCCGAGACCAGAAGCCAAAGGGGTCCACTGCTACATCTGCCCTGGCGGATGGCTACACCAACAATCGGGCCCCTGAGGCCAAGGGAGCGGCCGCCAGCAGCACCTGGAGAGGGGGTAAGATGAATACTGCGACTGCCCCACATGCCCCTAGACTGCAGGGGGTGTCCCCCTCGACTCCCCTTGTGGAGGTGGCACTGAGCTATAGCTTGTTTGTTCAAACGTAATAAGAATATCTGTGTATATAACTAAATCAAAATGTAGATGTAGATGCAAAATTATCTGTCTGTGTAGCAATTGCACAGACCTATAGTATAATTCAAAGTTGTATAATCATGAAGGAGTTAACTAAAGATGATGAAACCAGAATGTGAAGCTATAAACTCTTATCAGTAATGTTCACACAAAAGGAATGTACGGGAGGGCAGGAGGGATGAGAGAAATTGGGGAGTGAACGCACTCATTCGTTAGTTTCAAGGTTATTTATGCTTACTTACTGTATAATTGGATCTATTGTAATATACGAGTCAGTTGGTGATGCTGGCTGAAAAGAGAGCATGTCTGTGTTCTTTGTCTTATATACATTGATATATATCGGCACTGGTATACAGCATTAATGGGGCACCGTCTCTGGATCCTAAATGAAGACTCCATTAGCAGTCTTGACCCAAAATTCCTCCCTTGACAGTTTGGCGCACCAACGTGGAGCTCCTTCAAGGACACATTACCGACCTGGAGATACCGATGGTTTGGACGTCGCGGACTGAGATCTCCCTCTCCTCCAAACAGGCTGATCACCTCCGACCCCACGGGTAAGTGTTACATACTGTGTATTCACTACCGTTGTGGTTGGTTTTGGAGAGGAGGGAGTGACGGGCTGTGTGTCCATATCGGTGTTAAAAGGTACCTGATTGTGACTCAGGGGTAGTGCCCGCTGGAGCTCAGAGCATGATCCCAGCCCTGAGGTGTGGATCGAGTGTCACATGGGATCCAGAGGACGGTTGTTAGGGCAGGAAAGATGGTGGTGTCTGGATATAGCTAGTTAGACTGACCCGGTCTGTAATTAAAGACGTGGGGGGGTTCCCGAGACCGAAGATAGTGAGTTAGGACGTTTAAATATTGATACAGCTGACCAAGTCCGGAGGCCAGGACTTGTTTGTATGTGCATATGCATTCTTGTACGACCTCCTCCGTGACACGGAAGATTTTCACGTGACCGAAGATAGTGAGTTAGGACAATAAAAAATATTGGTGCAGCTGATCAAGTCCGGAGGGAATACATTTTGTACCCCTCCTCCGTGACGCGGGATACCCTTATTACTATATAGCTGAGGAGTTGCCAGCTAGTATAGAGGTGTAGCCTTAGGTGCCGGCCGGACTCTAACGTACACCGCATAGTCATATTAGTGTAATCCAGACACCACCAACATAGCAAAAATGTTCAGACAGAGGAGACCGAAAGTTGAGAGGCCTGAAGGTTCACAGAATGTGTTAGAGCTGGTTGCAGAGAGAGAAGGGAAGAAAGCTGTACGCCGTGCCTTGGAGATGTTTAAAATGTTAGAATTACCAAAAGGAGGTCGGCTACAACCGTCACTATGGGCAACAGCATTGAAAGCAAAAAAGGGCAAGTTAAAAGACAGGAGATTGTTGAATGATGCAGAATTGTTTGGCAGAATATCGCAGGCATTGCTATCAGAAAGATATATTGAGGTCAAAGAAGAGGATGAGCGAGGAGATGTTGTGTTTTACTATATGTTACCCGAGTCTGAGGACAGATCTGAGGGTCCTCCGATAGGTTGTTTTGTTGCTGCCCCACAACCTGATCCCCATTCTATTCCCCGTTTCGGAGATATTCACAGATGCTGCAGTCACTAGACAGCATCCCTTAACCCTTTCCATACCCATACCCATTTTCCCTCCCATACCTACAATGCCATCTCTCCCCTCACCGGCCAGTCTGCAGTCACACTCCCCAATTACCAATCCCCTCCCCTTGGATCCCCCTTTTTCCCTTAGGACACATAGTGAGCCTTACCCCGAACCTGACGAGGAACAGCCCTCATTTAAATATGTCCCTTTCAACCCCACCCAGTCAGCGGCATTAATCCCCTGCTTGCCAGATCCCAGCATTAACCCTATGCGATTTTATAGGAAGATGCTACAGGTCCATCAGTTATACTCAGCTGCGCGGAAGGACCTAGATAATCTCACCAAAGTAAAAGCAGGAGACAGTTTTTGGCCCTTAATGGAGCCCCATCTCACAATGCCCCCAGGCACTGATGACACCATTTTCCAAAGTGGACAACAGTATTGTGTTGCTTTAAAAAGATGGGCTCAAGATCAATTGGTATATACAAATGTGCCGGTGCAGCCCCCGCCACAGCCCATGCCCCAACAAAGTCCAAACCCCGTATACGTAGCTCCCAATCAACAAAGCCAGCAACAGAATTGTTGGCAATGTGGTCAGCCCGGTCACTATCAAAGAAAGTGTCACACCCCCAAATCTCAGTGTTTGGCCAGGTACCCTCAAAACCGTAACCAAAACTTGCAACACATAAATTTACAATAAAGGTGTTCCCTGTAGATTCAGTAATGATCTACCTGAAGCCAGGTGTGCCTTTTCCCAGAATATCACAGTATCCCTTTAAATCAGTCCCAGGAGATTTCCCAAGATACTGCCCACAGTCCGGCTGCACCCAGGAGTCTGCCCCAACCTTCCCTAATGACACAGGGGGAGCCCCGGACTGCTTGCTTTTGTTGCAGTGATTTCCAGTCCCAAGCTATCAATTTTAATGATGCTCTCGCACTTCTGCAGGGATGTGTGGGAGGGTATACAGTACGCTGCTAGTTATTATAAGTTGTTAAAAAAAAAAAAAAGTAGTTTCAGCAGATTTACAAAGCGGTTTCTGTCTTATGTACTAACAAGTGCTTTTTCCGGCTGGTGGAGTGGATTTTGTTTAATCCTTAGAGTTCAAAATTTCATAGGAGATTATCAATAGTATTCTGCTGCTATTTAAATAATTAAATTAATTTTGCAGGGAAAAGTATATTTTTTTTAAAATATACAAATTAGGTTTTTTTGTTTTTATGGTTATGTTTTTGTTTTCTATTATTTTTGCATACAGACTGCCAATATTGATTATTTTCCTTTTTCTTTTGTAGATACAGAATATCTATGAACCCTGTTGTAAGGTTCCAAAATTTCCCAGTAGAGTATAAGTTATATTTATTTGTTGGTTAATCATATTGTTTACTGTTATAGATCTATATATTGTCAAAGTAGTATATATAAAAAGGGAGGAAGTAGATATCTATTATATTTTTCTAGCAGGAGACATATTGGATAGGCTTTAAAGCAGGCTTTAAAGCTGGCCTTTCTTTTGCAACAGTTATGTCATGTTTATTGGATTATTATGAATGTAGGAATATATGTCTGTTATAGGAATGATCTAATCTATATTTCTTTTAGTTTTTGTTTTTATAGATGAAACCAGATGATGGTCGATTCTGCACTGGATATGCTACAATTTGCACAACATGAGGTAGTCTAAATTTAGGCCACTCTCTCCCCTCCTATCGGTACAGGAGGAAGTGACGTAAGTGCCTCTTTAGATGGGTGGAGCAGAGGTAGGTAAGATAGTCAAAATGTGTATGTAGGATGTAGATCTTTCCTGTTGTCAAATAAGCTAGGTACGCCAAAAAGAAAGTCTAGATCTGAGCTGATGGAATCGGATGGAGATCCCCGTACAGGTGCAGCGGACCAAGAAGCAGTGAACGGGCCTAGAGTTGAGGAGTCCTTTACCATGCATAAAGACCATGCCTCGGTGACACCGGTCACGTCAGTGACTTCTGTCACTCCTTGTGTTCTTAAATCCCTACAGGATCAAGTGAACCAATAAGGAGTGGAGTGCGAGACGCAGGGAGCCGGCTGACTGAGGAAGGTCTGTGGATAAAGGGCGGTAAGCTTTCTCTGCCATGAGATCTGTTCTTAATGATGGCCCAAGTAACATGGACTAATATCTGTGAAAGTTGGATATCAGTGTGCGCTTTGGTGACGCCAGGGTTCAGTACCCAGGTAGGCAAACTCACCCGGTCTTGTGGAGCACGTTTTTAAAACAATGAGGGAAAACTGTAAAGAGTCCGTAGAAACACCCTGCACCTGCTCTACCCATTCTTAGAGACTGCAAACTGATTATAGATGTTTATCATGAGCACGTTGTATGCAAGTCTGTGCGTGTTGTGTAGATTTCTCTCCAGGTCTGGTCAGAGGCTTTCCAGTGCAGAACACGACGTCATTGCTGAAAAGCACATGATGGTGGTATGTAAAAAACAAACTGATAAGTTGTAAATCAATGCGTGTTGTATTTCTCTTTAGTGTGTGTTGTGTTTCTCTTTAGTAATAAACAGGTTCCAATGAAAAATGTTTTTCTTTGGTCTAGCGCAAATTATGTATAATTTTCATTTGATTGACTAATTAGAGAAATAAATAAGTCTATTTTCTAATTCCAGATCTTAAATCAGAGTTAGTAGTATATGGTTTTCGGTCAGGAGACTGATTAAGAAATTTCGATAAAGCTCAACGGCAGGACAACATAGATTCACGCCCCACATTGCAGAAGGGTCGATCCACCGAAGCTGCACTGAGCGTCCTGCTTATATTTATCCTTTACAATAAACCTGTACAGTCCCAAACCATCATTGCCGAAACAGTTAGAAGAGAGGACTTAGAGAACCTTGAGACATGGGAAAGTCCAACTACAAAGGGTGAGGACTCGCCTAGGGGTCCTTGGTCTCAAACCGGTGAAGAAATCCCATTTCCCTCTCCACCCATGCCTCAAAGTTCAGTCAGGCAGGATTTCCCAACAGATATTTCTTCCTCTTTTCCTAAGGGAACACAGTACCCTTAGTATTTGGAAATGGCAGAAGTAAGTCAAGGGGGGGACTGTTGAAGGTACGAATTGAGTAGTCGAAAATACTTAATTCAGCCATTTCATAGACCCAAAAAATGTGGTTTGGTTAATGTAATCTAACCATTTACAAATGTTTTTGTTTCCTACTAATTTCAGTGATTTTCCTTAATACAAAATGCTAGATATGGATTCTCTCATCTCAGGAAAAGTTTTAGAAGAGCCTATCCCATCAGGCTGATGTCTCCCCGGCCTAGTCTGCTGAGCACTGGCAGTGACACGCGAGTTGACGTCACATCTCAAAAACCAATGGACGCGACACAACCGAAGCAGAAAGCGGCCGCTATTCTACCCATTATCCTAGAAGGTTTTTCCAAGTCTGCACCACAAACTGTTCACATGAAGTCTCATCATGTTTTGTTGTTTTTTTTATCAAGAGCAGATTATCCAGGTTCACAAAGTGGCCCTAAGTGGACTAGCACTGACTAAGCATCCTCCTTTTTGTTTCATGTCCGGAAAGAAGAACCATGGACAATTTCCAAATGTTCTTGTGTTTTTTTGTTTTTTTTTTAATTATGTGCTAGTTTTTAAATAAGGTCTAAATTAAATTTTTCTTAATCAGGATAATGTGCCCTAATGAGAGTAATAACGCCAATTCTAATAGCCCCTATAAATCATAGAGTTATGTTTAATAAATAAAAATAAGTATTTAAGGGGGGAGCTAAAGCCTGTAGTGTTAAATTAAACAACAATCCCATAGAAAGCCCGCATATATAGATATAGATATAATTAAAGTCCCAAGGGCAGTAGGTCACAAATAAGTCCCAAATAATAAAATATATCTAAATGGGGAAAATTTTTAAATTTAAGGTTAATAATATTCACAGATATTTTATTAAAGGGGGGACTGTGGAGGTGGCACTGAGCTATAGCTTGTTTGTTCAAACGTAATAAGAATATCTGTGTATATAACTAAATCAAAATGTAGATGTAGATGCATAATTATCTGTCTGTCTGTGTAGCAATTGCACAGACCTATAGTATAATTCAAAGTTGTATAATCATGAAGGAGTTAACTAAAGATGATGAAACCAGAATGTGAAGCTATAAACTCTTATCAGTAATGTTCACACAAAAGGAATGTACGGGAGGGCAGGAGGGATGAGAGAAATTGGGGAGTGAACGCACTCATTCGTTAGTTTCAAGGTTATTTATGCTTACTTACTGTATAATTGGATCTATTGTAATATACGAGTCAGTTGGTGATGCTGGCTGAAAAGAGAGCATGTCTGTGTTCTTTGTCTTATATACATTGATATATATCGGCACTGGTATACAGCATTAATGGGGCACCGTCTCTGGATCCTAAATGAAGACTCCATTAGCAGTCTTGACCCAAAATTCCTCCCTTGACACCCTCTCCAGGCCAGTGGCAGAACCAAGACGGTGCCACCAGTGCAACCAAACTGGACACTTCAAGGCCATATGCCCTCAGCGCCCAAAGGCCCTGGCCCTGTCCCCATCCCAAAAACCGCCCACGGTGATGTGGGTGGGGGTGGTGGTAGGTCCCTGGACAACTTACAACCCGTCACAGTCGGCCGGTCTATAACCATGGAACTGCGAGACACCTCCGCTGAGATGACTCTGGTACGGCCTGAGATGGTGTCCACCCAAGACATGGTACCCGGAGAAACCCTTGCTGTCTCCGGGATTGGAGGCATTGAAACGGCGCTGCCCATCGCCAAGGTTTATTTGGATTGGGGCGCAGGACGAGGGGTGAGGGAGGTGGGAATAACTGATAGGATTCCCGCCAAAGTGTTACTTGGGACAGATTTGGGGCGGATAACCTCCCAGTTTGAGGCCCCCGAATCCCCAAGGGCTGATCTTTCAGCCAGTACTGACGTACCCCCTGGCGATGTGGATGTGTTATCTGTACCTGTTGTAAGGGAGGAGGGAGTGAGCTCTGGGTCTTCTGCTTACACTGACACCATAGACAGACGCAGCTGCAGCTGTGACAGGGGAGGGGCTTGGAGAAAGGTGTGACCATGCCTTTACAGGTGATCAGCCAGTGAGCTGGGATCTGTTGCCCTCTGCAGGGATAAGCAGAGAGCAGTATACTGCAGGGAGAGAACCAGTGTGTGAGGTGGGGGCTACCACAGCAAATGTGGGGCCCCCGGAGATTTCACAGCGGGGTTCTGTTGCTGCAGGGGGGGAATAGGCAGGTGAGATTGGGGGTGGCCAAGGAGCGGAAGTGCTCTCAGGTAAGATCTCGGTGCAGGGTTCCCCCACACCCGGGGTGTCAGGAAGCCAGGTAGGTCTGCCTGAACCGGCGACTTGGTCAGGAACGGAGGAGAAGCAGGCACGCCCCACGGTCGCAGCGGCTGTGGCCGCTGTCACCCGCAGTGGGAGTGCTGGAACCCAAGGGGCCTCCCGGAGGTCCGATAGCACTTCCCCTACTGACCGAGTGTCATCCGAGTCAGGCGGAGGCCAGGACCCGGGGTACTGACCGAAGATGTGACAGTCTCGTCGATTCTGGCCACATCAGGGGTTTCAGGCAGCGTTAGAAGCTGACGACAGCCTGAAAGCTCTTAAGGAGCAGGCGGCACAGCCTCCCTCGGACCCGGAGCGAGTGGTCTGGGACCAAGGACGGCTGTACTGGGTCACGGTCCAGCAGGGTTCACCAGAGGCGTGGCCCAGGGACCGACAGTTGGTGGTGCCCTATCCGTTCCGGATGGAGTTGTTGCGGATCGCACATGAGATTCCGATGGCCGGACACCTAGGCATCGCTAAGACCAAGGCCAGGTTAACCCAGCATTTCTACTGGCCAAAAATGGGGTCCAATGTTGCTTTCTACTGCCGTTCATGTGACACCTGTCAGAGAGTGGGGAAGACGGGGCCACGCCCCAAAGCCCCACTGGTATCTTTGCCCATCATCGATGAGCCTTCCAGGAGGGTGGCTGTGGATCTGGTCGGCCCGCTGGCCATCCCCAGCAGCTCCGGGAAACGCTTCATACTGACGGTAGTAGATTATGCCACCCGGTACCCAGAAGCAGTGGCCTTGTCGTCCATTCGGGCTGACAAGGTGGCCACCGCATTGCTGGAGATTTTCTCCCGAGTGGGTTTTCCCCAGGAAATGCTCACTGACCGGGGGACCCAATTCATGTCCCAGCTGATGGAGGCCCTCTGTAAGCAAGTCCAGGTGCAACATCTGGTGGCCAGCCCGTACCATCCACAGACTAATGGCCTGTGCGAGCGGTTCAATGGCACCTTAAAGCAGATGCTTAAGATGTTGGTTGACTCCCACGAGCATAACTCGGAGCGGTATCTCCCAGACCTGTTATTTGCTTATCAGGAGGTTCCACAGGCCTCAATGGGGTTCTAACCTTTTGAGTTTCTGTACGGGCGACGTGTGCGGGGCCCCCTGGCTCTGGTGTAAGAGGTTTGGGAAGGGGACTTAGCCACCCCCTAGAATGTCAGTCATTGAGTATATCTTGTGCTTCTGGGACAAAATGCAGCTGGTGCATGACAATATGGCGCAAGCCCAGATCGACCTGAAGCGTTGGTACGACCAGAATGCTTGTGAGAGGACCTTCCACTTGGGTCAAAAGGTGTGGGTACTGGTCCCCGTACCACAGGACAAGCTTCAGGCAGCCTGGTAAGGCCCATACCTCATGTACCAGCAGCTCAACCCTGTAACGTACCTGGTCACCCTGGACCCTGCCCGTGGAACGCGGAAGGCTTTCCATGTGAACATGATCAAGGCACATCATGAGCGGGAGGCATGTGCACTCCCCGTGTGCAACCTGCCCGAAGAGGGAGAGGTGGAAACCCTCTTGGATATGCTCGCCCAGGTTAGGGCAGGTGGATCCACCGAGGATGTGGAGGTTGGCACCCAGCTCCTGGAGGACCAACAGTTCCAGCTGTGGGCCACCCTACACCCCTTACGGGAGTTGTTCATCAAGCCGAAGTCAGCTGTCCATCATATGGACACTGGGGATCGCCCCCCGATCCGGTGTTCAGCATATCGGGTCTCCCTGGAGGTGCAGCAGCACATGCGCTAGGAGAATGAAGCTGGGGGTGATCTAGGCATCCAACAGCGCTTGGGCTTCGCCCATAGTCCTCATGCCAAAGAAGGACTGAACCATTCCGTTCTGCGTGGACTACAGGGGGCTCAACGCTGTTATGGTCGCTGATGCGTACCAAATGCCACACATCGATGACCTGCTTGATCAGTTGGCCTTAGCTAAATACCTGACCTTCATGGATGTGAGCCGGAGATATTGGCAGATCCTCCTGACCTGCAAGGCACTGGAGCGCTGTGACTCTACCACCCCGTTTAGGCTGTACGAGTCCACAGAGCCTTTCAGAATGAAGAATGCCCCTGCCACATTTCAGCGGATGATCAACATCCTGAAGGGTACGCGGCCGCGTACCTGGATGACATTGCCATCTTTAGTCCCAGCTGGGAGGATCACCTGGAGAATCTGGCACAGGTGCTCAGGCGGATCCACCAGGCAGGCATGACCATTAAGCCAGAAAAGTATCAGTTGGGCATGAGCGAGGTCCAGTACCTGGGACACCGGGAAGCCAGAGCCTGGGAAAGTGGATGCCACCCCTAGGACCTAGAAGCAGGTGATGTTCTTCTTGGGGACCGCTGGGAACTATAGGCGAATACTCGTTACACACTGCGGTAGCCTGGCGAAGCCTCTGACAGACCTCACCAAGAAGAAGCTGTCCTTCCACAGTCGACCGGACAATGGACTGTGAGGCAGCTTCCAGGCTGCATCACTGGCTGCAGAAGGTGAGGGGTTAATCAAGTAGAGGATCGTCCCTGTCTATGGAGGATGAGGGGTTAATTAGGTAGGGGATCGTCCCTGGCTGCAGAAGGTGAGGGGTTAATCAGGTAGGTGATTGTCCCTGGCTATGGAGGATGAGGGGTTAATTAGGTAGGGGATCGTCCCTGGCTGCAGAAGGCGAGGGGTTAATCAGGTAGGTGATTGTCCCTGGCTATGGAGGATGAGGGGTTAATTAGGTAGGGGATCGTCCCTGGCTGCAGAAGGCGAGGGGTTAATCAGGTAGGGGATTGTCCCTGGCTGCAGAAGGCGAGGGGTTAATCAGGTAGGGGATCGTCCCTGGCTATGGAGGATGAGGGGTTAATTAGGTAGGGGATCGTCCCTGGCTGCAGAAGGCGAGGGGTTAATCAGGTAGGGGATTGTCTCTGGCTGCAGAAGGCGAGGGGTTAATCAGGTAGGGGATCGTCCCTGGCTATGGAGGATGAGGGGTTAATCAGGTAGGGGATCGTCCCTGGCTGCAGAAGGTGAGGGGTTAATCAGGCAGAGGATCGTCCCTGGCTATGGAGGATAAGGGGTTAATCAGGTAGGGGATCGTCCCTGGCTGCAGAAGGCGAGGGGTTAATCAGGTAGGAAATCGTCCCTGGCTGCAGAAGGTGAGGGGTTAATCAGGTAGGGGATCGTTCCTGGCTGCAGAACGTGAGGGGTTAATGAGGTAGGGGATCGTCCCTGGCTGCAGAAGGCGAGGGGTTAATCAGGTAGGGGATCGTCCCTGGCTGCAGAAGGTGAGGGGTTAATCAGGTAGGAAATCGTCCCTGGCTGCAGAAGGCGAGGGGTAAATCAGGTAGGGGATCGTCCCTGGCTGCAGAAGATGAAGGGTTAATGAGGTAGGTGATTGTCCCTGGCTATGGAGGATGAGGGGTTAATCAGGTAGAGGATCGTCCCTGGCTATAGAGGATGAGGGGTTAATCAGGTAGGGTATTGTGCCTGGCTGCAGAAGATGAAGGGTTAATCAGGTGGGGGATTGTCCCTGACTATGGAGGATGAGGGGTTAATCAGGTAGGGTATCATCCCTGGCTGCCAGAGGTGAGGGGTTAATCAGGTAGGGGATCGTCCCTTGCTGTGGAGGACAAGGGGTTAATTAGGTAGGGGATCGCCCCTGGCTATGGAGGATGAGGGGTTAATCAGGTAGGGGATGGTCCCTGGCTGCAGAAGACGAGGGGTTAATTAGGTAGGGGATCGTCCCTGGCTGCAGAAGGCGAGAGGTTAATCAGGTAGGGGATCGTCCCTGGCTGCAGAAGGTGAGGGGTTAATCAGGTAGAGGATCGTCCCTGGCTATGGAGGATGAGGGGTTAATCAGGTAGGGGATCGTCCCTGGCTGCAGAAGGCGAGGGGTTAATCAGGTAGGAAATCGTCCTTGGCTGCAGAAGGTGAGGGGTTAATCAGGTAGGGGATCGTCCCTGGCTGCAGAAGGTGAGGGGTTAATCAGGTAGGGGATCGTCCCTGGCTATGGAGGATGAGGGGTTAATCAGGTAGGGGATCGTCCCTGGCTGCAGAAGGCGAGGGGTTAATCAGGTAGGGGATCGTCCCTGGCTGCAGAAGGTGAGGGGTTAATCAGGTAGGAAATCGTCCCTGGCTGCAGAAGGCGAGGGGTTAATCAGGTAGGAGATCGTCCCTGGCTGCAGAAGGTGAGGGGTTAATCAGGTAGGAAATCGTCCCTGGCTGCAGAAGGCGAGGGGTTAATCAGGTAGGGAATCGTCCCTGGCTGCAGAAGATGAAGGGTTAATGAGGTAGGTGATTGTCCCTGGCTATGGAGGATGAGGGGTTAATCAGGTAGGTGATTAACCCCTCATCCTCCATAGCCAGGGACAATCAGGTAGGGGATCGTCCGTGGCTATGGAGGATGAGGGGTTAATCAGGTAGGGGATTGTCCCTGGCTATGGAGGATGAGGGGTTAATCAGGTAGGTGATCGTCCCTGGCTATAGAGGATGAGGGGTTAATCAGGTAGGGGATTGTCCCTGGCTATGGAGGATGGAGGGTTAATCAGGTAGGGGATGGTCCCTGGCTGCAGAAGGCGAGGGGTTAATCAGGTAGGGGATGGTCCTGGCTGCAGAAGGCGAGGGGTTAATCAGGTAGGGGATGGTCCCTGGCTGCAGAAGGCGAGGGGTTAATCAGGTAGGGGATGGTCCCTGTCTGCCGGAGGATGAGGGGTTAATCAGGTAGGGGATGGTCCCTGGCTGCAGAAGGTGAGGGGTTAATCAGGTAGGGGATGGTCCCTGTCTGCAGAAGGCGAGGGGTTAATCAGGTAGGGGATGGTCCCTGTCTGCCGGAGGATGAGGGGTTAATCAGGTAGGGGATGGTCCCTGGCTGCAGAAGGCGAGGGGTTAATCAGGTAGGGGATGGTCCCTGTCTGCAGAAGGCGAGGGGTTAATCAGGTAGGGGATGGTCCCTGGCTGCAGAAGGCGAGGGGTTAATCAGGTAGAGGATCGTCCCTGGCTATGGAGGATGAGGGGTTAATCAGGTAGGGGATCGTCCCTGGCTGCAGAAGGCGAGGGGTTAATCAGGTAGGGGATGGTCCCTGGCTGCAGAAGGCGAGGGGTTAATCAGGTAGGGGATCGTCCCTGTCTGCCGGAGGATCAGGGGTTAATCAGGTAGGGATCAGGTGTGTCGGTGACAGGGAAGTGGAGGAGGAAGTGCGGGGAGTTCCAGCCATGGCTCTCCTTCCTCCGCACTCCGCAGAAGACGCTCACTCCATGGAGCTCGTTCACAAGAATTTGATTTTTGAGGGATTTTTGAAGAAAAGGAAAGACACCATGGTGAGAGTCCGAAGGTCTGCCCTGTATCTGCTGTCCACCTGCCCTGTATCTGCTGTACACCTGCCGTGTATCTGCTGTCCACCGTCCCTGTATCTGCTGTGCACCTGCCCTGTATCTGCTGTCCACCTGCCCTGTATCTGCTGTGCACCTGCCCTGTATCTGCTGTCCACCTGTCCTGTATCTGCTGTCCACCTGCCCTGTATCTGCTGTCCACCTGCCGTGTATCTGCTGTCCACCTGCCCTGTATCTGCTGTCCACCTGCCGTGTATCTGCTGTCCACCTGCCCTGTATCTGCTGTCCACCTGCCCTGTATCTGCTGTCCACCTGCCCTGTATCTGCTGTGCACCTGCCCTGTACCTGCTGTCCACCTGCCCTGTATCTGCTGTCCACCTGCCGTGTATCTGCTGTCCACCTGCCCTGTATCTGCTGTCCACCTGCCCTGTATCTGCTGTGCACCTGCCCTGTATCTGCTGTCCACCTGTCCTGTATCTGCTGTCCACCTGCCGTGTATCTGCTGTCCACCTGCCCTGTATCTGCTGTCCACCTGCCGTGTATCTGCTGTCCACCTGCCCTGTATCTGCTGTCCACCTGCCCTGTATCTGCTGTCCACCTGCCCTGTATCTGCTGTGCACCTGGCCTGTACCTGCTGTCCACCTGCCCTGTATCTGCTGTCCACCTGCCCTGTATCTGCTGTCCACCTGCCGTGTATCTGCTGTCCACCTGCCCTGTATCTGCTGTCCACCTGCCGTGTATCTGCTGTCCACCTGCCCTGTATCTGCTGTCCACCTGCCGTGTATCTGCTGTCCACCTGCCCTGTACCTGCTGTCCACCTGCCCTGTACCTGCTGTCCACCTGCCGTGTATCTGCTGTCCACCTGCCGTGTATCTGCTGTCCACCTGCCGTGTATCTGCTGTGCACCTGCCGTGTATCTGCTGTCCACCTGCCATGTATCTGCTGTCCACCTGCCGTGTATCTGCTGTCCACCTGCCGTGTATCTGCTGTCCACCTGCCCTGTACCTGCTTTGCACCTGCCCTGTATCTGCTGTCCACCTGCCATGTATCTGCTGTCCACCTGCCCTGTATCTGCTGTCTACCTGCCGTGTATCTGCTGTCCACCTGCCCTGTATCTGCTGTCCACCTGCCCTGTATCTGCTGTCCACCTGCCGTGTATCTGCTGTCCACCGTCCCTGTATCTGCTGTCCACCGTCCCTGTATCTGCTGTCCACCTGCCGTGTATCTGCTGTCCACCTGCCCTGTACCTGCTGTGCACCTGCCGTGTATCTGCTGTCCACCTGCCCTGTATCTGCTGGGCACCTGCCGTGTATCTGCTGTCCACCTGCCCTGTATCTGCTGTCCACCTGCCCTGTACCTGCTGTGCACCTGCCGTGTATCTGCTGTCCACCTGCCCTGTACCTGCTGTGCACCTGCTGTGTATCTGCTGTCCACCTGCCCTGTATCTGCTGTCCACCTGCCCTGTATCTGCTGTCCACCTGCCCTGTATCTGCTGTGCACTTGCCCTGTATCTGCTGTGCACTTGCCCTGTATCTACTGTGCACCTGCCCTGTATCTGCTGTGCACCTGCCCTGTATCTGCTGTGCACCTGCCCTGTATCTGCTGTGCACCTGCCCTGTATCTGCTGTGCACCTGCCCTGTATCTGCTGTGCACCTTCCCTGTGTCTGCTGTCCACCTGCCCTGTACCTGCTGTCCACCTGCCCTGTACCTGCTGTCCACCTGCCCTGTACCTGCTGTCCACCTGCCCTGTATGTGCTGTGCACCTGCCCTGTATCTGCTGTCCACCTGCCCTGTATCTGCTGTCCACCTGCCCTGTATCTGCTGTCCACCTGCCCTGTATCTGCTGTCCACCTGCCCTGTATCTGCTGTCCACCTGCCCTGTATCTGCTGTCCACCTGCCCTGTATCTGCTGCATACCTGCCCTGTATCTGCTGTCCACCTGCCCTGTATCTGCTGTCCACCTGCCCTGTATCTGCGGTACGCCTGCCCTGTATCTGCTGTACGCCTGCCCTGTATCTGCTGTCCACCTGCCCTGTATCTGCTGTACGCCTGCCCTGTATCTGCTGTACGCCTGCCCTGTATTTGCTGTATGCCTGCCCCGTATCTGCGGTATACCTGCCCTATATTACCTTTACACCTGCCCTGTGGTGACGGAGGGGGGAGGTCTATGGTGACAGAGGCAGGGCCGTGGTGACGGAGTTAGAGCTGTGGTGACGGAGTTAGAGCTGTGATGACGGAGGCAGATCTGTGGTGACGGAGGCAGATCTGTGGTGACGGTGACAGAGCTGTGGTGACGGAGGCAGAGCTGTGGTGACGGAGGCAGAGCTGTGGTGACGGAGGCAGAGCTGTGGTGACGGAGGCAGAGCTGTGCTGACGGAGTTAGAGCTCTGGTGACAGAGTTAGAGCTGTGGTGACGGAGTTAGAGCTGTGGTGACGGAGGCAGGACTGTGGTGACAGAGTTAGAGCTGTGGTGACGGAGGCAGAGCTGTGGTGACGGAGGCAGAGCTGTGGTGACGGAAGCAGAGCTGTGGTGACGGAGGCAGAGCTGTGGTGATGGAGTTAGAGCTGTGGTGACGGAGGCAGGACCGTGGTGATGGAGTTAGAGCTGTGGTGACTGAGTTAGAGCTGTGGTGACGGAGGCAGAGCTGTGGTGACGGAGGCAGAGCTGTGGTGACGGAGGCAGAGCTGTGGTGATAAAGTTAGAGCTGTGGTGACGGAGTTAGAGCTGTGGTGACGGAGGCAGAGCTGTGGTGACGGAGGCAGAGCTGTGGTGATAAAGTTAGAGCTGTGGTGACGGAGTTAGAGCTGTGGTGACGGAGGCAGAGCTGTGATGACGGAGGCAGAGCTGTGGTGACGGAGGCAGGGCTGTGGTGACGGAGGCAGGGCTGTGGTGACGGAGGCAGGGCTGTGGTGACGGAGGCAGGGCTGTGGTGACGGAGGCAGAGCTGTGGTTGGTGACGGAGGCAGAGCTGTAGTGACGGAGGTAGAGCTGTGGTGATGGAGTTAGAGCTGTGGTGACGGAGGCAGAGCTGTGGTTGGTGACGGAGGCAGAGCTGTGGTGACGGAGGCAGAGCTGTGGTTGGTGACGGAGGCAGAGCTGTGGTGACGGAGGCAGAGCTGTGGTTGGTGACGGAGGCAGAGCTGTAGTGACGGAGGTAGAGCTGTGGTGATGGAGTTAGAGCTGTGGTGACGGAGGCAGAGCTGTGGTTGGTGACGGAGGCAGAGCTGTGGTGACGGAGGCAGAGCTGTGGTGACGGAGGCAGAGCTGTGGTTGGTGACGGAGGCAGAGCTGTGGTGACGGAGGCAGAGCTGTGGTGACGGAAGCAGAGCTGTGGTGACGGAGGCAGAGCTGTGGTGACGGAGTTAGAGCTGTGGTGACAGAGGCAGAGCTGTGGTGACGGAGGTAGAGTTGTGGTGACGGAGTTAGAGCTGTGGTGACGGAGGCAGAGCTGTGGTGACTGAGGCAGAGCTGTGGTGACGGAGGCAGAGTTGTGGTGACGGAGTTAGAGCTGTGGTGACGGAGGCAGAGCTGTGGTGAAGGAGGCAGAGCTTTGGTGACGGAGGCAGGGCTTTGGTGACGGAGTTAGAGCTGTGGTGATGGAGGCAGAGCTGTGGTGACGGAGGCAGAGCTGTGGTGACGGAAGCAGAGCTGTGGTGATGGAGTTAGAGCTGTGGTAACGGAGTTAGAGCTGTGGTGACGAAGGCAGAGCTGTGGTGAAGGAGGCAGAGCTGTAGTGAAGGAGGCAGAGCTGTAGTGATGGAGGCAGGGCTGTGGTGACGGAGGCAGAGCTGTGGTGACGGAGGCAGAGCTGTGGTGACGGAGGCAGGGCTGTGGTGACGGAGGCAGGGCTGTGGTGACGGAGGTAGAGCTGTGGTGACGGAGTTAGAGCTGTGGTGACGGAGTTAGAGCTGTGGTGACGGAGGCAGAGCTGTGGTGACGGAGGCAGAGCTGTGGTGACGGAGGCAGAGCTGTGGTGACGGAGGCAGAGCTGTAGTGACGGAGGCAGGGCTGTGGTGACGGAGGCAGAGCTGTGGTGACGGAGGCAGAGCTGTGGTGACGGAGGCAGAGCTGTGGTGACGGAGGCAGGGCTGTGGTGACGGAGGCAGGGCTGTGGTGACGGAGGCAGGGCTGTGGTGACGGAGGTAGAGCTGTGGTGACGGAGTTAGAGCTGTGGTGACGGAGTTAGAGCTGTGGTGACGGAGGCAGAGCTGTGGTGACGGAGGCAGAGCTGTGGTGACGGAGGCAGAGCTGTGGTGACGGAGTTAGAGCTGTGGTGACGGAGTTAGAGCTGTGGTGACGGAGGCAGAGCTGTGGTGACGGAGTTAGAGCTGTGGTGACGGAGGCAGAGCTGTGGTGACGGAGGCAGAGCTGTGGTGACGGAGGCAGAGCTGTGGTGACGGAGGCAGAGCTGCGGTGACGGAGGCAGAGCTGTGGTGACGGAGGCAGAGCTGCGGTGACAGAGGCAGAGCTGTGGTGACGGAGGGTGGTGGCCGGTGTGGGTTGATGTTTTATACCATCACTTTCTCAGTCTTGTATAAATCCTGCTTTTTATCAACAGAAATTTAATTGGGCAAAATACTGGTTCAAACTTCAGAACACGACGCTGTATTTCTACACGAGGAGAGACCCCCAACCCGTGAGTACCCCCCCAACAAAATATCACACGTGTAATACAGACACTCCCCCCCCCCCCCCGAGAAAATATCACACGTGTAATACAGACACTCCCCCCCCCCCGAGAAAATATCACACGTGTAATACAGACACTCCCCCCCGAGAAAATATCACACGTGTAATACAGACACTCCCCCCCCCCGAGAAAATATAACACGTGTAATACAGACACTCCCCCCGAGAAAATATCACACGTGTAATACAGACATTCCCCCGTGTAATATCACACGTGTAATACAGACACCCCCCCCGACAAAATATCACACGTGTAATACAGACACCCCCCCGAGAAAATATCACACGTGTAATACAGACATTCCCCCCGAGAAAATATCACACGTGTAATACAGACATTCCCCCGTGTAATATCACACGTGTAATACAGACACCCCCCCCGACAAAATATCACACGTGTAATACAGACACCCCCCCGAGAAAATATCACACGTGTAATACAGACATTCCCCCGTGTAATATCACACGTGTAATACAGACACCCCCCCGACAAAATATCACACGTTTAATACAGACACCCCCCCAAGAAAATATCACACGTGTAATACAGACACTCCCCCCCGAGAAAATATCACACGTGTAATACAGACACTCCCCCCCGACAAAATATCACACGTGTAATACAGACACCCCCCCGAGAAAATATCACACGTGTAATACAGACAACCCCCCCAAGAAAATATCACACGTGTAATACAGACACTCCCCCGTGTACTATCACACGTGTAATACAGACACTCCCCCGAGAAAATATCACACGTGTAATACAGACAACCCCCCCAAGAAAATATCACACGTGTAATACAGACACTCCCCCGTGTAATATCACACGTGTAATACAGACACTCCCCCGTGTAATATCACACGTGTAATACAGACACTCCCCCGTGTAATATCACACGTGTAATAGACACTCCCCCGTGTAATATCACACGTGTAATACAGACACTCCCCCGTGTAATATCACACGTGTAATACAGACACTCCCCCGTGTAATATCACACGTGTAATACAGACACTCCCCTCGTGTAATATCACACGTGTAATACAGACACTCCCCCGTGTAATATCACACGTGTAATACAGACACTCCCCCGTGTACTATCACACGTGTAATACAGACACTCCCCCGTGTACTATCACACGTGTAATACAGACACTCCCCCGTGTACTATCACACGTGTAATACAGGCACTCCCCCGTGTAATATCACACGTGTAATACAGACACTCCCCCGTGTAATATCACACGTGTAATACAGACACTCCCCCGTGTAATATCACACGTGTAATACAGACACTCCCCCGTGTAATATCACACGTGTAATACAGACACTCCCCCGTGTAATATTACACGTGTAATGAAGACACTCCCCCGTGTAATATCACACGTGTAATACAGACACTCCCCCGTGTAATATCACCCGTGTAATACAGTAACTCCCCTGTGTAATATCACACATGTAATACAGACACTCCCCGTGTAATATCACACGTGTAATACAGACACTCCCCCCGTGTAATATCACACGTGTACTACAGACACTCCCCCGTGTAATATCACACGTGTAATACAGACACTCCCCCGTGTAATATCCTACGTGTAATACAGACACTCCCCCCGTGTAATATCACACGTGTAATACAGACACCCCCCCGAGTAATATCCCACGTGTAATACAGACACTCCCCCCGTGTAACTTCACACGTGTAATACAGACACTCCCCCCGTGTAACTTCACACGTGTAATACAGACACTCCCCCGTGTAATATCACACGTGTAATACAGACACTCCCCCGTGTAATATCACACGTGTAATACAGACACTCCCCCCGTGTAATATCACACGTGTAATACAGACACTCCCCCGTGTAATATCACACGTGTAACACAGACACTCCCCGTGTAATATCACACGTGTAATACAGACTCTCCCCCGTGTAATATCACACGTGTAATACAGACACTCCCCCCGTGTAATATCACACGTGTAATACAGACACTCCCCCCGTGTAATATCACACGTGTAATACAGACACTCCCCCCCGTGTAATATCACACGTGTAATACAGACACTCCCCCCGTGTAATATCACACGTGTAATACAGACACTCCCCCCGTGTAATATCACACGTGTAATACAGACACTCCCCCGTGGAATATCACACGTGTAATACAGACACTCCCCCCGTGTAATATCACACGTGTAATACAGACACTCCCCCCCGAGAAAATATAACACGTGTAATACAGACACTCCCCCCGAGAAAATATCACACGTGTAATACAGACACCCCCCCGACAAAATATCACACGTGTAATACAGACACTCCCCCCAAGAAAATATCACACGTTTAATACAGACACCCCCCCAAGAAAATATCACACGTGTAATACAGACACTCCCCCCCCGAGAAAATATCACACGTGTAATACAGACACTCCCCCCCGACAAAATATCACACGTGTAATACAGACACCCCCCCGAGAAAATATCACACGTGTAATACAGACAACCCCCCCAAGAAAATATCACACGTGTAATACAGACACTCCCCCGTGTACTATCACACGTGTAATACAGACACTCCCCCGTGTAATATCACACGTGTAATACAGACACTCCCCCGTGTAATATCACACGTGTAATACAGACACTCCCCCGTGTAATATCACACGTGTAATAGACACTCCCCCGTGTACTATCACACGTGTAATACAGACACTCCCCCGTGTAATATCACACGTGTAATACAGACACTCCCCCGTGTACTATCACACGTGTAATACAGACACTCCCCCGTGTACTATCACACGTGTAATACAGACACTCCCCCGTGTACTATCACATGTGTAATACAGACACTCCCCCGTGTAATATCACACGTGTAATACAGACACTCCCCCGTGTAATATCACACGTGTAATACAGACACTCCCCCGTGTAATATCACACGTGTAATACAGACACTCCCCCGTGTAATATCACCCGTGTAATACAGTAACTCCCCTGTGTAATATCACACATGTAATACAGACACTCCCCGTGTAATATCACACGTGTAATACAGACACTCCCCCCGTGTAATATCACACGTGTACTACAGACACTCCCCCGTGTAATATCACACGTGTAATACAGACACTCCCCCGTGTAATATCCTACGTGTAATACAGACACTCCCCCCGTGTAATATCACACGTGTAATACAGACACCCCCCCGAGTAATATCCCACGTGTAATACAGACACTCCCCCCGTGTAACTTCACACGTGTAATACAGACACTCCCCCCGTGTAACTTCACACGTGTAATACAGACACTCCCCCGTGTAATATCACACGTGTAATACAGACACTCCCCCGTGTAATATCACACGTGTAATACAGACACTCCCCCCGTGTAATATCACACGTGTAATACAGACACTCCCCCGTGTAATATCACACGTGTAACACAGACACTCCCCGTGTAATATCACACGTGTAATACAGACACTCCCCCCGTGTAATATCACACGTGTAATACAGACACTCCCCCCGTGTAATATCACACGTGTAATACAGACACTCCCCCCGTGTAATATCACACGTGTAATACAGACACTCCCCCCGTGTAATATCACACGTGTAATACAGACACTCCCCCCGTGTAATATCACACGTGTAATACAGACACTCCCCCGTGGAATATCACACGTGTAATACAGACACTCCCCCCGTGTAATATCACACATGTAATACAGACACTCCCCCGTGTAATATCACACGTGTAATACAGACACTCCCCCCGTGTAATATCACACGTGTAATACAGACACTCCCCCCGTGTAATATCACACGTGTAATACAGACACTCCCCCGTGTAATATCTCACTTGTGATACAGACGCTCCCCCGTGTAATATCACACGTGTAATACAGACACTCCCCCGTGTAATATCACATGTGTAATACAGACACTGCCCCGTGTAATATCACCCGTGTAATACAGACACTCCCCCATGTAATATCACCCGTGTAATAAAGACACTCCCCCGTGTAATATCACACGTGTAATACAGACACTCCCCCGTGTAATATCTCACTTGTAATACAGACGCTCCCCCGTGTAATATCACACGTGTAATACAGACACTCCCCCGTGTAATATCACACGTGTAATACAGACACTCCCCCGTGTAATATCACCCGTGTAATAAAGACACTCCCCCGTGTAATATCACACGTGTAATAAAGACACTCCCCGTGTAATATCACACGTGTAATACAGACGCTCCCCCGTGTAATATCACAAGTGTAATATGGATGCTCCCCCGTGTAATATCACACGTGTAATACAGACACTCCCCCGTGTAATATCACACGTGTAACACACACTTCCCCGTGTAATATCACACGTGTAATACAGACACTCCCCCGTGTAATATCACACGTGTAATACAGACATTCCCCCGTGTAACATCACACGTGAAATACAGACATTCCCCCGTGTAATATCACACGTTTAATACAGACACTCCCCCCGTGTAATATCACGCGTGTAATACAGACACTCCCCCCGTGTAATATCACACGTGTAATACAGACACTCCCCCCATGTAATATCACACGTGTAATACAGACACTCCCCCCGTGTAATATCACACATGTAATACAGACACTCCCCCCGTGTAATATCACACGTGTAATACAGACACTCCCCCCGTGTAATATCACACGTGTAATACAGACACTTCCCCCGTGTAATATCACACGTGTAATACAGACACTCCCCCGTGTAATATCACACGTGTAATACAGACACTCCCCGTGTAATGTGACATGTGTAATACAGACACTCCCCTGTGTAATATCACACGTGTAATACAGACACTCCCCCCCCGTGTAATATCACACGTGTAATACAGACACTCCCCTGTGTAATATCACACGTGTAATACAGACACTCCCCCGTGTAATATCACACGTGTAATACAGACGTTTCCCCGTGTAATATCACACGTGTAATACAGACACTCCCCCGTGTAATACCACACGTGTAATACAGACACTCCCCTGTGTAATATCACACTTGTAATACAGACACTTCCCCCCGTGTAATATCACATGTGTAATACAGACACTTCCCCCGTGTAATATCACACGTGTAATACAGACGCTCCCCTGTGTAATATCCCCCGTGTAATACAGACACTTCCCCCCGTGTAATATCACACGTGTAATACAGACACTCCCCCGTGTAATATCACACGTGTAATACAGACACTCCCCCGTGTAATATCACACGTGTAATACAGATACTCCCCCGTGTAATATCACATGTGTAATACAGACACTTCCCCCGTGTAATATCACACGTGTAATACAGACACTCCCCCGTGTATTATCACACGTGTAAAATAGAGACTTCCCCCGTGTAATATCACACATGTAATACAGACACTCCCCCGTGTAATATCACACGTGTAATACAGACACTCCCCCGTGTAATATCACAGTGTAATACAGACACTCCCCCGTGTAACATTACACATGTAATACAGACACTCTCCCCGTGTAATATCACACGTGTAATACAGACACTCCCCCGTGTAATATCACACGTGTAATACAGACACTCCCCCCGTGTAATATCACACGTGTAATACAGACGCTCCCCTGTGTAATATCCCCGTGTAATACAGACGCTCCCCCGTGTAATATCACACGTGTAATACAGACACTCCCCCGTGTAATATCGCATGTGTAATACAGTCACTCCCCCATGTAATATCACACGTGTAATAGACACTCTCCCCGTGTAATACCACACGTGTAATACAGACAGTCCCCTGTGTAATATCACACGTGTAATACAGACACTCCCCCGTGTAATATCACACGTGTAATACAGACACTCCCCCGTGTAATATCACACGTGTAATACAGACACTCCCCCGTGTAATATCACACGTGTAATACAGACACTCCCCCGTGAAATATCACACGTGTAATACAGACACTCCCCCCGTGTAATATCACACGTGTAATACAGACAGTCCCCCCGTGTAATATCAAACATGTAATACAGACACTCCCCCGTGTAATATCACACGTGTCATATAGACACTCCCCCGTGTAATATCACCCGTGTAATACAGACACTCCCCCGTGTAACATTACACGTGTAATACAGACACTCTTCCCGTGTAATATCACACGTGTAATAGACACTCCCCCGTGTAATATCACACGTGTAATACAGACACTCCCCCGTGTAATATCACACGTGTAATATAGACACTCCCCCGTGCAATATCACACGTGTAATACAGACATTCCCCCGTGCAATATCACACGTGTAATACAGACACTCCCCCGTGTATTATCACACGTGTAATACAGACACTCCCTCGTGTAATATCACACGTGTAATACAGACACTCCCCCCGTGTAATATCACATGTATAATACAGACACTCCACCGTGTAATATCACACGTGTAATACAGACACTCCCCCGTGTAATATCACACGTGTAATACAGACGCTCCCGTGTGTAATATCCCCCGTGTAATACAGACACTCCCCCCGTGTAATATCACATGTATAATACAGACACTCCACCGTGTAATATCACACGTGTAATGCAGACACTCCCCCGTGTAATATCACACGGGTAATACAGACACTCCCCGTTTAATATCACACGTGTAATACAGACACTCCCCCGTGTAATATTACACGTGTAATATAGACACTCCCCCGTGTAATATCACACGTGTAATACAGACACTCCCCCGTGTAATATCACACGTGTAATACAGACACTCCCCCGTGTAATATCACACGTGTAATATAGACACTCCCCCCGTGTAATATCACACGTGTAATACAGACACTCCCCCGTGTAATATCACACGGGTAATACAGACACTCCCCGGTGTAATATCACACGTGTAATATAGACACTCCCCGGTGTAATATCACACGTGTAATACAGACACTCCCCCGTGTAATATCACATGTGTAATACAGACACTCCCCGTGTAATATCACACGTGTAATACAGACACTCCCCCCGTGTAATATCACACGTGTAATACAGACACTCCCCCCGTGTAATATCACACGTGTAATACAGACACTCCTCCCGTGCAATATCACACGTGTAATACAGACACTCCCCCCGTGTAATATCACACGTGTAATACAGACACTCCCCCCGTGTAATATCACACGTGTAATACAGACACTCCCCCCGTGTAATATCACACGTGTAATACAGACACTCCCCCCGTGTAATATCACACGTGTAATACAGACACTCCCCCCGTGTAATATCACACGTGTAATACAGACACTCCCCCCGTGTAATATCACACGTGTAATACAGACACTCCCCCCGTGTAATATCACACTTATAATACAGACACTCCCCCGTGTAATATCACACGTGTAATACAGACACTCCCCCCGTGTAATATCACACGTGTAATACAGACACTCCCCCCGTGTAATATCACACGTGTAATACAGACACTCCCCCCGTGTAATATCACACGTGTAATACAGACACTCCCCCAGGGTAATATCACACGTGTAATACAGACACTCCCCCCGTGTAATATCACACGTGTAATACAGACACTCCCCGTGTAATGTCACACGTGTAATACAGACACTCTCCCCGTGTAATACCACACGTGTAATACAGACACTCCCCTGTGTAATATCACACGTGTAATACAGACACTCCCCCCCGTGTAATATAACACGTGTAATACAGATGCTCTCCTGTGTAATATCCCCCGTGTAATACAGACGCTGCCCCGTGTAATATCACACGTATAATACAGACACTCCCCCGTGAAATATCACATGTGTAATACAGACACTCCCCCCGTGTAATATCACACATGTAATACAGACACTCCCCCGTGTAATATCACACGTGTAATACAGACACTCCCCCCGTGTAATATCACACGTGTAATACAGACACTCCCCCCGTGTAATATCACACGTGTAATACAGACACGCCCCCGTGTAATATCTCACTTGTGATACAGACGCTCCCCCGTGTAATATCACACGTGTAATACAGACACTCCCCCGTGTAATATCACATGTGTAATACAGACACTGCCCCGTGTAATATCACCCGTGTAATACAGACACTCCCCCATGTAATATCACCCGTGTAATAAAGACACTCCCCCGTGTAATATCACACGTGTAATACAGACACTCCCCCGTGTAATATCTCACTTGTAATACAGACGCTCCCCCGTGTAATATCACACGTGTAATACAGACACTCCCCCGTGTAATATCACACGTGTAATACAGACACTCCCCCGTGTAATATCACCCGTGTAATAAAGACACTCCCCCGTGTAATATCACACGTGTAATAAAGACACTCCCCGTGTAATATCACACGTGTAATACAGACGCTCCCCCGTGTAATATCACACGTGTAATATGGATGCTCCCCCGTGTAATATCACACGTGTAATACAGACACTCCCCCGTGTAATATCACACGTGTAACACACACTTCCCCGTGTAATATCACACGTGTAATACAGACACTCCCCCGTGTAATATCACACGTGTAATACAGACATTCCCCCGTGTAATATCACACGTGAAATACAGACATTCCCCCGTGTAATATCACACGTTTAATACAGACACTCCCCCCGTGTAATATCACGCGTGTAATACAGACACTCCCCCCGTGTAATATCACACGTGTAATACAGACACTCCCCCCGTGTAATATCACACGTGTAATACAGACACTCCCCCGGTGTAATATCACACGTGTAATACAGACACCCCCCCCCGTGTAATATCACACGTGTAATACAGACACTCCCCGTGTAATATCACACGTGTAACACAGACACTCCTCTGTGTAATATCACACGTGTAATACAGACACTCCCCTGTGTAATATCACACGTGTAATACAGACATTCCCCCGTGTAATATCACACGTATAATACAGACTCTCCCCCGTGTAATATCACACGTGTAATACAGACATTCTCCCCGTGTAATATCACACGTTTAATACAGACACTCCCCCCGTGTAATATCACACATGTAATACAGACACTCCCCCGTGTATATCACATGTCTAATACAGACACTCCCCCCGTGTAATATCACACGTGTAATACAGACACTCCCCGTGTAATATCACACGTGTAATACAGACACTCCCCTGTGTAATATCACACGTGTAATACAGACACTCCCCGTGTAATATCACACGTGTAATACAGACACTCCCCCCGTGTAATATCACACGTTTAATACAGACACTCCCCCCGTGTAATATCACACGTGTAATACAGACACTCCCCCCGTGTAATATCACACGTGTAATACAGACACTCCCCCCGTGTAATATCACACGTGTAATACAGACACTCCCCCCGTGTAATATCACACGTGTAATACAGACACTCCCCCCGTGTAATATCACACGTGTAATACAGACACTCCCCCCGTGTAATATCACACGTGTAATACAGACACTCCCCCCGTGTAATATCACACGTGTAATACAGACACTCCCCGTGTAATATCACACGTGTAATACAGACACTCCCCCGTGTAATATCACACATGTAATACAGACACTCCCCGTGTAATGTCACACGTGTAATACAGACACTTCCCTGTGTAATATCACACGTGTAATACAGACACTCCCCTGTGTAATATCACACGTGTAATACAGACACTCCCCCCCGTGTAATATAACACGTGTAATACAGACGCTCCCCTGTGTAATATCCCCCGTGTAATACAGACGCTGCCCCGTGTAATATCACACGTATAATACAGACACTCCCCGTGTAATATCACACGTGTAATACAGACGCTCCCCCCGTGTAATATCACACGTGTAATACAGTCACTCCCCGTGTAATATCACACGTGTAATACAGACACTGCCCCCGTGTAATATCACACGTGTAATACAGACACTCCCCGTGTAATATCACACGTGTAATACAGACACTCCCCCCGTGTAATATCACATGTTTAATACAGACACTCCCCTCGTGTAATATCACACGTGTAATACAGACACTCCCCCGTGTAATATCACACGTGTAATACAGACGCTCCCCCGTGTAATATCACCCGTGTAATACAGACACTCCCCCCGTGTAATATCACACGTGTAATACAGACACTCCCCCCATGTAATATCACACGTGTAATAAAGACACTCCCCCGTGTAATGTCACACGCGTAATACAGACACTCCCCCGTGTAATATCACACATGTAATACAGACACTCCCCGTGTAATGTCACACGTGTAATACAGACACTTCCCTGTGTAATATCACACGTGTAATACAGACACTCTCCCCGTGTAATACCACACGTGTAATACAGACACTCCCCTGTGTAATATCACACGTGTAATACAGACACTCCCCCCCGTGTAATATAACACGTGTAATACAGACGCTCCCCTGTGTAATATCCCCCGTGTAATACAGACGCTGCCCCGTGTAATATCACACGTATAATACAGACACTCCCCGTTTAATATCACACGTGTAATACAGACGCTCCCCCCGTGTAATATCACACGTGTAATACAGTCACTCCCCGTGTAATATCACACGTGTAATACAGACACTGCCCCGTGTAATATCACACGTGTAATCCAGACACTCCCCCGTGTAATATCAGCCGTGAAATACAGACACTCCCCCGTGTAATATCACACGTGTAATACAGACACTCCCCCGTGTAATATCACATGTGTAATACAGACACTCCCCCGTGTAATATCACACGTGTAATACAGACACTCCCCCGTGTAATATCACACGTGTAATACAGACACTCCCCCGTGTAATATCACACGTGTAATACAGACACTCCCCCGTGTAATATCACACGTGTAATACAGACACTCCCCCGTGTAATATCACACGTGTAATACAGACACCCCCCCCGTGTAATATCACACGTGTAATACAGACACTCCCCCGTGTAATATCACCCGTGTAATACAGACACTCCCCCCGTGTAATATCATAGGTTTAATACAGAAAGTCCCCTTGTGTAATATCACACGTGTAATACAGACACTTCCCCCGTGTAATATCACACGTGTAATACAGACACTCCCCCGTGTAATATCACACGTGTAATACAGACACTCCCCGTGTAATGTCACATGTGTAATACAGACACTCCCCTGTGTAATATCACACGTGTAATACAGACACTCCCCCCCCCGTGTAATATCACACGTGTAATACAGACACTCCCCTGTGTAATATCACACGTGTAATACAGACACTCCCCCGTGTAATATCACACGTGTAATACAGACGTTTCCCCGTGTAATATCACACGTGTAATACAGACACTCCCCTGTGTAATATCACACTTGTAATACAGACACTTCCCCCCGTGTAATATCAAACGTGTAATACAGACGCTCCCCTGTGTAATATCCCCCGTGTAATACAGACACTTCCCCCGTGTAATATCACACGTGTAATACAGACACTCCCCCGTGTAATATCACACGTGTAATACAGACACTCCCCCGTGTAATATCACACGTGTAATACAGATACTCCCCCGTGTAATATCACATGTGTAATACAGACACTTCCCCCGTGTAATATCACACGTGTAATACAGACACTCCCCCGTGTATTATCACACGTGTAAAATAGAGACTTCCCCCGTGTAATTTCACACATGTAATACAGACACTCCCCCGTGTAATATCACACGTGTAATACAGACACTCCCTCGTGTAATATCACAGTGTAATACAGACACTCCCCCGTGTAACATTACACGTGTAATACAGACACTCTCCCCGTGTAATATCACACGTGTAATACAGACACTCCCCCGTGTAATATCACACGTGTAATACAGACACTCCCCCCGTGTAATATCACACGTGTAATACAGACACTCCCCTGTGTAATATCCCCGTGTAATACAGACGCTCCCCCGTGTAATATCACACGTGTAATACAGACACTCCCCCGTGTAATATCGCATGTGTAATACAGTCACTCCCCCGTGTAATATCACACGTGTAATAGACACTCTCCCCGTGTAATACCACACGTGTAATACAGACAGTCCCCTGTGTAATATCACACGTGTAATACAGACACTCCCCTGTGTAATATCACACGTGTAATACAGACGCTCCCCTGTGTAATATCCCCCGTGTAATACAGACGCTCCCCCCGTGTAATATCACATGTATAATACAGACACTCCCCCGTGTAATATCACACGTGTAATACAGACACTCCCCCCGTGTAATATCACACGTGTAATACAGACACTCCCCCCGTGTAATATCACACATGTAATACAGACACTCCCCCGTGTAATATCACACGTGTAATAAAGACACTCCCCCGTGTAATGTCACACGTGTAATACAGACACTCCCCCGTGTAATATCACACATGTAATACAGACACTCCCCGTGTAATGTCACACGTGTAATACAGACACTTCCCTGTGTAATATCACACGTGTAATACAGACACTCTCCCCGTGTAATACCACACGTGTAATACAGACACTCCCCTGTGTAATATCACACGTGTAATACAGACACTCCCCCCCGTGTAATATAACACGTGTAATACAGACGCTCCCCTGTGTAATATCCCCCGTGTAATACAGACGCTGCCCCGTGTAATATCACACGTATAATACAGACACTCCCCGTGTAATATCACACGTGTAATACAGACGCTCCCCCCGTGTAATATCACACGTGTAATACAGTCACTCCCCGTGTAATATCACACGTGTAATACAGACACTGCCCCGTGTAATATCACACGTGTAATCCAGACACTCCCCCGTGTAATATCAGCCGTGAAATACAGACACTCCCCCGTGTAATATCACACGTGTAATACAGACACTCCCCCGTGTAATATCACACGTGTAATACAGACACTCCCCCGTGTAATATCACACGTGTAATACAGACACTCCCCCGTGTAATATCACACGTGTAATACAGACACTCCCCCGTGTAATATCACACGTGTAATACAGACACTCCCCCGTGTAATATCACACGTGTAATACAGACACTCCCCCGTGTAATATCACACGTGTAATACAGACACTCCCCCGTGTAATATCACACGTGTAATACAGACACTTCCCCCGTGTAATATCACACGTGTAATACAGACACTCCCCCGTGTAATATCACACGTGTAATACAGACACTCCCCGTGTAATGTCACATGTGTAATACAGACACTCCCCTGTGTAATATCACACGTGTAATACAGACACTCCCCCCCCCCCGTGTAATATCACACGTGTAATACAGACACTCCCCTGTGTAATATCACACGTGTAATACAGACACTCCCCCGTGTAATATCACACGTGTAATACAGACGTTTCCCCTTGTAATATCACACGTGTAATACAGACACTCCCCCGTGTAATACCACACGTGTAATACAGACACTCCCCTGTGTAATATCACACTTGTAATACAGACACTTCCCCCCGTGTAATATCAAACGTGTAATACAGACGCTCCCCTGTGTAATATCCCCCGTGTAATACAGACACTTCCCCCGTGTAATATCACACGTGTAATACAGACACTCCCCCGTGTAATATCACACGTGTAATACAGACACTCCCCCGTGTAATATCACACGTGTAATACAGATACTCCCCCGTGTAATATCACATGTGTAATACAGACACTTCCCCCGTGTAATATCACACATGTAATACAGACACTCCCCCGTGTAATATCACACGTGTAATACAGACACTCCCCCGTGTAATATCACAGTGTAATACAGACACTCCCCCGTGTAATATCACACGTGTAATACAGACACTCCCCCGTGTAACATTACACGTGTAATACAGACACTCTCCCCGTGTAATATCACACGTGTAATACAGACACTCCCCCGTGTAATATCACACGTGTAATACAGACACTCCCCCCGTGTAATATCACACGTGTAATACAGACGCTCCCCTGTGTAATATCCCCGTGTAATACAGACGCTCCCCCGTGTAATATCACACGTGTAATACAGACACTCCCCCGTGTAATATCGCATGTGTAATACAGTCACTCCCCCGTGTAATATCACACGTGTAATAGACACTCTCCCCGTGTAATACCACACGTGTAATACAGACGCTCCCCTGTGTAATATCCCCCGTGTAATACAGACGCTCCCCCCGTGTAATATCACATGTTTAATACAGACACTCCCCCGTGTAATATCACACGTGTAATACAGACACTCCCCCGTGTAATATCACACGTGTAATACAGACACTCCCCCGTGTAATATCACACATGTAATACAGACACTCCCCCGTGTAATATCACACGTGTAATACAGACACTCCCCCGTGTAATATCACACGTGTAATACAGACACTCCCCCGTGAAATATCACACGTGTAATACAGACACTCCCCCGTGTAATATCACACGTGTAATACAGACACTCCCCCCGTGTAATATCAAACATGTAATACAGACACTCCCCCGTGTAATATCACACGTGTCATATAGACACTCCCCCGTGTAATATCACCCGTGAAATACAGACACTGCCCCGTGTAACATTACACGTGTAATACAGACACTCTTCCCGTGTAATATCACACGTGTAATAGACACTCCCCCGTGTAATATCACACGTGTAATACAGACACTCCCCCGTGTAATATCACACGTGTAATATAGACACTCCCCCGTGCAATATCACACGTGTAATACAGACATTCCCCCGTGCAATATCACACGTGTAATACAGACACTCCCCCGTGTATTATCACACGTGTAATACAGACACTCCCTCGTGTAATATCAAACGTGTAATACAGACAATCCCCCCGTGTAATATCACATGTATAATACAGACACTCCACCGTGTAATATCACACGTGTAATACAGACACTCCCCCGTGTAATATCACACGTGTAATACAGACGCTCCCGTGTGTAATATCCCCCGTGTAATACAGACACTCCCCCCGTGTAATATCACATGTATAATACAGACACTCCACCGTGTAATATCACACGTGTAATGCAGACACTCCCCCGTGTAATATCACACGGGTAATACAGACACTCCCCGTTTAATATCACACGTGTAATACAGACACTCCCCCGTGTAATATTACACGTGTAATATAGACACTCCCCCGTGTAATATCACACGTGTAATACAGACACTCCCCCGTGTAATATCACACGTGTAATACAGACACTCCCCCGTGTAATATCACACGTGTAATATAGACACTCCCCCCGTGTAATATCACACGGGTAATACAGACACTCCCCGGTGTAATATCACACGTGTAATATAGACACTCCCCGGTGTAATATCACACGTGTAATACAGACACTCCCCCGTGTAATATCACATGTGTAATACAGACACACACCGTGTAATATCACACGTGTAATACAGACACTCCCCCCGTGTAATATCACACGTGTAATACAGACACTCCCCCCGTGTAATATCACACGTGTAATACAGACACTCCCCGTGTAATGTCACACGTGTAATACAGACACTCCCCCGTGTAATATCACACGTGTAATACAGACACTCTCCCCGTGTAATACCACACGTGTAATACAGACACTTCCCTGTGTAATATCACACGTGTAATACAGACACTCCCCCCCGTGTAATATCACACGTGTAATACAGACACTCCCCGTGTAATATCACACGTGTAATACAGACACTTCCCCCGTGTAATATCACACGTGTAATACAGACACTCCCCCGTGTAATATCACACGTGTAATACAGACACTCCCCCCCCGTGTAATATCACACGTGTAATACAGACACTCCCCCGTGTAATATCACACGTGTAATACAGACACTCCCCCGTGTAATATCACACGTGTAATACAGACACTCCCCCGTGTAATATCACACGTGTAATACAGACACTCCCCCGTGTAATATCAAACGTGTAATACAGACACTCCCCTCATGTAATATCACACGTGTAATACAGACACTCCCCCGTGTAATATCACACGGGTAATACAGACACTCCCCGGTGTAGTATCACACGTGTAATATAGACACTCCCCGGTGTAATATCACACGTGTAATATAGACACTCCCTGGTGTAATATCACATGTGTAATACAGACACTCCCCCGTGTAATATCACACGTGTAATACAGACACTCCCCGTGTAATGTCACACGTGTAATACAGACACTTCCCTGTGTAATATCACACGTGTAATACAGACACTCTCCCCGTGTAATACCACACGTGTAATACAGACACTCCCCTGTGTAATATCACACGTGTAATACAGACACTCCCCTCCCGTGTAATATAACACGTGTAATACAGACACTTCCCCCGTGTAATATCACACGTGTAATACAGACACTCCCCCGTGTAATATCACACGTGTAATACAGAAACTCCCCGTGTAATGTCACATGTGTAATACAGACACTCCCCTGTGTAATATCACACGTGTAATACAGACACTCCCCCCCCGTGTAATATCACACGTGTAATCCAGACACTCCCCCGTGTAATATCAGCCGTGAAATACAGACGCTCCCCCCGTGTAATATCACACGTGTAATACAGACACTCCCCCGTGTAATATCACACGTGTAATACAGACACTCCCCCGTGTAATATCACACGTGTAATACAGACACTCCCCCGTGTAATATCACATGTGTAATACAGACACTCCCCGTGTAATATCACACGTGTAATACAGACACTCCCCCCGTGTAATATCACACGTGTAATACAGACACTCCCCCCGTGTAATATCACACGTGTAATACAGACACTCCCCCCGTGTAATATCACACGTGTAATACAGACACTCCCCCCGTGTAATATCACACGTGTAATACAGACACTCCCCGTGTAATGTCACACGTGTAATACAGACACTTCCCTGTGTAATATCACACGTGTAATACAGACACTCCCCCGTGTAATATCACACGTGTAATACAGACACTCCCCCCGTGTATTATCACACGTGTAATACAGACACTCCCCTGTGTAATACCACACGTGTAATACAGACACTCCCCCGTGTAATATCACACGTGTAATACAGACACTCCCCCGTGTAATATCTCACGTATAATACAGACACTCCCCCGTGTAATATCTCACGTGTAATACAGACATCCCCCCGTGTAATATCACACGTGTAATCCAGACACTCCCCCGTGTAATATCAGCCGTGAAATACAGACACTCCCCCGTGTAATATCACACGTGTAATACAGACACTCCCCCGTGTAATATCACACGTGTAATACAGACACTCCCCCGTGTAATATCACACGTGTAATACAGACACTCCCCCGTGTAATATCACACGTGTAATACAGACACTCCCCCGTGTAATATCACACGTGTAATACAGACACTCCCCTCGTGTAATATCACACGTGTAATACAGACACTCCCCCGTGTAATATCACAGGGGTAATATAGACACTCCCCGGTGTAATATCACACGTGTAATATAGACACTCCCCGGTGTAATATCACATGTGTAATACAGACACTCCCCCGTGTAATATCACACGTGTAATACAGACACTCCCCGTGTAATGTCACACGTGTAATACAGACACTTCCCTGTGTAATATCACACGTGTAATACAGACACTCTCCCCGTGTAATACCACACGTGTAATACAGACACTCCCCTGTGTAATATCACACGTGTAATACAGACACTCCCCTCCCGTGTAATATAACACGTGTAATACAGACGCTCCCGTGTAATATCCCCCGTGTAATACAGACGCTGCCCCGTGTAATATCACACGTATAATACAGACACTCCCCGTGTAATATCACACGTGTAATACAGACGCTCCCCCCGTGTAATATCACACGTGTAATACAGTCACTCCCCGTGTAATATCACACGTGTAATACAGACACTGCCCCGTGTAATATCACACGTGTAATCCAGACACTCCCCCGTGTAATATCAGCCGTGAAATACAGACACTCCCCCGTGTAATATCACACGTGTAATACAGACACTCCCCCGTGTAATATCACACGTGTAATACAGACTCTCCCCCGTGTAATATCACACGTGTAATACAGACACTCCCCCGTGTAATATCACACGTGTAATACAGACACTCCCCCGTGTAATATCACACGTGTAATACAGACACTCCCCCGTGTAATATCACACGTGTAATACAGACACTCCCCCGTGTAATATCACACGTGTAATACAGACACTCCCCGTGTAATATCACCCGTGTAATACAGACACTCCCCTTGTGTAATATCACGCGTGTAATACAGACACTTCCCCCGTGTAATATCACACGTGTAATACAGACACTCCCCCGTGTAATATCACACGTGTAATACAGACACTCCCCCGTGTAATATCACCCGTGTAATACAGACACTCCCCCCGTGTAATATCATACGTTTAATACAGAAAGTCCCCTTGTGTAATATCACACGTGTAATACAGACACTTCCCCCGTGTAATATCACACGTGTAATACAGACACTCCCCCGTGTAATATCACACGTGTAATACAGACACTCCCCGTGTAATGTCACATGTGTAATACAGACACTCCCCTGTGTAATATCACACGTGTAATACAGACACTCCCCCCCGTGTAATATCACACGTGTAATACAGACACTCCCCCGTGTAATATCACACATGTAATACAGACACTCCCCTGTGTAATATCACACGTGTAATACAGACACTCCCCCGTGTAATATCACACGTGTAATACAGACGTTTCCCCGTGTAATATCACACGTGTAATACAGACACTCCCCCGTGTAATACCACACGTGTAATACAGACACTCCCCTGTGTAATATCACACTTGTAATACAGACACTTCCCCCCGTGTAATATCAAACGTGTAATACAGACGCTCCCCTGTGTAATATCACACTTGTAATACAGACACTTCCCCCCGTGTAATATCAAACGTGTAATACAGACGCTCCCCTGTGTAATATCCCCCGTGTAATACAGACACTCCCCCGTGTAATATCACACGTGTAATACAGACACTTCCCCCGTGTAATATCACACGTGTAATACAGACACTCCCCCGTGTATTATCACACGTGTAATACAGACACTTCCCCCGTGTAATATCACACGTGTAATACAGACACTCCCCCGTGTATTATCACACGTGTAATACAGACACTTCCCCCGTGTAATATCACACGTGTAATACAGACACTCCCCCGTGTATTATCACACGTGTAATACAGACACTTCCCCCGTGTAATATCACACGTGTAATACAGACACTCCCCCCTGTATTATCACACGTGTAATACAGACACTCCCCCGTGTATTATCACACGTGTAATACAGACAGTCCCCCCGTGTAATATCACACATGTAATATAGACACTCCCCCGTGTAATATCACACGTGTCATATAGACACTCCCCCGTGTAATATCACAGTGTAATATAGACACTCCCCCGTGTAATATCACACGTGTCATATAGACACTCCCCCGTGTAATACCACACGTGTAATACAGACACTCCCCTGTGTAATATCACACGTGTAATACAGACACTTCCCCCGTGTAATATCACACGTGTAATACAGACACTCCCCCGTGTATTATCACACGTGTAATACAGACACTCCCCCCGTGTAATATCACACATGTAATATAGACACTCCCCCGTGTAATATCACACGTGTCATATAGACACTCCCCCGTGTAATATCACAGTGTAATACAGACACTCACCCCGTGTAATATCACACGTGTAATACAGACACTCCCCCGTGTAACATTACACGTGTAATACAGACACTCTCCCCGTGTAATATCACACGTGTAATACAGACACTCCCCCGTGTAATATCACACGTGTAATACAGACACTCCCCCCGTGTAATATCACACGTGTAATACAGACACTCCCCCCGTGTAATATGACACGTGTAATACAGACACTCCCCCGTGTAATATCACACGGGTAATACAGACACTCCCCGGTGTAATATCACACGTGTAATATAGACACTCCCCGGTGTAATATCACACGTGTAATACAGACACTCCCCCGTGTAATATCACATGTATAATACAGACATTCCCCCGTGTAATATCACACGTTTAATACAGACACTCCCCGTGTAATGTCACACGTGTAATACAGACACTCTCCCCGTGTAATACCACACGTGTAATACAGACACTCCCCTGTGTAATATCACACGTGTAATACAGACACTCACCCCCGTGTAATATAACACGTGTAATACAGACGCTCCCCTGTGTAATATCCCCCGTGTAATACAGACGCTGCCCCGTGTAATATCACACGAATAATACAGACACTCCCCGTGTAATATCACACGTGTAATACAGACGCTCCCCCCGTGTAATATCACACGTGTAATACAGTCACTCCCCGTGTAATATCACACGTGTAATACAGACACTGCCCCGTGTAATATCACACGTGTAATCCAGACACTCCCCCGTGTAATATCAGCCGTGAAATACAGACACTCCCCCGTGTAATATCACACGTGTAATACAGACACTCCCCTGTGTAATATCACACGTGTAATACAGACACTCCCCCGTGTAATATCACACGTGTAATACAGACACTCCCCCGTGTAATATCACACGTGTAATACAGACACTCCCCCGTGTAATATCACACGTGTAATACAGACACTCCCCTCGTGTAATATCACACGTGTAATACAGACACTCCCCCGTGTAATATCACACGGGTAATACAGACACTCCCCGGTGAAATATCACATGTGTAATATAGACACTCCCCGGTGTAATATCACACGTGTAATACAGACACTCCCCCGTGTAATATCACACGTGTAATACAGACACTCCCCCGTGTAATATCACATGTGTAATACAGACACTCCCCGTGTAATGTCACACGTGTAATACAGACACTTCCCTGTGTAATATCACACGGGTAATACAGACACTCCCCGGTGTAATATCACACGTGTAATATAGACACTCCCCGGTGTAATATCACACGTGTAATACAGACACTCCCCCCCCGTGTAATATAACACGTGTAATACAGACGCTCCCCTGTGTAATATCCCCCGTGTAATACAGACGCTGCCCCGTGTAATATCACACGTATAATACAGACACTCTCAGTGTAATATCACACGTGTAATACAGACGCTCCCCCCGTGTAATATCACACGTGTAATACAGTCACTCCCCATGTAATATCACACGTGTAATACAGACACTGCCCCGTGTAATATCACACATATAATACAGACACTCCCCCGTGTAATATCACACGTGTAATACAGACGCTCCCGTGTGGAATATCCCCCGTGTAATACAGACACTTCCCCCGTGTAATATCACATGTATAATACAGACACTCCACCGTGTAATATCACACGTGTAATGCAGACACTCCCCCGTGTAATATCACACGGGTAATACAGACACTCCCCGTTTAATATCACACGTGTAATACAGACACTCCCCCGTGTAATATTACACGTGTAATATAGACACTCCCCCGTGTAATATCACACGTGTAATACAGACACTCCCCCGTGTAATATCACACGTGTAATACAGACACTCCCCCGTGTAATATCACACGTGTAATATAGACACTCCCCCCGTGTAATATCACACGTGTAATACAGACACTCCCCCGTGTAATATCACACGGGTAATACAGACACTCCCCGGTGTAATATCACACGTGTAATATAGACACTCCCCGGTGTAATATCACACGTGTAATACAGACACTCCCCCGTGTAATATCACATGTGTAATACAGACACTCCCCGTGTAATATCACACGTGTAATACAGACACTCCCCCCGTGTAATATCACACGTGTAATACAGACACTCCCCCCGTGTAATATCACACGTGTAATACAGACACTCCCCGTGTAATGTCACACGTGTAATACAGACACTTCCCTGTGTAATATCACACATGTAATACAGACACTCTCCCCGTGTAATACCACACGTGTAATACAGACACTCCCCTGTGTAATATCACACGTGTAATACAGACACTCCCCCCCCCCGTGTAATATAACACGTGTAATACAGACGCTCCCCTGTGTAATATCCCCCCTGTAATACAGACGCTGCCCCGTGTAATATCACACGAATAATACAGACACTCCCCGTGTAATATCACACGTGTAATACAGATGCTCCCCCCGTGTAATATCACACGTGTAATACAGTCACTCCCCGTGTAATATCACACGTGTAATACAGACACTGCCCCGTGTAATATCACACGTGTAATCCAGACACTCCCCCGTGTAATATCAGCCGTGAAATACAGACACTCCCCCGTGTAATATCACACGTGTAATACAGACACTCCCCCGTGTAATATCACACGTGTAATACAGACACTCCCCCGTGTAATATCACATGTGTAATACAGTCACTCCCCGTGTAATATCACACGTGTAATACAGACACTGCCCCGTGTAATATCACAAGTGTAATCCAGACACTCCCCCGTGTAATATCAGCCGTGAAATACAGACACTCCCCCGTGTAATATCACACGTGTAATACAGACACTCCCCCGTGTAATATCACACGTGTAATACAGACACTCCCCTCATGTAATATCACACGTGTAATACAGACACTCCCCCGTGTAATATCACACGTGTAATACAGACACTCCCCCGTGTAATATCACACGGGTAATACAGACACTCCCCGGTGTAGTATCACACGTGTAATATAGACACTCCCCGGTGTAATATCACACGTGTAATATAGACACTCCCCGGTGTAATATCACATGTGTAATACAGACACTCCCCCATGTAATATCACACGTGTAATACAGACACTCCCCGTGTAATGTCACACGTGTAATACAGACACTTCCCTGTGTAATATCACACGTGTAATACAGACACTCTCCCCGTGTAATACCACACGTGTAATACAGACACTCCCCTGTGTAATATCACACGTGTAATACAGACACTCCCCTCCCGTGTAATATAACACGTGTAATACAGACGCTCCCCTGTGTAATATCCCCCGTGTAATACAGACGCTGCCCCGTGTAATATCACACGTATAATACAGACACTCCCCGTGTAATATCACACGTGTAATACAGACGCTCCCCCCGTGTAATATCACACGTGTAATACAGTCACTCCCCGTGTAATATCACACGTGTAATACAGACACTGCCCCGTGTAATATCACACGTGTAATCCAGACACTCCCCCGTGTAATATCAGCCGTGAAATACAGACACTCCCCCGTGTAATATCACACGTGTAATACAGACACTCCCCCGTGTAATATCACACGTGTAATACAGACACTCCCCCGTGTAATATCACACGTGTAATACAGACACTCCCCCCGTGTAATATCACACGTGTAATACAGACACTCCCCCGTGTAATATCACACGTGTAATACAGACACTCCCCCGTGTAATATCACACGTGTAATACAGACACTCCCCCCGTGTAATATCACACGTGTAATACAGACACTCCCCCGTGTAATATCACACGTGTAATACAGACACTCCCCCGTGTAATATCACACGTGTAATACAGACACTCCCCGTGTAATATCACACGTGTAATACAGACACTCCCCCGTGTAATATCACACGTGTAATACAGACACTCCCCCCGTGTAATATCACACGTGTAATACAGACACTCCCCCGTGTAATATCACACATGTAATACAGACACTCCCCCGTGTAATATCACACGTGTAATACAGACACTCCCCCGTGTAATATCACACGTGTAATACAGACACTCCCCCGTGTAATATCACACGTGTAATACAGACACTCCCCCGTGTAATATCACACGTGTAATACAGACACTCCCCGTGTAATATCACCCGTGTAATACAGACACTCCCCCCCTGTAATATCATACGTTTAATACAGAAAGTCCCCTTGTGTAATATCACACGTGTAATACAGACACTTCCCCCGTGTAATATCACACGTGTAATACAGACACTCCCCCGTGTAATATCACACGTGTAATACAGACACTCCCCGTGTAATGTCACATGTGTAATACAGACACTCCCCTGTGTAATATCACACGTGTAATACAGACACTCCCCCCCCGTGTAATATCACACGTGTAATACAGACACTCCCCCCCCGTGTAATATCACACGTGTAATACAGACACTGCCCCGTGTAATATCACACGTGTAATCCAGACACTCCCCCGTGTAATATCAGCCGTGAAATACAGACGCTCCCCCCGTGTAATATCACACGTGTAATACAGACACTCCTCCGTGTAATATCACACGTGTAATACAGACACTCCCCCGTGTAATATCACACGTGTAATACAGACACTCCCCCGTGTAATATCACATGTGTAATACAGACACTCCCCGTGTAATATCACACGTGTAATACAGACACTCCCCCCGTGTAATATCACACGTGTAATACAGACACTCCCCCCGTGTAATATCACACGTGTAATACAGACACTCCCCCCGTGTAATATCACACGTGTAATACAGACACTCCCCCCGTGTAATATTACACGTGTAATACAGACACTCCCCGTGTAATGTCACACGTGTAAAACAGACACTTCCCTGTGTAATATCACACGTGTAATACAGACACTCTCCCCGTGTAATACCACACGTGTAATACAGACACTCCCCTGTGTAATATCACACGTGTAATACAGACACTCCCCCCCCGTGTAATATAACACGTGTAATACAGACGCTCCCGTGTAATATCCCCCGTGTAATACAGACGCTGCCCCGTGTAATATCACACGTATAATACAGACACTCCCCGTGTAATATCACACGTGTAATACAGACGCTCCCCCCGTGTAATATCACACGTGTAATACAGTCACTCCCCGTGTAATATCACACGTGTAATACAGACACTGCCCCGTGTAATATCACACGTGTAATCCAGACACTCCCCCGTGTAATATCAGCCGTGAAATACAGACACTCCCCCATGTAATATCACACGTGTAATACAGACACTCCCCCGTGTAATATCACACGTGTAATACAGACACTACCCCGAGTAATATCACACGTGTAATACAGACACTCCCCCGTGTAATATCACACGTGTAATACAGACACTCCCCCGTGTAATATCACACGTGTAATACAGACACTCCCCCGTGTAATATCACACGTGTAATACAGACACTCCCCCGTGTAATATCACACGTGTAATACAGACACTCCCCGTGTAATATCACCCGTGTAATACAGACACTCCCCTTGTGTAATATCACACGTGTAATACAGACACTTCCCCCGTGTAATATCACACGTGTAATACAGACACTCCCCCGTGTAATATCACACGTGTAATACAGACACTCCCCCGTGTAATATCACCCGTGTAATACAGACACTCCCTCCGTGTAATATCATACGTTTAATACAGAAAGTCCCCTTGTGTAATATCACACGTGTAATACAGACACTTCCCCCGTGTAATATCACACGTGTAATACAGACACTCCCCCGTGTAATATCACACGTGTAATACAGACACTCCCCGTGTAATGTCACATGTGTAATACAGACACTCCCCTGTGTAATATCACACGTGTAATACAGACACTCCCCCCCCGTGTAATATCACACGTGTAATACAGACACTCCCCCGTGTAATATCACACGTGTAATACAGACACTCCCCTGTGTAATATCACACGTGTAATACAGACACTCCCCCGTGTAATATCACACGTGTAATACAGACGTTTCCCCGTGTAATATCACACGTGTAATACAGACACTCCCCCGTGTAATACCACACGTGTAATACAGACACTCCCCTGTGTAATATCACACTTGTAATACAGACACTTCCCCCCGTGTAATATCAAACGTGTAATACAGACGCTCCCCTGTGTAATATCCCCCGTGTAATACAGACACTCCCCCGTGTAATATCACACGTGTAATACAGACACTTCCCCTGTGTAATATCACACGTGTAATACAGACACTCCCCCGTGTATTATCACACGTGTAATACAGACACTTCCCCCGTGTAATATCACACGTGTAATACAGACACTCCCCCGTGTATTATCACACGTGTAATACAGACACTTCCCCCGTGTAATATCACACGTGTAATACAGACACTCCCCCGTGTATTATCACACGTGTAATACAGACAGTCCCCCCGTGTAATATCATACATGTAATATAGACACTCCCCCGTGTAATATCACACGTGTCATATAGACACTCCCCCGTGTAATATCACACGTGTCATATAGACACTCCCCCGTGTAATATCACAGTGTAATACAGACTTTCCCCCGTGTAACATTACACGTGTAATACAGACACTCTCCCCGTGTAATATCACACGTGTAATACAGACACTCCCCCGTGTAATATCACACATGTAATATAGACACTCCCCCCGTGTAATATCACACGTGTAATACAGACGCTCCCCTGTGTAATATCCCCGTGTAATACAGACGCTCCCCCGTGTAATATCACACGTGTAATACAGACACTCCCCCGTGTATTATCACACGTGTAATACAGACACTCCCCCCGTGTAATATCACACATGTAATATAGACACTCCCCCGTGTAATATCACACGTGTCATATAGACACTCCCCCGTGTAATATCACAGTGTAATACAGACTTTCCCCCGTGTAACATTACACGTGTAATACAGACACTCTCCCCGTGTAATATCACACGTGTAATACAGACACTCCCCCGTGTAATATCACACGTGTAATATAGACACTCCCCCAGTGTAATATCACACGTGTAATACAGACGCTCCCCTGTGTAATATCCCCGTGTAATACAGACACTTCCCCCGTGTAATATCACACGTGTAATACAGACACTCCCCCGTGTAATATCACACGTGTAATACAGACACTCCCCCGTGTAATATCACACGTGTAATACAGATACTCCCCCGTGTAATATCACATGTGTAATACAGACACTTCCCCCGTGTAATATCACACGTGTAATACAGACACTCCCCCGTGTATTATCACACGTGTAAAATAGAGACTTCCCCCGTGTAATTTCACACATGTAATACAGACACTCCCCCGTGTAATATCACACGTGTAATACAGACACTCCCTCGTGTAATATCACAGTGTAATACAGACACTCCCCCGTGTAACATTACACGTGTAATACAGACACTCTCCCCGTGTAATATCACACGTGTAATACAGACACTCCCCCGTGTAATATCACACGTGTAATACAGACACTCCCCCCGTGTAATATCACACGTGTAATACAGACACTCCCCTGTGTAATATCCCCGTGTAATACAGACGCTCCCCCGTGTAATATCACACGTGTAATACAGACACTCCCCCGTGTAATATCGCATGTGTAATACAGTCACTCCCCCGTGTAATATCACACGTGTAATAGACACTCTCCCCGTGTAATACCACACGTGTAATACAGACAGTCCCCTGTGTAATATCACACGTGTAATACAGACACTCCCCTGTGTAATATCACACGTGTAATACAGACGCTCCCCTGTGTAATATCCCCCGTGTAATACAGACGCTCCCCCCGTGTAATATCACATGTATAATACAGACACTCCCCCGTGTAATATCACACGTGTAATACAGACACTCCCCCCGTGTAATATCACACGTGTAATACAGACACTCCCCCCGTGTAATATCACACATGTAATACAGACACTCCCCCGTGTAATATCACACGTGTAATAAAGACACTCCCCCGTGTAATGTCACACGTGTAATACAGACACTCCCCCGTGTAATATCACACATGTAATACAGACACTCCCCGTGTAATGTCACACGTGTAATACAGACACTTCCCTGTGTAATATCACACGTGTAATACAGACACTCTCCCCGTGTAATACCACACGTGTAATACAGACACTCCCCTGTGTAATATCACACGTGTAATACAGACACTCCCCCCCGTGTAATATAACACGTGTAATACAGACGCTCCCCTGTGTAATATCCCCCGTGTAATACAGACGCTGCCCCGTGTAATATCACACGTATAATACAGACACTCCCCGTGTAATATCACACGTGTAATACAGACGCTCCCCCCGTGTAATATCACACGTGTAATACAGTCACTCCCCGTGTAATATCACACGTGTAATACAGACACTGCCCCGTGTAATATCACACGTGTAATCCAGACACTCCCCCGTGTAATATCAGCCGTGAAATACAGACACTCCCCCGTGTAATATCACACGTGTAATACAGACACTCCCCCGTGTAATATCACACGTGTAATACAGACACTCCCCCGTGTAATATCACACGTGTAATACAGACACTCCCCCGTGTAATATCACACGTGTAATACAGACACTCCCCCGTGTAATATCACACGTGTAATACAGACACTCCCCCGTGTAATATCACACGTGTAATACAGACACTCCCCCGTGTAATATCACACGTGTAATACAGACACTCCCCCGTGTAATATCACACGTGTAATACAGACACTTCCCCCGTGTAATATCACACGTGTAATACAGACACTCCCCCGTGTAATATCACACGTGTAATACAGACACTCCCCGTGTAATGTCACATGTGTAATACAGACACTCCCCTGTGTAATATCACACGTGTAATACAGACACTCCCCCCCCCCGTGTAATATCACACGTGTAATACAGACACTCCCCTGTGTAATATCACACGTGTAATACAGACACTCCCCCGTGTAATATCACACGTGTAATACAGACGTTTCCCCGTGTAATATCACACGTGTAATACAGACACTCCCCCGTGTAATACCACACGTGTAATACAGACACTCCCCTGTGTAATATCACACTTGTAATACAGACACTTCCCCCCGTGTAATATCAAACGTGTAATACAGACGCTCCCCTGTGTAATATCCCCCGTGTAATACAGACACTTCCCCCGTGTAATATCACACGTGTAATACAGACACTCCCCCGTGTAATATCACACGTGTAATACAGACACTCCCCCGTGTAATATCACACGTGTAATACAGATACTCCCCCGTGTAATATCACATGTGTAATACAGACACTTCCCCCGTGTAATATCACACATGTAATACAGACACTCCCCCGTGTAATATCACACGTGTAATACAGACACTCCCCCGTGTAATATCACAGTGTAATACAGACACTCCCCCGTGTAATATCACACGTGTAATACAGACACTCCCCCGTGTAACATTACACGTGTAATACAGACACTCTCCCCGTGTAATATCACACGTGTAATACAGACACTCCCCCGTGTAATATCACACGTGTAATACAGACACTCCCCCCGTGTAATATCACACGTGTAATACAGACGCTCCCCTGTGTAATATCCCCGTGTAATACAGACGCTCCCCCGTGTAATATCACACGTGTAATACAGACACTCCCCCGTGTAATATCGCATGTGTAATACAGTCACTCCCCCGTGTAATATCACACGTGTAATAGACACTCTCCCCGTGTAATACCACACGTGTAATACAGACAGTCCCCTGTGTAATATCACACGTGTAATACAGACACTCCCCCCCCTGTGTAATATCACACGTGTAATACAGACGCTCCCCTGTGTAATATCCCCCGTGTAATACAGACGCTCCCCCCGTGTAATATCACATGTTTAATACAGACACTCCCCCGTGTAATATCACACGTGTAATACAGACACTCCCCCGTGTAATATCACACGTGTAATACAGACACTCCCCCGTGTAATATCACACATGTAATACAGACACTCCCCCGTGTAATATCACACGTGTAATACAGACACTCCCCCGTGTAATATCACACGTGTAATACAGACACTCCCCCGTGAAATATCACACGTGTAATACAGACACTCCCCCGTGTAATATCACACGTGTAATACAGACACTCCCCCCGTGTAATATCAAACATGTAATACAGACACTCCCCCGTGTAATATCACACGTGTCATATAGACACTCCCCCGTGTAATATCACCCGTGAAATACAGACACTGCCCCGTGTAACATTACACGTGTAATACAGACACTCTTCCCGTGTAATATCACACGTGTAATAGACACTCCCCCGTGTAATATCACACGTGTAATACAGACACTCCCCCGTGTAATATCACACGTGTAATATAGACACTCCCCCGTGCAATATCACACGTGTAATACAGACATTCCCCCGTGCAATATCACACGTGTAATACAGACACTCCCCCGTGTATTATCACACGTGTAATACAGACACTCCCTCGTGTAATATCAAACGTGTAATACAGACAATCCCCCCGTGTAATATCACATGTATAATACAGACACTCCACCGTGTAATATCACACGTGTAATACAGACACTCCCCCGTGTAATATCACACGTGTAATACAGACGCTCCCGTGTGTAATATCCCCCGTGTAATACAGACACTCCCCCCGTGTAATATCACATGTATAATACAGACACTCCACCGTGTAATATCACACGTGTAATGCAGACACTCCCCCGTGTAATATCACACGGGTAATACAGACACTCCCCGTTTAATATCACACGTGTAATACAGACACTCCCCCGTGTAATATTACACGTGTAATATAGACACTCCCCCGTGTAATATCACACGTGTAATACAGACACTCCCCCGTGTAATATCACACGTGTAATACAGACACTCCCCCGTGTAATATCACACGTGTAATATAGACACTCCCCCCGTGTAATATCACACGGGTAATACAGACACTCCCCGGTGTAATATCACACGTGTAATATAGACACTCCCCGGTGTAATATCACACGTGTAATACAGACACTCCCCCGTGTAATATCACATGTGTAATACAGACACACACCGTGTAATATCACACGTGTAATACAGACACTCCCCCCGTGTAATATCACACGTGTAATACAGACACTCCCCCCGTGTAATATCACACGTGTAATACAGACACTCCCCGTGTAATGTCACACGTGTAATACAGACACTCCCCCGTGTAATATCACACGTGTAATACAGACACTCTCCCCGTGTAATACCACACGTGTAATACAGACACTTCCCTGTGTAATATCACACGTGTAATACAGACACTCCCCCCCGTGTAATATCACACGTGTAATACAGACACTCCCCGTGTAATATCACACGTGTAATACAGACACTTCCCCCGTGTAATATCACACGTGTAATACAGACACTCCCCCGTGTAATATCACACGTGTAATACAGACACTCCCCCCCCGTGTAATATCACACGTGTAATACAGACACTCCCCCGTGTAATATCACACGTGTAATACAGACACTCCCCCGTGTAATATCACACGTGTAATACAGACACTCCCCCGTGTAATATCACACGTGTAATACAGACACTCCCCCGTGTAATATCAAACGTGTAATACAGACACTCCCCTCATGTAATATCACACGTGTAATACAGACACTCCCCCGTGTAATATCACACGGGTAATACAGACACTCCCCGGTGTAGTATCACACGTGTAATATAGACACTCCCCGGTGTAATATCACACGTGTAATATAGACACTCCCTGGTGTAATATCACATGTGTAATACAGACACTCCCCCGTGTAATATCACACGTGTAATACAGACACTCCCCGTGTAATGTCACACGTGTAATACAGACACTTCCCTGTGTAATATCACACGTGTAATACAGACACTCTCCCCGTGTAATACCACACGTGTAATACAGACACTCCCCTGTGTAATATCACACGTGTAATACAGACACTCCCCTCCCGTGTAATATAACACGTGTAATACAGACACTTCCCCCGTGTAATATCACACGTGTAATACAGACACTCCCCCGTGTAATATCACACGTGTAATACAGAAACTCCCCGTGTAATCTCACATGTGTAATACAGACACTCCCCTGTGTAATATCACACGTGTAATACAGACACTCCCCCCCCGTGTAATATCACACGTGTAATCCAGACACTCCCCCGTGTAATATCAGCCGTGAAATACAGACGCTCCCCCCGTGTAATATCACACGTGTAATACAGACACTCCCCCGTGTAATATCACACGTGTAATACAGACACTCCCCCGTGTAATATCACACGTGTAATACAGACACTCCCCCGTGTAATATCACATGTGTAATACAGACACTCCCCGTGTAATATCACACGTGTAATACAGACACTCCCCCCGTGTAATATCACACGTGTAATACAGACACTCCCCCCGTGTAATATCACACGTGTAATACAGACACTCCCCCCGTGTAATATCACACGTGTAATACAGACACTCCCCCCGTGTAATATCACACGTGTAATACAGACACTCCCCGTGTAATGTCACACGTGTAATACAGACACTTCCCTGTGTAATATCACACGTGTAATACAGACACTCCCCCGTGTAATATCACACGTGTAATACAGACACTCCCCCCGTGTATTATCACACGTGTAATACAGACACTCCCCCGTGTAATACCACACGTGTAATACAGACACTCCCCCGTGTAATATCACACGTGTAATACAGACACTCCCCCGTGTAATATCTCACGTATAATACAGACACTCCCCCGTGTAATATCTCACGTGTAATACAGACATCCCCCCGTGTAATATCACACGTGTAATCCAGACACTCCCCCGTGTAATATCAGCCGTGAAATACAGACACTCCCCCGTGTAATATCACACGTGTAATACAGACACTCCCCCGTGTAATATCACACGTGTAATACAGACACTCCCCCGTGTAATATCACACGTGTAATACAGACACTCCCCCGTGTAATATCACACGTGTAATACAGACACTCCCCCGTGTAATATCACACGTGTAATACAGACACTCCCCTCGTGTAATATCACACGTGTAATACAGACACTCCCCCGTGTAATATCACAGGGGTAATATAGACACTCCCCGGTGTAATATCACACGTGTAATATAGACACTCCCCGGTGTAATATCACATGTGTAATACAGACACTCCCCCGTGTAATATCACACGTGTAATACAGACACTCCCCGTGTAATGTCACACGTGTAATACAGACACTTCCCTGTGTAATATCACACGTGTAATACAGACACTCTCCCCGTGTAATACCACACGTGTAATACAGACACTCCCCTGTGTAATATCACACGTGTAATACAGACACTCCCCTCCCGTGTAATATAACACGTGTAATACAGACGCTCCCGTGTAATATCCCCCGTGTAATACAGACGCTGCCCCGTGTAATATCACACGTATAATACAGACACTCCCCGTGTAATATCACACGTGTAATACAGACGCTCCCCCCGTGTAATATCACACGTGTAATACAGTCACTCCCCGTGTAATATCACACGTGTAATACAGACACTGCCCCGTGTAATATCACACGTGTAATCCAGACACTCCCCCGTGTAATATCAGCCGTGAAATACAGACACTCCCCCGTGTAATATCACACGTGTAATACAGACACTCCCCCGTGTAATATCACACGTGTAATACAGACTCTCCCCCGTGTAATATCACACGTGTAATACAGACACTCCCCCGTGTAATATCACACGTGTAATACAGACACTCCCCCGTGTAATATCACACGTGTAATACAGACACTCCCCCGTGTAATATCACACGTGTAATACAGACACTCCCCCGTGTAATATCACACGTGTAATACAGACACTCCCCGTGTAATATCACCCGTGTAATACAGACACTCCCCTTGTGTAATATCACGCGTGTAATACAGACACTTCCCCCGTGTAATATCACACGTGTAATACAGACACTCCCCCGTGTAATATCACACGTGTAATACAGACACTCCCCCGTGTAATATCACCCGTGTAATACAGACACTCCCCCCGTGTAATATCATACGTTTAATACAGAAAGTCCCCTTGTGTAATATCACACGTGTAATACAGACACTTCCCCCGTGTAATATCACACGTGTAATACAGACACTCCCCCGTGTAATATCACACGTGTAATACAGACACTCCCCGTGTAATGTCACATGTGTAATACAGACACTCCCCTGTGTAATATCACACGTGTAATACAGACACTCCCCCCCGTGTAATATCACACGTGTAATACAGACACTCCCCCGTGTAATATCACACATGTAATACAGACACTCCCCTGTGTAATATCACACGTGTAATACAGACACTCCCCCGTGTAATATCACACGTGTAATACAGACGTTTCCCCGTGTAATATCACACGTGTAATACAGACACTCCCCCGTGTAATACCACACGTGTAATACAGACACTCCCCTGTGTAATATCACACTTGTAATACAGACACTTCCCCCCGTGTAATATCAAACGTGTAATACAGACGCTCCCCTGTGTAATATCACACTTGTAATACAGACACTTCCCCCCGTGTAATATCAAACGTGTAATACAGACGCTCCCCTGTGTAATATCCCCCGTGTAATACAGACACTCCCCCGTGTAATATCACACGTGTAATACAGACACTTCCCCCGTGTAATATCACACGTGTAATACAGACACTCCCCCGTGTATTATCACACGTGTAATACAGACACTTCCCCCGTGTAATATCACACGTGTAATACAGACACTCCCCCGTGTATTATCACACGTGTAATACAGACACTTCCCCCGTGTAATATCACACGTGTAATACAGACACTCCCCCGTGTATTATCACACGTGTAATACAGACACTTCCCCCGTGTAATATCACACGTGTAATACAGACACTCCCCCCTGTATTATCACACGTGTAATACAGACACTCCCCCGTGTATTATCACACGTGTAATACAGACAGTCCCCCCGTGTAATATCACACATGTAATATAGACACTCCCCCGTGTAATATCACACGTGTCATATAGACACTCCCCCGTGTAATATCACAGTGTAATATAGACACTCCCCCGTGTAATATCACACGTGTCATATAGACACTCCCCCGTGTAATACCACACGTGTAATACAGACACTCCCCTGTGTAATATCACACGTGTAATACAGACACTTCCCCCGTGTAATATCACACGTGTAATACAGACACTCCCCCGTGTATTATCACACGTGTAATACAGACACTCCCCCCGTGTAATATCACACATGTAATATAGACACTCCCCCGTGTAATATCACACGTGTCATATAGACACTCCCCCGTGTAATATCACAGTGTAATACAGACACTCACCCCGTGTAATATCACACGTGTAATACAGACACTCCCCCGTGTAACATTACACGTGTAATACAGACACTCTCCCCGTGTAATATCACACGTGTAATACAGACACTCCCCCGTGTAATATCACACGTGTAATACAGACACTCCCCCCGTGTAATATCACACGTGTAATACAGACACTCCCCCCGTGTAATATGACACGTGTAATACAGACACTCCCCCGTGTAATATCACACGGGTAATACAGACACTCCCCGGTGTAATATCACACGTGTAATATAGACACTCCCCGGTGTAATATCACACGTGTAATACAGACACTCCCCCGTGTAATATCACATGTATAATACAGACATTCCCCCGTGTAATATCACACGTTTAATACAGACACTCCCCGTGTAATGTCACACGTGTAATACAGACACTTCCCTGTGTAATATCACACGTGTAATACAGACACTCTCCCCGTGTAATACCACACGTGTAATACAGACACTCCCCTGTGTAATATCACACGTGTAATACAGACACTCACCCCCGTGTAATATAACACGTGTAATACAGACGCTCCCCTGTGTAATATCCCCCGTGTAATACAGACGCTGCCCCGTGTAATATCACACGAATAATACAGACACTCCCCGTGTAATATCACACGTGTAATACAGACGCTCCCCCCGTGTAATATCACACGTGTAATACAGTCACTCCCCGTGTAATATCACACGTGTAATACAGACACTGCCCCGTGTAATATCACACGTGTAATCCAGACACTCCCCCGTGTAATATCAGCCGTGAAATACAGACACTCCCCCGTGTAATATCACACGTGTAATACAGACACTCCCCTGTGTAATATCACACGTGTAATACAGACACTCCCCCGTGTAATATCACACGTGTAATACAGACACTCCCCCGTGTAATATCACACGTGTAATACAGACACTCCCCCGTGTAATATCACACGTGTAATACAGACACTCCCCTCGTGTAATATCACACGTGTAATACAGACACTCCCCCGTGTAATATCACACGGGTAATACAGACACTCCCCGGTGAAATATCACATGTGTAATATAGACACTCCCCGGTGTAATATCACACGTGTAATACAGACACTCCCCCGTGTAATATCACACGTGTAATACAGACACTCCCCCGTGTAATATCACATGTGTAATACAGACACTCCCCGTGTAATGTCACACGTGTAATACAGACACTTCCCTGTGTAATATCACACGGGTAATACAGACACTCCCCGGTGTAATATCACACGTGTAATATAGACACTCCCCGGTGTAATATCACACGTGTAATACAGACACTCCCCCCCCGTGTAATATAACACGTGTAATACAGACGCTCCCCTGTGTAATATCCCCCGTGTAATACAGACGCTGCCCCGTGTAATATCACACGTATAATACAGACACTCTCAGTGTAATATCACACGTGTAATACAGACGCTCCCCCCGTGTAATATCACACGTGTAATACAGTCACTCCCCATGTAATATCACACGTGTAATACAGACACTGCCCCGTGTAATATCACACATATAATACAGACACTCCCCCGTGTAATATCACACGTGTAATACAGACGCTCCCGTGTGGAATATCCCCCGTGTAATACAGACACTTCCCCCGTGTAATATCACATGTATAATACAGACACTCCACCGTGTAATATCACACGTGTAATGCAGACACTCCCCCATGTAATATCACACGGGTAATACAGACACTCCCCGTTTAATATCACACGTGTAATACAGACACTCCCCCGTGTAATATTACACGTGTAATATAGACACTCCCCCGTGTAATATCACACGTGTAATACAGACACTCCCCCGTGTAATATCACACGTGTAATACAGACACTCCCCCGTGTAATATCACACGTGTAATATAGACACTCCCCCCGTGTAATATCACACGTGTAATACAGACACTCCCCCGTGTAATATCACACGGGTAATACAGACACTCCCCGGTGTAATATCACACGTGTAATATAGACACTCCCCGGTGTAATATCACACGTGTAATACAGACACTCCCCCGTGTAATATCACATGTGTAATACAGACACTCCCCGTGTAATATCACACGTGTAATACAGACACTCCCCCCGTGTAATATCACACGTGTAATACAGACACTCCCCCCGTGTAATATCACACGTGTAATACAGACACTCCCCGTGTAATGTCACACGTGTAATACAGACACTTCCCTGTGTAATATCACACATGTAATACAGACACTCTCCCCGTGTAATACCACACGTGTAATACAGACACTCCCCTGTGTAATATCACACGTGTAATACAGACACTCCCCCCCCCCGTGTAATATAACACGTGTAATACAGACGCTCCCCTGTGTAATATCCCCCCTGTAATACAGACGCTGCCCCGTGTAATATCACACGAATAATACAGACACTCCCCGTGTAATATCACACGTGTAATACAGATGCTCCCCCCGTGTAATATCACACGTGTAATACAGTCACTCCCCGTGTAATATCACACGTGTAATACAGACACTGCCCCGTGTAATATCACACGTGTAATCCAGACACTCCCCCGTGTAATATCAGCCGTGAAATACAGACACTCCCCCGTGTAATATCACACGTGTAATACAGACACTCCCCCGTGTAATATCACACGTGTAATACAGACACTCCCCCGTGTAATATCACATGTGTAATACAGTCACTCCCCGTGTAATATCACACGTGTAATACAGACACTGCCCCGTGTAATATCACAAGTGTAATCCAGACACTCCCCCGTGTAATATCAGCCGTGAAATACAGACACTCCCCCGTGTAATATCACACGTGTAATACAGACACTCCCCCGTGTAATATCACACGTGTAATACAGACACTCCCCTCATGTAATATCACACGTGTAATACAGACACTCCCCCGTGTAATATCACACGTGTAATACAGACACTCCCCCGTGTAATATCACACGGGTAATACAGACACTCCCCGGTGTAGTATCACACGTGTAATATAGACACTCCCCGGTGTAATATCACACGTGTAATATAGACACTCCCCGGTGTAATATCACATGTGTAATACAGACACTCCCCCATGTAATATCACACGTGTAATACAGACACTCCCCGTGTAATGTCACACGTGTAATACAGACACTTCCCTGTGTAATATCACACGTGTAATACAGACACTCTCCCCGTGTAATACCACACGTGTAATACAGACACTCCCCTGTGTAATATCACACGTGTAATACAGACACTCCCCTCCCGTGTAATATAACACGTGTAATACAGACGCTCCCCTGTGTAATATCCCCCGTGTAATACAGACGCTGCCCCGTGTAATATCACACGTATAATACAGACACTCCCCGTGTAATATCACACGTGTAATACAGACGCTCCCCCCGTGTAATATCACACGTGTAATACAGTCACTCCCCGTGTAATATCACACGTGTAATACAGACACTGCCCCGTGTAATATCACACGTGTAATCCAGACACTCCCCCGTGTAATATCAGCCGTGAAATACAGACACTCCCCCGTGTAATATCACACGTGTAATACAGACACTCCCCCGTGTAATATCACACGTGTAATACAGACACTCCCCCGTGTAATATCACACGTGTAATACAGACACTCCCCCCGTGTAATATCACACGTGTAATACAGACACTCCCCCGTGTAATATCACACGTGTAATACAGACACTCCCCCGTGTAATATCACACGTGTAATACAGACACTCCCCCCGTGTAATATCACACGTGTAATACAGACACTCCCCCGTGTAATATCACACGTGTAATACAGACACTCCCCCGTGTAATATCACACGTGTAATACAGACACTCCCCGTGTAATATCACACGTGTAATACAGACACTCCCCCGTGTAATATCACACGTGTAATACAGACACTCCCCCCGTGTAATATCACACGTGTAATACAGACACTCCCCCGTGTAATATCACACATGTAATACAGACACTCCCCCGTGTAATATCACACGTGTAATACAGACACTCCCCCGTGTAATATCACACGTGTAATACAGACACTCCCCCGTGTAATATCACACGTGTAATACAGACACTCCCCCGTGTAATATCACACGTGTAATACAGACACTCCCCGTGTAATATCACCCGTGTAATACAGACACTCCCCCCCTGTAATATCATACGTTTAATACAGAAAGTCCCCTTGTGTAATATCACACGTGTAATACAGACACTTCCCCCGTGTAATATCACACGTGTAATACAGACACTCCCCCGTGTAATATCACACGTGTAATACAGACACTCCCCGTGTAATGTCACATGTGTAATACAGACACTCCCCTGTGTAATATCACACGTGTAATACAGACACTCCCCCCCCGTGTAATATCACACGTGTAATACAGACACTCCCCCCCCGTGTAATATCACACGTGTAATACAGACACTGCCCCGTGTAATATCACACGTGTAATCCAGACACTCCCCCGTGTAATATCAGCCGTGAAATACAGACGCTCCCCCCGTGTAATATCACACGTGTAATACAGACACTCCTCCGTGTAATATCACACGTGTAATACAGACACTCCCCCGTGTAATATCACACGTGTAATACAGACACTCCCCCGTGTAATATCACATGTGTAATACAGACACTCCCCGTGTAATATCACACGTGTAATACAGACACTCCCCCCGTGTAATATCACACGTGTAATACAGACACTCCCCCCGTGTAATATCACACGTGTAATACAGACACTCCCCCCGTGTAATATCACACGTGTAATACAGACACTCCCCCCGTGTAATATCACACGTGTAATACAGACACTCCCCGTGTAATGTCACACGTGTAAAACAGACACTTCCCTGTGTAATATCACACGTGTAATACAGACACTCTCCCCGTGTAATACCACACGTGTAATACAGACACTCCCCTGTGTAATATCACACGTGTAATACAGACACTCCCCCCCCGTGTAATATAACACGTGTAATACAGACGCTCCCGTGTAATATCCCCCGTGTAATACAGACGCTGCCCCGTGTAATATCACACGTATAATACAGACACTCCCCGTGTAATATCACACGTGTAATACAGACGCTCCCCCCGTGTAATATCACACGTGTAATACAGTCACTCCCCGTGTAATATCACACGTGTAATACAGACACTGCCCCGTGTAATATCACACGTGTAATCCAGACACTCCCCCGTGTAATATCAGCCGTGAAATACAGACACTCCCCCATGTAATATCACACGTGTAATACAGACACTCCCCCGTGTAATATCACACGTGTAATACAGACACTACCCCGAGTAATATCACACGTGTAATACAGACACTCCCCCGTGTAATATCACACGTGTAATACAGACACTCCCCCGTGTAATATCACACGTGTAATACAGACACTCCCCCGTGTAATATCACACGTGTAATACAGACACTCCCCCGTGTAATATCACACGTGTAATACAGACACTCCCCGTGTAATATCACCCGTGTAATACAGACACTCCCCTTGTGTAATATCACACGTGTAATACAGACACTTCCCCCGTGTAATATCACACGTGTAATACAGACACTCCCCCGTGTAATATCACACGTGTAATACAGACACTCCCCCGTGTAATATCACCCGTGTAATACAGACACTCCCTCCGTGTAATATCATACGTTTAATACAGAAAGTCCCCTTGTGTAATATCACACGTGTAATACAGACACTTCCCCCGTGTAATATCACACGTGTAATACAGACACTCCCCCGTGTAATATCACACGTGTAATACAGACACTCCCCGTGTAATGTCACATGTGTAATACAGACACTCCCCTGTGTAATATCACACGTGTAATACAGACACTCCCCCCCCGTGTAATATCACACGTGTAATACAGACACTCCCCCGTGTAATATCACACGTGTAATACAGACACTCCCCTGTGTAATATCACACGTGTAATACAGACACTCCCCCGTGTAATATCACACGTGTAATACAGACGTTTCCCCGTGTAATATCACACGTGTAATACAGACACTCCCCCGTGTAATACCACACGTGTAATACAGACACTCCCCTGTGTAATATCACACTTGTAATACAGACACTTCCCCCCGTGTAATATCAAACGTGTAATACAGACGCTCCCCTGTGTAATATCCCCCGTGTAATACAGACACTCCCCCGTGTAATATCACACGTGTAATACAGACACTTCCCCTGTGTAATATCACACGTGTAATACAGACACTCCCCCGTGTATTATCACACGTGTAATACAGACACTTCCCCCGTGTAATATCACACGTGTAATACAGACACTCCCCCGTGTATTATCACACGTGTAATACAGACACTTCCCCCGTGTAATATCACACGTGTAATACAGACACTCCCCCGTGTATTATCACACGTGTAATACAGACAGTCCCCCCGTGTAATATCATACATGTAATATAGACACTCCCCCGTGTAATATCACACGTGTCATATAGACACTCCCCCGTGTAATATCACACGTGTCATATAGACACTCCCCCGTGTAATATCACAGTGTAATACAGACTTTCCCCCGTGTAACATTACACGTGTAATACAGACACTCTCCCCGTGTAATATCACACGTGTAATACAGACACTCCCCCGTGTAATATCACACATGTAATATAGACACTCCCCCCGTGTAATATCACACGTGTAATACAGACGCTCCCCTGTGTAATATCCCCGTGTAATACAGACGCTCCCCCGTGTAATATCACACGTGTAATACAGACACTCCCCCGTGTATTATCACACGTGTAATACAGACACTCCCCCCGTGTAATATCACACATGTAATATAGACACTCCCCCGTGTAATATCACACGTGTCATATAGACACTCCCCCGTGTAATATCACAGTGTAATACAGACTTTCCCCCGTGTAACATTACACGTGTAATACAGACACTCTCCCCGTGTAATATCACACGTGTAATACAGACACTCCCCCGTGTAATATCACACGTGTAATATAGACACTCCCCCAGTGTAATATCACACGTGTAATACAGACGCTCCCCTGTGTAATATCCCCGTGTAATACAGACGCTCCCCCGTGTAATATCACACGTGTAATACAGACACTCCCCCCGTGAAATATCACATGTATAATACAGACACTCCCCCGTGTAATATCACACGTGTCATATAGACACTCCCCTGTTTAATATCACACGTGTAATACAGACACTCCCCCATGTAATATCGCATGTGTAATACAGACACTCCCCCGTGTAATATCACACGTGTAATACAGACACTCCCCCGTGTAATATCACACGTGTAATACAGACACTCCCCCCGTGTAATATGACACGTGTAATACAGACACTCCGCCGTGTAATATCACACGGGTAATACAGACACTCCCCGGTGTAATATCACACGTGTAATATAGACACTCCCCGGTGTAATATCACACGTGTAATACAGACACTCCCCCGTGTAATATCACATGTATAATACAGACATTCCCCCGTGTAATATCACACGTGTAATACAGACACTCCCCGTGTAATATCACACGTGTAATACAGACACTTCCCTGTGTAATATCACACGTGTAATACAGACACTCTCCCCGTGTAATACCACACGTGTAATACAGACACTCCCCTGTGTAATATCACACGTGTAATACAGACACTCCCCCGTGTAATATCACACGTGTAATACAGACACTTCCCTGTGTAATATCACACGTGTAATACAGACACTCCCCGGTGTAATATCACACGTGTAATATAGACACTCCCCGGTGTAATATCACACGTGTAATACAGACACTCCCCCGTGTAATATCACATGTATAATACAGACATTCCCCCGTGTAATATCACACGTGTAATACAGACACTCCCCGGTGTAATATCACACGTGTAATACAGACACTCCCCCGTGTAATATCACATGTATAATACAGACATTCCCCCGTGTAATATCACACGTGTAATACAGACACTCCCCGTGTAATATCACACGTGTAATACAGACACTTCCCTGTGTAATATCACACGTGTAATACAGACACTCTCCCCGTGTAATACCACACGTGTAATACAGACACTCCCCTGTGTAATATCACACGTGTAATACAGACACTCTCCCCGTGTAATACCACACGTGTAATACAGACACTCCCCCGTGTATTATCACACGGGTAATACAGACACTCCCCGGTGTAATATCACACGTGTAATATAGACACTCCCCGGTGTAATATCACACGTGTAATACAGACACTCCCCCGTGTAATATCACATGTATAATACAGACATTCCCCCGTGTAATATCACACGTGTAATACAGACACTCCCCGTGTAATATCACACGTGTAATACAGACACTTCCCTGTGTAATATCACACGTGTAATACAGACACTCTCCCCGTGTAATACCACACGTGTAATACAGACACTCCCCTGTGTAATATCACACGTGTAATACAGACACTCCCCCCCCGTGTAATATAACACGTGTAATACAGACGCTCCCCTGTGTAATATCCCCCGTGTAATACAGACGCTGCCCCGTGTAATATCACACGAATAATACAGACACTCCCCGTGTAATATCACACGTGTAATACAGACGCTCCCCCCGTGTAATATCACACGTGTAATACAGTCACTCCCCGTGTAATATCACACGTGTAATACAGACACTGCCCCGTGTAATATCACACGTGTAATCCAGACACTCCCCCGTGTAATATCAGCCGTGAAATACAGACACTCCCCCGTGTAATATCACACATGTAATACAGACACTCCCCTGTGTAATATCACACGTGTAATACAGACACTCCCCCGTGTAATATCACACGTGTAATACAGACACTCCCCCGTGTAATATCAAACGTGTAATACAGACACTCCCCCGTGTAATATCACACGTGTAATACAGACACTCCCCTCGTGTAATATCACACGTGTAATACAGACACTCCCCCGTGTAATATCACACGGGTAATACAGACACTCCCCGGTGTAATATCACATGTGTAATATAGACACTCCCCGGTGTAATATCACACGTGTAATATAGACACTCCCCGATGTAATATCACATGTGTAATACAGACACTCCCCCGTGTAATATCACACGTGTAATACAGACACTCCCCGTGTAATGTCACACGTGTAATACAGACACTTCCCTGTGGAATATCACACGGGTAATACAGACACTCCCCGGTGTAATATCACACGTGTAATATAGACACTCCCCGGTGTAATATCACACGTGTAATACAGACACTCCCCCCCCGTGTAATATAACACGTGTAATACAGACGCTCCCCTGTGTAATATCCCCCGTGTAATACAGACGCTGCCCCGTGTAATATCACACGTATAATACAGACACTCTCAGTGTAATATCACACGTGTAATACAGACGCTCCCCCCGTGTAATATCACACGTGTAATACAGTCACTCCCCATGTAATATCACACGTGTAATACAGACACTGCCCCGTGTAATATCACACATATAATACAGACACTCCCCTGTGTAATATCACACGTATCATACAGACACTCCCCTGTGTAATATCACACGTGTCATACAGACACTCCCCCCGTGTAATATCAGCCGTGAAATACAGACACTCCCCCGTGTAATATCACACGTGTAATACAGACACTCCCCCGTGTAATATCACACGTGTAATACAGACACTCCCCCGTGTAATATCACACGTGTAATACAGACACTCCCCCGTGTAATATCACACGTGTAATACAGTCACTCCCCATGTAATATCACACGTGTAATACAGACACTGCCCCGTGTAATATCACACATATAATACAGACACTCCCCTGTGTAATATCACACGTATCATACAGACACTCCCCTGTGTAATATCACATGTGTAATCCAGACACTCCCCCGTGTAATATCAGCCGTGAAATACAGACACTCCCCCGTGTAATATCACACGTGTAATACAGACACTCCCCCGTGTAATATCACACGTGTAATACAGACACTCCCCCGTGTAACATCACACGTGTAATACAGACACTCCCCCGTGTAATATCACACGTGTAATACAGACACTCCCCCGTGTAATATCACACGTGTAATACAGACACTCCCCCGTGTAATATCACACGTGTAATACAGACACTCCCCCGTGTAATATCACCCGTGTAATGCAGACACTCCCCCCGTGTAATATCACACGTTTAATACAGAAAGTCCCCTTGTGTAATATCACACGTGTAATACAGACACTTCCCCCGTGTAATATCACACGTGTAATACAGACTCTCCCCCGTGTAATATCACACGTGTAATACAGACACTCCCCCGTGTAATATCACACGTGTAATACAGACACTCCCCCGTGAAATATCACACGTGTAATACAGACGCTCCCCCGTGTAATATCACACGTGTAATACAGACACTCCCCCGTGTAATATCACACGTGTAATACAGACACTCCCCGTGTAATATCACATGTGTAATACAGACACTCCCCTGTGTAATATCACACGTGTAATACAGACACTCCCCCCGTGTAATATCACACGTGTAATACAGACACTCCCCCCGTGTAATATCACACGTGTAATACAGACACTCCCCTGTGTAATATCACACGTGTAATACAGACACTCCCCCGTGTAATATCACACGTGTAATACAGACGTTTCCCCGTGTAATATCACACGTGTAATACAGACACTCCCCCGTGTAATACCACACGTGTAATACAGACACTCCCCTGTGTAATATCAAACGTGTAATACAGACACTTCCCCCTGTGTAATATCAAACGTGTAATACAGACGCTCCCCTGTGTAATATCCCCCGTGTAATACAGACACTTCCCCCGTGTAATATCACACGTGTAATACAGACACTCCCCCGTGTATTATCACACGTGTAATACAGACACTCCCCCCGTGTAATATCACACATGTAATATAGACACTCCCCCGTGTAATATCACACGTGTCATATAGACACTCCCCCGTGTAATATCACAGTGTAATACAGACACTCCCCCGTGTAACATTACACATGTAATACAGACACTCTCCCCGTGTAATATCACACGTGTAATACAGACACCCCCCTGTGTAATATCACACGTGTAATACAGACACTCCCCCCGTGTAATATCACACGTGTAATACAGACGATCCCCTGTGTAATATCCCCGTGTAATACAGACGCTCCCCCGTGTAATATCACACGTGTAATACAGACACTCCCCCCGTGTAATATCACACATGTAATACAGACACTCCCCCGTGTAATATCACACGTGTAATACAGACACTCTCCTCGTGTAATATCACACGTGTAATACAGACACTCCCCCGTGTAATATCACACGTGTAATACAGACACTCCCCCCGTGTAATATCACATGTATAATACAGACACTCCCCCGTGTAATATCACACGTGTAATACAGACACTCTCCTCGTGTAATATCACACGTGTAATACAGACACTCCCCCGTGTAATATCACATGTGTAATACAGTCACTCCCCCGTGTAATATCACACGTGTAATAGACACTCTCTCCGTGTAATACCACACGTGTAATACAGACAGTCCCCTGTGTAATATCAAACGTGTAATACAGACACTTCCCCCCGTGTAATATCAAACGTGTAATACAGACGTTCCCCTGTGTAATATCCCCCGTGTAATACAGACACTTCCCCCGTGTAATATCACACGTGTAATACAGACACTCCCCCGTCTATTATCACACGTGTAATACAGACACTCCCCCCGTGTAATATCACACATGTAATATAGACACTCCCCCGTGTAATATCACACGTGTCATATAGACACTCCCCCGTGTAATATCACAGTGTAATACAGACACTCCCCCGTGTAACATTACACATGTAATACAGACACTCTCCCCGTGTAATATCACACGTGTAATACAGACACTCCCCCGTGTAATATCACACGTGTAATACAGACACTCCCCCCGTGTAATATCACATGTGTAATACAGACGCTCCCCTGTGTAATATCCCCGTGTAATACAGACGCTCCCCCGTGTAATATCACACGTGTAATACAGACAATCCCCCCGTGTAATATCACATGTGTAATACAGACACTCCCCCGTGTAATATCACATGTGTAATACAGTCACTCCCCCGTGTAATATCACACGTGTAATAGACACTCTCTCCGTGTAATACCACACGTGTAATACAGACAGTCCCCTGTGTAATATCACACGTGTAATACAGACACTCCCCCCCTGTGTAATATCACACGTGTAATACAGACGCTCCCCTGTGTAATATCCCCCGTGTAATACAGACGCTCCCCCCGTGTAATGTCATATGTATAATACAGACACTCCCCCGTGTAATATCACACGTGTAATAAAGACACTCCCCCGTGTAATATCACACATGTAATACAGACACTCCCCCGTGTAATATCACACGTGTAATACAGACACTCCCCTAGTGTAATATCAAACATGTAATACAAACACTCCCCCGTGTAATATCACACGTGTCATATAGACACTCCCCTGTGTAATATCACACATGTAATACAGACACTCCCCCGTGTAACATTACACGTGTAATACAGACACTCTCCCCGTGTAATATCACACGTGTAATAGACACTCCCCCGTGTAATATCACACGTGTAATACAGACACTCCCCCGTGTAATATCACACGTGTAATACAGACACTCCCCCGTGTAATATCACACGTGTAATACAGACACTCCCCCGTGTAATATCACACGTGTAATACAGACACTCCCCCGTGCAATATCACAGGTGTAATACAGACACTCCCCCGTGTATTATCACACGTGTAATACAGACACTCCCCCGTGTAATATCACACGTGTAATACAGACACTCCCCCCGTGTAATATCACATGTATAATACAGACACTCCACCGTGTAATATCACACGTGTAATACAGACACTCCCCCGTGTAATATCACACGTGTAATACAGACGCTCCCGTGTGTAATATCCCCCGTGTAATACAGACGCTCCCCCCGTGTAATATCACATGTATAATACAGACACTCCACCGTGTAATATCACACATGTAATACAGACACTCCCCTGTGTAATATCACACGTGTAATACAGACACTCCCCCGTGTAATATCACACGTGTAATACAGACACTCCCCCCGTGTAATATCACACATGTAATACAGACACTCCCCCGTGTAATATCACACGTGTCATATAGACACTCCCCCCGTGTAACATTACACGTGTAATACAGACACTCTCCCCGTGTAATACCACACACGTGTAATACAGACACTCCTCTGTGTAATATCACACGTTTAATACAGACACTCCCCCCGTGTAATATCACACTTGTAATACAGACACTTCCCTGTGTAATATCACACGCGTAATACAGACACTCCCCTGTGTAATATCACACGTGTAATACAGACACTCCCCCCATGTAATATCACACGTGTAATACAGACATTCCCCCCATGTAATATCACACGTGTAATGCAGACACTCCCCCGTGTAATATCACACGGGTAATACAGACACTCCCCGTTTAATATCATACGTGTAACACAGACACTCCCCGTGTAATATTACACGTGTAATATAGACACTCCCCCGTGTAATATCACACGTGTAATACAGACACTCCCCCGTGTAATATCACACGTGTAATACAGACACTCCCCCGTGTAATATCACACGTGTAATACAGACACTCCTCTGTGTAATATCACACGTGTAATACAGACACTCCCCCCGTGTAATATCACACGTGTAATACAGACACTCCCCCGTGTAATATCACACGTGTAATACAGACACTCCCCCGTGTAATATCACACGTGTAATACAGACACTCCCCCCGTGTAATATCACACGTGTAATACAGACACTCCCCCCGTGTAATATCACACGTGTAATACAGACACTCCCCCGTGTAATATCACACGTGTAATACAGACACTCCCCCGTGTAATATCACACGTGTAATACAGACACTCCCCCGTGTAATATCACACGTGTAATACAGACACTCCCCCCGTGTAATATCACACGTGTAATACAGACACTCCCCCCGTGTAATATCACACGTGTAATACAGACACTCCCCCGTGTAATATCACACGTGTAATACAGACACTCCCCCGTGTAATATCACACGTGTAATACAGACACTCCCCCGTGTAATATCACACGTGTAATACAGACACTCCCCCCGTGTAATATCACACGTGTAATACAGACACTCCCCCGTGTAATATCTCACGTATAATACAGACACTCCCCGGTGTAATATCACACGTGTAATATAGACACTCCCCGGTGTAATATCACACGTGTAATATAGACACTCCCCGGTGTAATATCACACGTGTAATATAGACACTCCCCGGTGTAATATCAAACGTGTAATACAGACACTCCCCCGTGTATTATCACACGTGTAATACAGACACTCCCCCGTGTATTATCACACGTGTAATACAGACACTCCCCCGTGTAATATCACATGTGTAATACAGACACTCCCCCGTGTAATATCACATGTATAATACAGACACTCCACCGTGTAATATCACACGTGTAATACAGACACTCCCCGTGTAATATCACACGTGTAATACAGACACTCCCCCGTGTAATATCACACGTGTAATACAGACACTCCCCCCTGTAATATCACACGTGTAATACAGACACTCCCCCCTGTAATATCACACGTGTAATACAGACACTCCTCCCGTGTAATATCACATGTATAATATAGACACTCCCCCGTGTAATATCACCCGTGTAATATAGACACTCCCCTGTGTAGTATCACACGTGTAATACAGACACTCCCCCATGTAATATCTCACGTGTAATACAGACACTCCCCCGTGTAATATCACACGTGTAATACAGACACTCCCCCGTGTAATATCACACGTGTAATACAGACACTCTCCCGTGTAATATCACACGTGTAATACAGACACTCCCCCCGTGTAATATCACACGTGTAATACAGACACTCCCCCGTGTAATATCACACGTGTAATACAGACACTCCCCGTGTAATATCACACGTGTAATACAGACACTCCCCCGTGTAATATCACACGTGTAATACAGACACTCCCCCGTGTAATATCACACGTGTAATACAGACAGTCCCCCGTGTAATATCACACGTGTAATACAGACACTCCCCCGTGTAATATCACACGTGTAATACAGACACTCCGCCGTGTAATATCACACGTGTAATACAGACACTCCCCCGTGTAATATCACACGTGTAATACAGACACTCCCCCATGTAATATCACACGTGTAATACAGACACTCCCCCATGTAATATCACACGTGTAATACAGACACTCCTCCGTGTAATATCACACGTGTAATACAGACACTCCTCCGTGTAATATCACACGTGTAATACAGACACTCCTCCGTGTAATATCACACGTGTAATACAGACACTCCTCCGTGTAATATCACACGTGTAATACAGACACTCCCCCGTGTAATATCACACGTGTAATACAGACACTCCCCCGTGTAATATCACACGTGTAATACAGACACTCCTCCGTGTAATATCACACGTGTAATACAGACACTCCTCCGTGTAATATCACACGTGTAATACAGACACTCCTCCGTGTAATATCACACGTGTAATACAGACACTCCCCCCGTGTAATATCACACGTGTAATACAGACACTCCCCCCGTGTAATATCACACGTGTAATACAGACACTCCTCCCCGTGTAATATCACACGTGTAATACAGACACTCCCCCGTGTAATATCACACGTGTAATACAGACACTCCTCCGTGTAATATCACACGTGTAATACAGACACTCCCCCCGTGTAATATCACACGTGTAATACAGACACTCCCCCCCGTGTAATATCACACGTGTAATACAGACACTCCTCCCCGTGTAATATCACACGTGTAATACAGACACTCCTTCGTGTAATATCACACGTGTAATACAGACACTCCTCCGTGCAATATCACACATGTAATACAGACACTTCCCCCGTGTAATATCACACGTGCAATACAGACACTCCCCCCCGTGTAATATCACACGTGTAATACAGACACTCCTCCCCGTGTAATATCACACGTGTAATACAGACACTCCTCCGTGTAATATCACACGTGTAATACAGACACTCCTCCGTGTAATATCACACATGTAATACAGACACTCCCCCGTGTAATATCACACGTGTAATACAGACACTCCCCCGTGTAATATCACACATGTAATACAGACACTCCCCCGTGTAATATCACACGTGTAATGCAGACGCTCCCCTGTGTAATATCACACGTGTAATACAGACACTCCTCCGTGTAATATCACACGTGTAATACAGACACTCCTCCGTGTAATATCACACGTGTAATACAGATACTCCCCGTGTAATATCACACGTGTAATACAGACACTCCCCCGTGTAATATCACACATGTAATACAGACACTCCCCCGTGTAATATCACACGTGTAATACAGACACTCCCCCGTGTAATATCACACATGTAATACAGACACTCCCCCGTGTAATATCACACGTGTAATACAGACACTCCTCCGTGTAATATCACACATGTAATACAGACACTCCACCGTGTAATATCACACGTGTAATACAGACGCTCCCCCCGTGTAATATCACACGTGTAATACAGACACTCCACCGTGTAATATCACACGTGTAATACAGACACTCCTCCGTGTAATATCACACATGTAATACAGACACTCCCCCGTGTAATATCACACGTGTAATACAGACACTCCCCCGTGTAATATCACACATGTAATACAGACACTCCCCCGTGTAATATCACATGTGTAATACAGACACCCCTCCGTGTAATATCACACATGTAATACAGACACTCCCCCGTGTAATATCACACATGTAATACAGACACTCCCCCGTGTAATATCACACATGTAATACAGACACTCCCCCCGTGTAATATCACACGTGTAATACAGACACTCCCCCGTGTAATATCACACGTGTAATACAGACACTCCCCCGTGTAATATCACATGTGTAATACAGACACTCCCCCGTGTAATATCACACGTGTAATACAGACACTCCTCCGTGTAATATCACACGTGTAATACAGACACTCCCCCGTGTAATATCACACGTGTAATACAGACACTTCCCCCGTGTAATATCACACGTGTAATACAGACACTCCTCCGTGTAATATCACACATGTAATACAGACACTCCCCCGTGTAATATGGTGGGGGTCCGCCTGTCAGTGCTCAGACCATACGCCACACACTGTAGCACATTGCTCTGCATGGTGTCATCCCAGAAGGAAGCCTTTTGTAATGATGATGCACCAGAAAGCTGCAGTTTGCTTCAGACGATCAGAACATACGGGCGGCCACACACAATATTCACATTAAGGGGCAATGTGGCCATTTTCCCTTAGGGGTGTAGTAACGTGTGAGATCATATACTGTATATGTACATACATATGTGGGTGGGGGAGGGGTCCTCACGCTTCCAGGCCTCTGATTATTGGTTTATTTTGCAGGAGTACCTGCGGGGTCAATACTACATGTATTCAGTGAGTATGCCGTGTCCGCTGTGTGTGGTTCCCCTCCTCCGCCATCCTCCATTGTTCATGTACCGCAGCGGTGTGTGGTACCGCTATATGACTGTCGGGGCCCAGTGTAACTCACCGCCTGGAGGTGACCTGTGACTGTTCCTGCAGGTGCAGTCGGTGCGGAGCCTCAACAGCCCAGACGGAGACTTCCCTTTTGAGATCGTCATGAAGAATGGGAAGAGGAAGTTACTGGTGAGCTGCTCGGGGGCGGGACTACAGGACAGGAAGTGGAATACTGGCCTAAAGCAACCAATCAGAGCCCAAGGCAGGGGAGAGAGAGCTGGGGTTGGTGGATGTGGGCTCCTCCCCCACTTCCTGCCTTCATAGTGTGCCCTATGGAAGGTGCAATGGACTAGTTGTCATGAACCCTTGTCTACCGGGGGAAGGGGGGGATAGTGGAGGAGGGGGTGTTCCCCGGACCCCGGGTGTCTGACCCCTGTGTGTCACATGCAGAGCGCGGAATCGGAGGCTCTACGGGACGTGTGGCTCAAGCTCCTCTGGAAATCCATGCAGCTCCCTGGCCCCGGACACGCCACCTCCTCCTGCATCTGGTAAGTGAAGGGTTAATCATCCACCATCATTACAACGGGATGGACGAGAGGAACCGTGAGTATAAGGAGGCAGGAGGGAGTGTGCTACTGCTCTCAGGTTTCAGCCTTCTAGCAGGTAAGCCTCATATCCGGGCTGACACATTCCCGGGGGCGGGCGTCGTTACCGGGGGTCATCAGTGGTATAAAGTGACCCTGCTGTGTTTCAGGTATGACATCCCGAAGATCATCTCTGCCTCTGATAGGACCTCGCGAGAAAGCGTCCCGGAATCTGCACCTCAAGGTGGTAATGTCCGGACCCCCGTGTTACATTACATCCCAACCCCCCGTGTTACATCACATCCCAACCCCCCGTGTTACATCACGTCCAGACCCCCCCGTGTTACATCACATCCTGACCCCCCCTCGTGTTACATCACATCCCGACCCCCATGTTACATCACATCCAGACCCCCCCGTGTTACATCACATCCAGACCCCCCGTGTTATATCACATCCCAACTCCCCATGTTACATCACATCCAGACCCCCCCGTGTTACATCACATCCAGACCCCCTGTGTTACATCACATCCCAACTCCCCATGCTACATCATGTCCCAACCCCCCCGTGTCACATCACATCCAGACCCCCCCGTGTCACATCACATCCAGACCCCCCCGTGTCACATCACATCCAGACCCCCCCGTGTTACATCACATCCAGACCCCCCCGTGTTACATCATATCCAGACCCCCCTGTGTTACATCACATCCCAACTCCTCATGTTACATCATGTCCCAACCCCCTGTGTTACATCACATCCCAACCCCCCGTGTTACATCACATCCCAACCCCCCGTGTTACATCACGTCCCGACCACCCCGTGTTACATCACATCCAGACCCCCCCGTGTTACATCACATCCCGACCCCCATGTTACATCACATCCAGACCCCCCCGTGTTACATCACATCCAGACCCCCCGTGTTACATCACATCCCAACCCCCCGTGTTACATCACATCCCAACCCCCCGTGTTACATCACATCCCAACCCCCCGTGTTACATCACGTCCAGACCCCCCCGTGTTACATCACATCCCGACCCCCATGTTACATCACATCCAGACCCCCCCGTGTTACATCACATCCAGACCCCCCGTGTTACATCACATCCCAACACCCCGTGTTACATCACATCCCAACCCCCCGTGTTACATCACGTCCAGACCCCCCCGTGTTACATCACATCCTGACCCCCCCTCGTGTTACATCACATCCCGACCCCCATGTTACATCACATCCAGACCCCCAGTGTTAAATCACATCCCAACTCCCCATGTTACATCATGTCCCAACCCCCCCGTGTTACATCACATCCAGACCCCCCCCGTGTTACATCACATCCAGACCCCCCCGTGTTACATCACATCCAGACCCCCCGTGTTACATCACATCCAGACCCCCCCGTGTTACATCATATCCAGACCCCCCTGTGTTACAGCACATCCCAACTCCCCATGTTACATCATGTCCCAACCCCCCGTGTTACATCACATCCCAACCCCCCGTGTTTCATCACGTCCAGACCCCTCTGTGTTACATCACATCCAGACCCCCCGTGTTACATCACGTCCAGACCCCCCGTGTTACATCACATCCTGACCCCCCCTCGTGTTACATCACATCCCGACCCCCATGTTACATCACATCCTGCCCCCCCCCTCGTGTTACATCACATCCCGACCCCCATGTTACATCACATCCAGACCCCCCCGTGTTACATCACATCCAGACCCCCCGTGTTACATCACATCCCAACTCCCCATGTTACATCATGTCCCAACCCCCCCGTGTTACATCACATCCAGACCCCCCCGTGTTACATCACATCCAGACCCCCCCGTGTCACATCACATCCAGACCCCCCCGTGTTACATCACATCCAGACCCCCCCGTGTTACATCACATCCCAACCCCCCCGTGTTACATCCTATCCAGACCCCCCGTGTTACATCCTATCCAGACCGCCCGTGTTACATCACATCCCAAGCCCCCGTGTTACATCACATCCCAACCCCCCGTGTTACATCATGTCCAGACCCCCCCGTGTTACATCACATCCTGACCCCCCGTGTTACATCACATCCTGACCCCCCGTGTTACATCACATCCTGACCCCCCGTGTTACATCACATCCAAGCATTGTTGACCTTAGGGAGATCAACATATCCACTGCGGAGACACCATCACGTGTTTCTCAACGCAGTGATTCTAGAGCATTGCCCCCTGGGAAGTATGCAAATAAGAAAGCCGCGGAGACACCATCACGTGTTTCTCAACGCTGGCAGGAAACTAGCCAGGTCTTTCACCGGGAAGGAACAACCACGGGAAGGGCAGTCTCCAGTCAAGGAGACCACCTATACCAAACATGGTATCCATCCACAGACAGCCGTTTCGGGGTATTTGCCCCTCATCAGTGTGGAGTAGATTCCTACTCCACACTGATGAGGGGCAAATACCCCGAAACGGCTGTCTGTGGATGGATACCATGTTTGGTATAGGTGGTCTCCTTGACTGGAGACTGCCCTTCCCGTGGTTGTTCCTTCCCGGTGAAAGACCTGGCTAGTTTCCTGCCAGCGTTGAGAAACACGTGATGGTGTCTCCGCGGCTTTCTTATTTACATCACATCCAGACCCCCCGGTGTTACATCACGTCCCGACCCCCCTCGTGTTACATCACATCCCGACCCCCTCATGTTACATCACATCCCGATCCCCTCATGTTACATCACATCCCGATCCCCCGGTGTTACATCAAATCCAGACCCCCCAGTGTTACATCACATCCAGACACCCCGTGTTACATCACATCCAGACCCCCCGTGTTACATCACATCCCAACTCCCCATGTTACATCACATCCCGATCCCCTCATGTTACATCACATCCTGACCCCCCGTGTTACATCATATCCTGACCTCCCGTGTTACATCATATCCTGACCCCCCGTGTTACATCATATCCTGACCCCCCGTGTTACATCACATCCAGACCCCCTGTGTTACATCACATCCCAACTCCCCGTGTTACATCACGTCCAGACCACCCGTGTTACATCACATCCCAACCCCTCCCTTGTTACATCACGTCCCGACCCCCCCGTGTTAGATCACGTCCCGACCCCCCCTTGTTAGATCACGTCCTGACCCCCCTTGTTACATCATTTCCTGACCTCCTGTGTTAGATGACATCCCGACCCCCCCCCCCCCCCGTGTTACATCATGTCCTGACCTCCTGTGTTAGATGACATCCCGACCCCCCCCCCCGTGTTACATCATGTTCCGACCCCCTGTGTTACATCACTTTCTGACCCCCGACTCACAGAACCTCCTGATGTTACATCCCGTCTCCGCCACAATCCACCCCCCCATACATCCTGTTTTGAGTCTGTTGGAAGTTGTAGTCAGTGACCGCTGTCCTCTCCATAGGAATCTCCTCTCCTATGCATGACTATCATCTTCTGAAATCCAGCCTTGGTGATCACAGCGGTAAGATGGACAACCCACCTTGGACCTATGTGCGTGAGGCCCCCGTGCGTGAGGCCTATGGGAGGTGACGGCCCTCTCTGGTGAGGCCCCCGTGCGCGAGGCCTATGGGAGGTGACGGCCCTCTCTGGTGAGGCCCCCGTGCGCAAGGCCTATGGGAGGTGACGGCCCTCTCTGGTGAGGCCCCCGTGCGCGAGGCCTATGGGAGGTGACGGCCCTCTCTGGTGAGGCCCCCGTGCGCGAGGCCTATGGGAGGTGACGGCCCTCCCTGGTGAGGCCCCCGTGCGCAAGGCCTATGGGAGGTGACGGCCCTCTCTGGTGAGGCCCCCGTGCGCAAGGCCTATGGGAGGTGACGGCCCTCTCTGGTGAGGCCCCCGTGCGCGAGGCCTATGGGAGGTGACGGCCCTCCCTGGTGAGGCCCCCGTGCGCAAGGCCTATGGGAGGTGACGGCCCTCTCTGGTGAGGCCCCCGTGCGCAAGGCCTATGGGAGGTGACGGCCCTCTCTGGTGAGGCCCCCGTGCGCAAGGCCTATGGGAGGTGACGGCCCTCCCTGGTGAGGCCCCCGTGCGCAAGGCCTATGGGAGGTGACGGCCCTTCCTGGTGAGTCATGTGATCACCAGGCACAATCCCTCATGTGTCCTTAAACATTTTTTCCCCGCAGGAAGTGAAGATGTCAACAATTCGGACGCTTTGTTCACGGACTACAACATCCCCACATCCTGGATCTGCCCGTCCTCACCTGTTGCAGCTCCTGAGGCTTCTCCTCCTGTGTCTCCTGTTCTCTCTTGTGGTTCTGAAAGATCCTCATGTCCTGGTAAACTGTTATTTACAGTACCATCAACCCCTCCTTCACTGGCACCACCTGCAGTTTCCTTTCCTTCTCATGGCACCACCTGCAGCTGTCCCTTCTTCTCATGATGGCACCACCTGCAGCTGCCCCTTCTTCTCATGATGGCACCACCTGCAGCTGCCCCTTCTTCTCATGGAACCACCTGCAGCTGCCCCTTCTTCTCATGGCACCACCTGCAGCTGCCCCTTCTTCTCATGGCACCACCTGCAGCTGCCCCTTCTTATCATGGCACCACCTGCAGCTGCCCCTTCTTCTCATGGCACCACCTGCAGCTGCCCCTTCTTCTCATGGCACCACCTGCAGCTGCCCCTTCTTCTCATGGCACCACCTGCAGCTGCCCCTTCTTCTCATGGCACCACCTGCAGCTGCCCCTTCTTCTCATGGCACCACCTGCAGCTGCCCCTTCTTATCATGGCACCACCTGCAGCTGCCCCTTCTTCTCATGGCACCACCTGCAGCTGCCCCTTCTTCTCATGGCACCACCTGCAGCTGCCCCATTCTTCTCATGGCACCACCTGCAGCTGCCCCTTCTTATCATGGCACCACCTGCAGCTGCCCCTTCTTCTCATGGCACCACCTGCAGCTGCCCCTTCTTCTCATGGCACCACCTGCAGCTGCCCCTTCTTCTCATGGCACCACCTGCAGCTGCCCCTTCTTATCATGGCACCACCTGCAGCTGCCCCTTCTTCTCATGGCACCACCTGCAGCTGCCCCTTCTTCTCATGGCACCACCTGCAGCTGCCCCTTCTTATCATGGCACCACCTGCAGCTGCCCCTTCTTCTCATGGCACCACCTGCAGCTGCCCCTTCTTATCATGGCACCACCTGCAGCTGCCCCTTCTTCTCATGGCACCACCTGCAGCTGCCCCTTCTTCTCATGATGGCACCACCTGCAGCTGACCTTCCTTCTCACTCACCCCCTGCACTGCCCCACCTCCCTGTGGCACCACCTACTCTACAACTCCTCTTTATGGCACTGCCTGCTGCCCCCCCTCACCACGAAGTCATCTGCTGCTGCCCCTCCTATCCAAGGCACCACCTGCAGCTGCCCCTCCTCACGGTGCCACCTCTTGCAGCCTCTGCCTCCTCGCTGACCACCTTGTCACCCTCTTCCTTTCTGTATCCAGCAGATGCTACTCTTTGTCTACCTAAAACAAAACATCTCTATCCTGGAGGAAATGAAAGTGATGACAACTCTGACAGCATCTACGACGTCCCCACATCCCGGATCTCCCGGTCCTCTCCACCTGCTGCAGCACCTGAGCCTTCTCCTGTGACTCCTGTTCTCCCACATGATGAAAGATCCTCATCTCCTGGTAAACTCCTGTAACCCCCTCCCCTCTACAGTACCACCTCTAGCTGCGCTCCTCCCCCCTTCACCACCTGCTGATGCCCCTCCTCTCTACGCCACCACCTGCTGCTGCCCTACTCCTGCTGCATCACCTGCTACTGCCTCTCCACTCTACGGCACCACCTCCAGCTGCCCTCCTCCCCCCCTTCACCACCTGCTGCTGCCCCTCCACTCTGTGCCACCACCTCCAGCTTCCCTACTCCTGTTGCATCACCTGCTACTGCCCCTCTATCACGCTGCACCACCTGCTGCTGACCCTCCTTTCTGTGGCGCAATCTGTTGCTTCCCCTCCTCCTATACCACCTTCTTGTACTCCTCCTGCAGTGCCACAATCTGCTGCTGCCCTCCTCTTATACCACCTTCAGCTACTCCTGCAGTGCCACAATCTGCTCCTGCCCTCCTCCTATACCACCTTCTTGTACCCCTCCTGCAGTACCACCACCTGCTGCTGCCCTCCTCCTATACCACCTTCTTGTACACCTCCTGCAGTACCACCACCTGCTGCTGCCCTCCTCCTATACCACCTTCTTGTACCCCTCCTGCAGTACCACCACCTGCTGCTGCCCCTCCTCCTATACCACCTTTTTCTACCCCTCCTGCAGTACCACCACCTGCTGCTGCCCTCCTCCTATACCACCTTCTTGTACCCCTCCTGCAGTACCACCACCTGCTGCTGCCCTCCTCCTATACCACCTTCTTGTACCCCTCCTGCAGTGCCACAATCTGCTCCTGCCCTCCTCCTATACCACCTTCTTGTACCCCTCCTGCAGTACCACCACCTGCTGCTGCCCTCCTCCTATACCACCTTCTTGTACACCTCCTGCAGTACCACCACCTGCTGCTGCCCTCCTCCTATACCCCCTTTTTCTACCCCTCCTGCAGTACCACCACCTGCTGCTGCCCCTCCTCCTATACCACCTTTTTCTACCCCTCCTGCAGTACCACCACCTGCTGCTGCCCCTCCTCCTATACCCCCTTTTTCTACCCCTCCTGCAGTACCACCACCTGCTGCCCCTCCTCCTATACCCCCTTTTTCTACCCCTCCTGCAGTACCACCACCTGCTGCTGCCCCTCCTCCTATACCACCTTTTTCTACGCCTCCTGCAGTACCACCACCTGCTGCTGCCCCTCCTCCTATACCACCTTTTTCTACGCCTCCTGCAGTACCACCACCTGCTGCTGCCCTCCTCCTATACCACCTTTTTCTACGCCTCCTGCAGTACCACCACCTGCTGCTGCCCTCCTCCTGTACCACCTTCTTGTACCCCTCCTGCAGTACCACCACCTGCTGCTGCCCTCCTCCTATACCACCTTCTTGTACCCCCTCCTGCAGTACCACCACCTGCTGCTGCCCTCCTCCTGTACCACCTTCTTGTACCCCTCCTGCAGTACCACCACCTGCTGCTGCCCTCCTCCTATACCACCTTCTTGTACTCCTCCTGCAGTGCCACCACCTGCTGCTGCCCTCCTCCTATACCACCTTCTTGTACCTCTCCTGCAGTACCACCACCTGCTGCTGCCCTCCTCCTATACCACCTTCTTGTACCCCTCCTGCAGTACCACCACCTGCTGCTGCCCTCCTCCTGTACCACCTTTTTCTACACCTCCTGCAGTACCACTACCTGCTGCTGCCCCTCCTCCTATACCACCTTCTTGTACCCCCTCCTGCAGTGCCACCACCTGCTGCTGCCCCTCCTCCTATACCACCTTCTTGTACTCCTCCTGCAGTGTCACCACCTGCTGCTGCCCCTCCTCCTGTACTACCTGTTTCTACCGCTCCTGCAGTGTCACCACCTGCTGCTGCCCCTCCTCCTGTACTACCTGTTTCTACCGCTCCTGCAGTGCCACCACCTGCTGCTGCCCCCTCCTGTCACGAACCAGCCAGGGGAGTAACGCAGATGTTCCTCCGCTTGTTCGTTGACCTGTCAGTATGTGACGACACCGCACCTCTCAGCCTTACTCTGACATCCGTAGTACGTTGAAACCACGGTGATGCGACCTCGTCACTTCCGCCAACACGCGACGTTCCGCACCCCCAAGGGGTATGTAAGGTCTGCTTGGTGCAGTGTAACACTGCCACCGCCTGTCCATGTGGGCACAGGGAGACACGGGGAGCGAGACAGAGCTGGCCATGCTCCTCCGGCACGACATCCCGCTCGCTCATGACATGGGACTCGGGGATCGAGATAAAAGAAGCAGCTCAAGATTAAAGTATATATTTAATCACCTTAAGGGCACACTATATATACAAGATGGGATTTACAGAACATATATATCAGAAGTACAGGTATGGATGATTTAGGTTTGCAAGCAGATTCACATAGGAATCCGTTACCCTTGTTCCTTATGATTAGCCTCAAGCTGGCTCAGCACAGGGGGGCGCTGTGGAGCCACGGGTTCCTTGGGGTTTCCCTACATGTTACATGACCTCTTAGAGAAAATGCACCCTCAATATCTCTGCTCTGATTTTATGAACCTATCTACCTCCCATGCACTGAGCTATGACTGGGCTGGACATGGGCTGTGCCTTCAGTTTCCAGAAAGCTATGACTTGTCAGTTTTCCCCCATATCTCCACCTCTGAGTGTCCCACGCAGAAGATATGACCATCATATTTCTAGTTATGATCTGATCTATCCATAGCTATGAAACATGATAGGTCTGATGGCTTCCCTCCGTGAGTTATTAATTTTGGGCTGATACGCACATCCCACTATTATAAAATACAGTATATGTGTGACGTGCATCTCACCATCATGAAGCCAGAAATATGACTGCCCGATCTGTGGGTGCTACACACTCCCCAATACTGTAAGTTTTTACCCAGAGTCAGACTGACTGCAAAACTCCTGTGAAGTTGTCCTGAATCTTGCAGTTGCCCGCCCACTGCCCTGGCTGGATTGCTTTGTCAGCAGGGGGCTTGCTGGGGCTGAGCCACTTCCTTGCTGCAGGGCAGGAGATGTGTAAGTATGGAAAGTGGCAGATGACTTGCTTATATGGATGCCATATTCCTCACAATATTCCTCACAGCCACCTTCTTGTACCCTCCTGCAGTGCTGCCCCCCTTTCTGCCGCACCCCTGTCCCCCACCCTGTGACCCCCTCTCCTGTGTCCGGCAGATGCTGTGCTGGGGCGCGACTACATGACGATGGAGCAGCTCAACCTCTCCGATTCCCTGGCTCTGGAGGAAGATGGAGACTGCAGCTCTGGTACCTGCATAGATCCCTCTGTAATAAACCTCCTCCTGCTGAAGGAAGGACACCCCCAAATCCTGTGCAAACTTTACCCATAAACCCAAAACCCTACGACAGATCCCTCACGTAAAAATGGCAGCTCTGGACAGAACTGTCACATTTTGTAGTAGAATGAGTGCAGATCAAGGTGTGAATGAAGCATGAGACGTGATGCAGAACAGTGAGCGCAGCTCTGGATGTGACCTATGGACTGGACCTGATGCGAATAGTGAGTGCATCCCTGTATGTGACCTCTGAACTAGACCTGATGCAGGACAGTGAGCGCAGCTCTGGATGTGACCTCTGGACTGGACCTGATGCAGGATAGTGAGTGCAGCTCTGGCTGTGACCTCTGGACCTGATGCAGGATAGTGAGTGCAGCGCTGGCTGTGATTTCTGTAATCTGGACCTGATGCAGGATGGTGAGTGCAGCTCTGGCTGTGACCTCTAGACTAGACCTGATGCAGGATAGTGAGTGCAGCTCTGGCTGTGACCTCTGGACCTGATGCAGGATAGTGAGTGCAGCGCTGGCTGTGATTTCTGTAATCTGGACCTGATGCAGGATGGTGAGTTCAGCTCTGGCTGTGATTTCTGTAATCTAGACCTGATGCAGGATGGTGAGTGCAGCTCTGGCTGTGACCTCTGTACTCTGGACCTGATGCAGGATGGTGAGTGCAGCTCTGGCTATGACCTCTGTACTCTGGACCTGATGAAGGATATTGAGTGCAGCTCTGGCTGTGACCTCTGGACCTGATGCAGGATGGTGAGTGCAGCTCTGGCTGTGACCTCTGGACCTGATGCAGGATAGTGAATGCAGCGCTGGCTGTGACCTCTAGACTAGAACCTGATGAAGGATAGTGAGTGCAGCTCTGGCTGTGACCTCTGGACCTGATGCAGGATAGTGAGTGCAGCGCTGGCTGTGATTTCTGTAATCTGGACCTGATGCAGAATAGTGAGTGAAGCTCTGGCTGTGACCTCTGTACTCTGGACCTGATGCAGGATAGTGAGTGCAGCGCTGGCTGTGATTTCTGTAATCTGGACCTGATGCAGGATGGTGAGTGCAGGTCTGGCTGTGACCTCTAGACTAGACCTGATGCAGGATAGTGAGTGCAGCTCTGGCTGTGACCTCTGGACCTGATGCAGGATGGTGAGTGCAGCTCTGGCTGTGACCTCTGTACTCTGGACCTGATGCAGGATAGTGAGTGCAGCTCTGGCTGTGACCTCTGGACCTGATGCAGGATGGTGAGTGCAGCTCTGGCTGTGACCTCTGGACCTGAAGCAGGATAGTGAGTGCAAGCTCTGGATGTGATTGGAGTAGCAGTGTCTCCTCTTGTGTTGCAGGTGTGGAGGCCCAGTACATGCTGATGTCGGATCTGGATGTCTCCTCCCCGGGGCCGGCAGGTAAGGCTGTGCTGGAGCGGTGCAGGTGGGGTGTCATGTAGTGCAGCCTCCTGCAGTAACGTCTTCTTCCTCAGGATCCGTCACCGCTGGAACATTCCATGCCTAAAAGATACTGGATTACTGGAGAAAGGTCCAGAACATGTCTGCTCCACCTGCGCACACTGGACTGGAGCAGTACACCTCCTGACCTGAGCATGCGGGGGTCGGGGGTCTCCCATCATGTGCCAGAAGATATGGATACAGGCGGGAGTCCCTGTATATAGCAGCAGCAGAAACCTCTGTATATCATTCACTGCCGCATACCATGGACTGTATATAGGTGGGGGAGGGGGCTGCAGAATGTGGGGGTCCTACATCAATACCCCCTGGAATAAGGGAGGGTAACATGTAAATATGTATCACCAATAAATGACTGACGTCAGTGTCTCCTGATTATCCTGCACCACACTCTATATCACCTACCACAGTGTCTCCTGATTATCCTGCACCGCACTCTATATCACCTACCACAGTGTCTCCTGATTATTCTGCACCACACTCTATATCACCTACCACAGTGTCTCCTGATTATCCTGCACCGCACTCTATATCACCTACCACAGTGTCTCCTGATTATCCTGCACCGCACTCTATATCACCTACCACAGTATCTCCTGATTATCCTGCACCGCACTCTATATCACCTACCACAGTGTCTCCTGATTATCCTGCACCACACTCTATATCACCTACCACAGTGTCTCCTGATTATCCTGCACCGCACTCTATATCACCTACCACAGTGTCTCCTGATTATCCTGCACCACACTCTATATCACCTACCACAGTGTCTCCTGATTATCCTGCACCGCACTCTATATCACCTACCACAGTGTCTCCTGATTATCCTGCACCGCACTCTATATCACCTACCACAGTGTCTCCTGATTATCCTGCACCGCACTCTATATCACCTACCACAGTGTCTCCTGATTATCCTGCACCGCACTCTATATCACCTACCACAGTGTCTCCTGATTATCCTGCACCACACTCTATATCACCTACCACAGTGTCTCCTGATTATCCTGCACCACACTCTATATCACCTACCACAGTGTCTCCTGATTATCCTGCACCGCACTCTATATCACCTACCACAGTGTCTCCTGATTATCCTGCACCGCACTCTATATCACCTACCACAGTGTCTACTGATTATCCTGCACCGCACTCTATATCACCTACCACAGTGTCTCCTGATTATCCTGCACCGCACTCTATATCACCTACCACAGCGTCTCCTGATTATCCTGCACCGCACTCTATATCACCTACCACAGTGTCTCCTGATTATCCTGCACCGCACTCTATATCACCTACCACAGTGTCTCCTGATTATCCTGCACCGCACTCTATATCACCTACCACAGTGTCTCCTGATTATCCTGCACCGCACTCTATATCACCTACCACAGTGTCTCCTGATTATCCTGCACCGCACTCTATATCACCTACCACAGTGTCTCCTGATTATCCTGCTCCACACTCTATATCACCTACCACAGTGTCTCCTGATTATCCTGCACCGCACTCTATATCACCTACCACAGTGTCTCCTGATTATCCTGCACCGCACTCTATATCACCTACCACAGCGTCTCCTGATTATCCTGCACCGCACTCTATATCACCTACCACAGTGTCTCCTGATTATCCTGCACCGCACTCTATATCACCTACCACAGTGTCTCCTGATTATCCTGCACCGCACTCTATATCACCTACCACAGTGTCTCCTGATTATCCTGCACCGCACTCTATATCACCTACCACAGCGTCTCCTGATTATCCTGCACCGCACTCTATATCACCTACCACAGTGTCTCCTGATTATCCTGCACCGCACTCTATATCACCTACCACAGCGTCTCCTGATTATCCTGCACCGCACTCTATATCACCTACCACAGTGTCTCCTGATTATCCTGCACCGCACTCTATATCACCTACCACAGCGTCTCCTGATTATCCTGCACCGCACTCTATATCACCTACCACAGTGTCTCCTGATTATCCTGCACCGCACTCTATATCACCTACCACAGTGTCTCCTGATTATCCTGCACCGCACTCTATATCACCTACCACAGTGTCTCCTGATTATCCTGCACCGCACTCTATATCACCTACCACAGTGTCTCCTGATTATCCTGCACCGCACTCTATATCACCTACCACAGTGTCTCCTGATTATCCTGCTCCACACTCTATATCACCTACCACAGTGTCTCCTGATTATCCTGCACCGCACTCTATATCACCTACCACAGTGTCTCCTGATTATCCTGCACCACACTCTATATCACCTACCACAGCGTCTCCTGATTATCACTGCACCACACTCTATATCACCTACCACAGTGTCTCCTGATTATCCTGCACCGCACTCTATATCACCTACCACAGTGTCTCCTGATTATCCTGCACCGCACTCTATATCACCTACCACAGTGTCTCCTGATTATCCTGCACCGCACTCTATATCACCTACCACAGTGTCTCCTGATTATCCTGCTCCGCACTCTATATCACCTACCACAGTGTCTCCTGATTATCCTGCACCGCACTCTATATCACCTACCACAGTGTCTCCTGATTATCCTGCTCCGCACTCTATATCACCTACCACAGTGCCCCCTGATTATCCTGCACCGCACTCTATATCACCTACCACAGTGCCCCCTGATTATCCTGCACCGCACTCTATATCACCTACCACAGTGTCTCCTGATTATCCTGCACCGCACTCTATATCACCTACCACAGTGTCTCCTGATTATCCTGCACCGCACTCTATATCACCTACCACAGTGTCTCCTGATTATCCTGCACCGCACTCTATATCACCTACCACAGTGTCTCCTGATTATCCTGCACCACACTCTATATCACCTACCACAGTGTTCTTATTGCGATTTTTTAGTGTTCCTGATTATCCTGCACCACACTCTATATCACCTACCACAGTGTCTCCTGATTATCCTGCACCGACACTCTATATCACCTACCACAGTGTCTCCTGATTATCCTGCACCGCACTCTATATCACGCTACCACAGTGTCTCCTGATTATCCTGCACCGCACTCTATATCACCTACCACAGTGTCTCCTGATTATCCTGCACCGCACTCTATATCACCTACCACAGTGTCTCCTGATTATCCTGCACCGCACTCTATATCACCTACCACAGTGTCTCCTGATTATCCTGCACCGCACTCTATATCACCTACCCACAGTGTCTCCTGATTATCCTGCTCCGCACTCTATATCACCTACCACAGTGTCTCCTGATTATCCTGCACCGCACTCTATATCACCTACCACAGTGTCTCCTGATTATCCTGCACCGCACTCTATATCACCTACCACAGTGTCCCCCTGATTATCCTGCACCGCACTCTATATCACCTACCACAGTGTCTCCCTGATTATCCTGCACCGCACTCTATATCACCTACCACAGTGTCTCCTGATTATCCTGCACCGCACTCTATATCACCTACCACAGTGTCTCCTGATTATCCTGCACCGCACTCTATATCACCTACCACAGTGTCTCCTGATTATCCTGCACCGCACTCTATATCACCTACCACAGTGTCTCCTGATTATCCTGCACCGCACTCTATATCACCTACCACAGTGTCTCCTGATTATCCTGCACCGCACTCTATATCACCTACCACAGTGTCTCCTGATTATCCTGCACCGCACTCTATATCACCTACCACAGCGTCTCCTGATTATCCTGCACCGCACTCTATATCACCTACCACAGTGTCTCCTGATTATCCTGCACCGCACTCTATATCACCTACCACAGTGTCTCCTGATTATCCTGCACCGCACTCTATATCACCTACCACAGTGTCTCCTGATTATCCTGCACCGCACTCTATATCACCTACCACAGTGTCTCCTGATTATCCTGCACCGCACTCTATATCACCTACCACAGTGTCTCCTGATTATCCTGCACCGCACTCTATATCACCTACCACAGTGTCTCCTGATTATCCTGCTCCGCACTCTATATCACCTACCACAGTGTCTCCTGATTATCCTGCACCGCACTCTATATCACCTACCACAGTGTCTCCCTGATTATCCTGCACCGCACTCTATATCACCTACCACAGTGTCTCCTGATTATCCTGCACCGCACTCTATATCACCTACCACAGTGTCTCCTGATTATCCTGCACCGCACTCTATATCACCTACCACAGTGTCTCCTGATTATCCTGCACCGCACTCTATATCACCTACCACAGTGTCTCCTGATTATCCTGCACCGCACTCTATATCACCTACCACAGTGTCTCCTGATTATCCTGCACCGCACTCTAATATCACCTACCACAGTGTCTCCTGATTATCCTGCACCGCACTCTATATCACCTACCACAGTGTCTCCTGATTATCCTGCACCGCACTCTATATCACCTACCACAGTGTCTCCTGATTATCCTGCACCGCACTCTATATCACCTACCACAGTGTCTCCTGATTATCCTGCACCGCACTCTATATCACCTACCACAGTGTCTCCTGATTATCCTGCACCGCACTCTATATCACCTACCACAGTGTCTCCTGATTATCCTGCACCGCACTCTATATCACCTACCACAGTGTCTCCTGATTATCCTGCACCGCACTCTATATCACCTACCACAGTGTCTCCTGATTATCCTGCACCGCACTCTATATCACCTACCACAGTGTCTCCTGATTATCCTGCACCGCACTCTATATCACCTACCACAGTGTCTCCTGATTATCCTGCACCGCACTCTATATCACCTACCACAGTGTCTCCTGATTATCCTGCACCGCACTCTATATCACCTACCACAGTGTCTCCTGATTATCCTGCACCGCACTCTATATCACCTACCACAGTGTCTCCTGATTATCCTGCACCGCACTCTATATCACCTACCACAGTGTCTCCTGATTATCCTGCACCGCACTCTATATCACCTACCACAGTGTCTCCTGATTATCCTGCACCGCACTCTATATCACCTACCACAGTGTCTCCTGATTATCTGCACCGCACTCTATATCACCTACCACAGTGTCTCCTGATTATCCTGCACCGCACTCTATATCACCTACCACAGTGTCTCCTGATTATCCTGCACCGCACTCTATATCACCTACCACAGTGTCTCCTGATTATCCTGCACCGCACTCATATCACCTACCACAGTGTCTCCTGATTATCCTGCACCGCACTCTATATCACCTACCACAGTGTCTCCTGATTATCCTGCACCGCACTCTATATCACCTAGCCACAGTGTCTCCTGAGTATCCTGCAC